>NW_026932547.1:0-521127 GCF_032062105.1 Saccostrea cuccullata
AGTTGGCAATTAATGATACCGTATGTTTCAATAATAAGTAGGTCAGGCGAATGCAAAAAATTGCCGTTTTTTAATTTAAAGGGCGGTCGTGACTTTTCATACAATTTTATAACAGCAATATTTTCTAAAAATAGACCTTCGTTTGCGCCTATTAATCGGCGGAAGAACTCTGTCATCATGCAATAAACACTTACATTTAATCTCCAAAAATGATAAAAACACTAAATAAGTTCTCTTTTCTTCATTAAAACAATGTACTCTCGCTTCGAATTTTCAAATCAAAAAGGCGGTCGCAACTTTCACTTTGGCATCAACATCATTTTATTTCCGGTAGAGGATATAAATAAAAAACAAAAGATCAGCGGAAGAACTTTATCCGAAATAGTTAGAATATAAAAATTGGCAATTTTTTGTAAGGTCTCTATATAATCCTTTATAGAATCTGCCGCCATTATAGCTCAAATATGGCGAATATGTAAATGAGCAGAATGAACACCATTTCTCCATATGAGATAACGAAAAGTATTCGAACAGACATTGTTTTTCTAACTGCCATAAAATGTAATGATTAGTCAAACAGTCACTACCATACATTGTGTATCACTCAAATTCAAGACAGTCAACGACATCAAAGAGCGTAAATAGGAACAGAAACCAGTCTAATTCAAATTGGATCGGTTTTGCTCGACTACATATGACATAGATTCGACAGACATAATTTTGCATACTGCTTGATAAACCTAATTCTTTTATTGCTATATTTCATTTCTATCCCTATTTCATCAAAATAAATAAAAAATGAAATGAAATAAAATAAAATAAAAAACAAATAAGGAAATAAAAATCGCTCGCTCATGTGTAACTTAAACTCTTATTTTATTCAATAACTCATTTTTTTTTTCTTTTTGTGTAAATTTGGATTCATTATGTAATGTGAACATATAACTGATATCATATTTGTTAAAAAATATAATTTTAAGGGATCACATTTCTCCTAATATTTCTTTGTATTTCCTTACAAACGGTTAACTTTATCAGAAATAAACATGTACAACATAATTGATCCAGCAAATAAAAAAAAGTTTTTAAATGGCTGAACAATTAAACTATGTTTGCGATACTTTTTTAGATTCTATTCTTGATGAACAAAATAATATGATAACTAAAGTTTTTAATTCAAATTAAGCCACCAACAAACCTCCATTTTTTCATAGTGATACGAATTATTTTACAAACTTAAAGAATAAAATGTACTTAAAAACTTAACGCACTGCGCAAGAAAGTATCTACAATGTACAAGTTATTATTAATTTGGGAACGGATCCAGAAGTCTATATAGCTACACATCTTCGGTGAAATTCTCTAAATCGTGTTTAAAAATAAGGAAATTGTCAGAATTATTTACCACTTTAAAAAAAAGTCACGTACATTTACGCTTGTTCTTTCCCAAAGCAAATTGCAAAATAAAGCAATCAGACGCTTTCTTTATGCTTTTGTAAAAAACCGATTGAACGTCGGTCGTAAATCAAGTTAAAGGAGTGCCAAGTTGACAATTTATTTTAATTTTAAATTAAATGCTTGAAAACAGCTGCTCAATCCTCTTTACTTAAAAGTCAGTCTAAGGTCCTTTCTTGTAAGCTATTTAATGCCTTTTGTAGTTTTGCAAAATATACCAGGCCTCCAGTAATCATCAAAATCAGCCTGGAAGCTCAGCCCAACAAAAACTATTAACAAGAACATTAATTTTCAATATTAGCAATAATAAGAGACCCCTTTACAGATTTTCATTGAGGAAGAACCTTCTCCAGCCATTTTCATAGCTAATCGCACTTTGTCCCCATGCTTGGTAACAGCAACAGCAATCTTACCTTGCAGAATGAATATGAAGCTTAGTTTAACTCCTAGTTCTGTAGATAATTATTCATACATAAAAAATAAACGTATTAACAAATAAAGATAAGTTTAGTAGGTGAGATGTAGGCGTTTTAATAATTCATCAGTTTTTTTTTCTCTTTCCGCCTCTAAACATATATAATGCCTAGGAGTGCTTTTAAGTTAAGACAATTGAGTGTTTTTAATTGAACAAAATAATCATTTTACCTGACGTTTCTCGTATTGGTTTTGTTGCTGTAGTGACGTCACAATTCATGTCATACTCCTCTCAGATTACTCGGAGTTGAACATGTCGGTTCAATGTCATACTTCAATGTTATTTTCTTTGATTTGGAAAATCTAACAAAATCGGCTAAGATGCAGTCACAGTGCAGAGGATTCCTTTCCACTGACCTGTAACAAATAAAACAAATAGTTTTAATGTGTGATATCTGTTTTAATCCTGATAAATAGATAAAGTTCTTTATATCAAATCTAAAAATAATATTTCATAATCAACTAAGACCAAATTACATGTTTAAAATACATTAAGCGTTTTCCACATTACCAAAAGTGAATTATCTAAAAATACTCTGCATACTTACAACGTCTTTAATTTTGGAAGTCCCAGGAACATGGCTTTGTTTAATGTAGTTATGTTATAACTAAAGATGTACCTACATAGTAACACATACATTTTCAACCTGATGATCTACGTTCACTATTCATGAAATAATGTTGAATGAAATTTACATGGGTGAACAACAGATGTGAGTGAACTTCAGATAAATATTTCATGTTTTTCACTGTTTTGTGAATTGAACCTTCCATCAGAATTCATCTTTCTCTGAGTCATTTCAAACGTTAAAGGACTAACTTCTTTTCATGAAGGATATGGAGATAACGAACAGTAATAAATATCAAAGTCCATAAAACAATACAAAATAAGAGCAGAGCAAACAGAGCCACAGCCGCCTTGTACTCTTTGTACTGACTGGGAAATAACGGAAAAATCCGTCGTCAATTCAGTATATAAATAGCGCACTAACAATCAGTATGAAAAAATGTAAGTTAGCATTTGATTCAATGATAAATTATATTTACTCACAAGGTAATTGTATCAACCATAGAACTTACGAAATGATGACTTTAAACGAGACTGCTGATATTCTTGTTTCATCAACTTTTTTTGTCAATAATTTAACTAGTTTTAGAAATTATTCATACGTAGAGCATGTTCTTGCGTATCGAATCAACTGAGATATATAAACTCCGTATTCAGCTGATGAAGGTATATTGCTGCATAAGTAAGGGAAATTGACGATAGAAAAGTTAGTCATCACGTTTATCATATGTGAGAGCCTCTGTGGTTTCTTTTATCTCATGCTAACCAGGATTTATTGTATCTGTATAGGAATGGAAATAACCATTGTTAATTGATAATATGTCGTCGAATTGAAATAATATAACCTGCTGAACTTTGAAACCTGTGTTGTTTTATTTCAATATACTACCAAGGTTTACAAAAATAAATATGTTCAGTTCAAATAACATACACACGTTATTTTGTCGGATCAAAAATAATCCCTTTTCTAAAAGGAGTATATGAAAAAATAGAGGAAATTTAATATTTTGTAGTTAAATATGGAAATTATTTCACGAGTGGGACAGGATTTTTTTTTTTATATATATTTTCATGAGTGCGAAGCATTGCATTTTATGTATATTACATTTTCTTTTATGGTCCCCTTGTATCTATCTTTTTGTTATACAGTGTTATAATCTATATGACGTCATAATTGAGCGGTTGAGACGTCATAGCTAAGAAGGGATGCGAGATTTAAAACATTGTAAACAAGGACACAAACATATTTTGAGGAATTTCGGCAATGTTATTCTCTATCAGAATGATTTATTTAATCTTTCTATCTTATAACAGGCTTATTATAGGAAGGAAAATCGAGAGTTTTGCCGAATTTTTGATGTTTGTGACAATGTAAAAGTAAAAGGGATATCTTTATTTCAACATCATATTTCAGCACATGTAGCGTAAAAACAATCCCAGCACTGGAATTAAACAACAACGCCCCAAAATCTACATGTCATGTGTAAAAATTATGTCACTTTCCCCGTCATGTAACCTGAAGTATATTATATTATATTCTATTATGACGTCATATTTAATTAGTTCAAAGAAGTAACTTCAGTTTGAACATTGATAATTTACGGACAGCCTTATCCTAGCCGCAATGCATGCTTTGTCATACTACTTATGTGTTGTGTCATTGAATATATTGTGTATTTAGGAGAGACGCATATACGAGGTTTGATCCAAAAGTAATGTATCACAGTGTCCATATCTTTTATATTTGACGTCATATTATCAAATATTATATACCAAAAGATGCAAAAATATATATTTGATTAAGCTTTAATTTTTCATTGAATAATGTTTAACTGAATTTATTTTATAGATGTTTAAAACGTATAAGACAGGGGGTGTCACCGCGTCAAAACCAAACGTCACAAATTTTAAGTGTACTTTTTTTGTATTAAAAAACACATTAAAAAGCATCTTTAAAAAGCGCCTAAACGCAAAATACTTTAAAAGACAAAAATGTGCATTATTTTCTTGTCTTAAATTGAAAATTATATGACAACACTGCTACATGTGTATTTTTGCTGAAAAACATCGTTGATTTATTCCGATGCATTGCAAAAGGAAATGTCAAAATGGACAAGAAAGCCAAAACAAACTGTAATGCATTTTTGCTTCAAGATGGAGAAATCGCCAGTAGAGACAGTTACGTTGATCTACCAGACTTTCGGAGGAAAGAATGTAAATAAGAGACTTGTTTCGATGGTTTCAGCGATTTTCAATGGGTGATGGGTCATTAAGTGCTCAGCAGATGACAAGAAAACCGAAAGATGGGAGGGCGGACGGAAATGTTCAATGGTGCGTGACGTTGTCAAAAAGGCAGACGGATAGAGCGATATGTGAAATTTTAAGATGGTCTTTTACTACTGTTCAATGAATTTCGACAGAATTAAGTATGAAAAGAGTGAGTGTATGATGGGTACTAAGGGTAAGAAAGTGAAATTTGTGAACGTGTTCGTGGACATCAAATTTCAAATATTTTTTAATGTAAAGAAGGGAAGCGTTTAAATGTATGACGGCGCGTATCCGTCATATGACGTTATTTAGCTGCGGCGACTACCATAATCGCACGTTGTATATAATCCGATATTTTGAAAAGCATAAATCATGTTAAATTGAAATTTTCAGGTCTGATTTGAAATAACTGTAGCCTTCATAATTTATAATTTTGTTGTTTTACGTCGACGGATAGCGATTTTATCGAAGGTGTGACATTACTTTTGGATCAACCCTCTTACAATCAATTTTACTGTTTAGAAATCTTTATCTTTATCTTCATCTTAAAAATCTTATCGTAAAAAAGATTACGATGAATGAAACCATTAGGTGAGGAGATCGGTCATGGTCTCAAACCACGCCCAAAGGTGTACGATCCTCTCTCACTCTAGTCTACTCTCTGGCAATGGTTGAATGAGAAGAGAGTATCTCGTAGCTGATTAAAATATTGACCAATGGGAGTAAAGCATTTTCCTAAACTGCATTTTTTTCTTAGCTATCAATGGACAACTAATTATAGAGGGGCATAAACTTATATCCATTACTTTTTTTCTGCTTGCAATTTTGATTTTTCCTACGAATGTTAATTTTCTGAAGAAACAGGGTAATTCTGTGTATGTTAACATGGCTTTGTACCTTGTTATTGTTTATCTTTGATCGGGTGTAATCGATTTGCTAAAACTACACACATTACCAAATACAACAGACAACACTGATGACAATCAAACACATTCGTAGGATGAAAATTAAAAAAAAAAATAGTTTCTGAACACAAATATTTTTTCATATATATAATTTATTAGTCTGAAACGATCTGGAAACATATACTGTAGACGTACATGACTTTTTTATGACTTGGTCATAAGGCGGGATCGTAATATCAGTTTAATCCGCGGGTAAAAAATTACGCGGATTCTTGACATGTCAAAAAAAAACTGTCCCCCATATTGAAAAATATGAGAGAAAAATTACTTTTGTTTTGCTCAATGCCCCTATAACCTGAGCATATTTGTGTTTTCAAAGATGAACTTCCTGAGTACCATGATCAAATGACTCAGAACAGCATATGTATGCAGAAGGTTCCCGCCAGCTCGGATCTCGCTAAAAACGACAATTTAACTAAATAATTGAAGAATATTTTGAATAGGCTTCAGTGTTACACTCACTGGAAAAAGCAGGCCATAAACATTATCAACACTGAAGCCTATTTATGTTGTTGTGGGGTGGCGGATCAGTGTGATCCAGTCCGGTTCAAACAGAAACCTTTGTTCAAGGATTGGGGAAATCGGGGTTCTTTCATAAGAAAAAAGCGACATCTTTTAAAATAGATCGCCTGGTCTTGTGCTCTGAAGCGTGGATTTTTTTTTAGAAATACAGTAAGTGATTTAGTGTACTGATTTATTTAAATACGCTTGGGCGTGTCGTAATTTTATAACAGAATATGAAATATTTCAAAATATATTTAGTAACCAAGTTTTTGGTTCACATCCATTTAAACAGCTGTTAAATCAGGTGTTGATTAATTCAATCAATTACAAGTCAAAACACAAAGGAATCTGAAAACTGCATTAAAACCAGGGGTCTTACGTCTATGTAATTGGATCCGCTTGAGAACAATAGTCGTGTGACACATGACGTTCACTAAAATTGTGGGGGCGGGGTGGGAGTTCAAAATTTAATAAAACATTTTTAAAGGCAATAAAAAAATAATCATTTTAGAGAAAGAAGTGTCTATTCTGTGAATTCTTAAACACTTTGGCATTTTTGACGTAGTTTGCACCTACAGTGTATATAGATATCCATGGAAAATATACAAGTACCCGTAGTATACATACGCGTTAATAGTCCAGTGAATCTAGCTAAAAACACCCAAGCCACAAACAAATTGCAACAGAAATTATTCCAGCGGAATTTTGTTATTTATAATATGCCTTCTGATATATCAAAACTCTAGAAAAATATATTTGTCCAAACATCTTTTTTTTTTTCATTTACCAAAAAACCCAATATTTGTTCAACGGGTCTGGACGATTTCTTAATAAGGAAGTCAAGAACGATAACCGTGAATTGCTATTAATACAAGGAATAAACAAGGCACTTATCCTTCTGACCAATCAGATAACAGCATTGAGACAAACACATAAGAAAATAAATAAAACACGTGGTTTTTAAGTTTTTTGCTCAACTTGTAAACTTTATACGCATTTGGGAATGATATTTATGACAATTCTACCGTGAACAAACATAGCTTAGAATACGTTTTAAGTGGGATAAAAATAATCTGTTCTCTAGAAGGTAGCAATCCCAAAAGTTTAACTTACGTTAAAAAATTGATATAAATACGGTAAATTTTCAGTTCTTAGAGTCTGACATAAAAATCTTATCGAAAAGATATGTTTTATTGAATGTTTAATACAGAAAAATCCATGCAGTTTCTGATATGCGAGGTACGATATTGGGATAAACGCATTCATGTATAATTACAGGATACTCTTTTCTCCACGTTGTACGCATAGTTGATCTATACACATTGATTTGAAGCATTATCGATGAAAATCGGACGGCTAAGCAAAATTATATTTACCATCATATAATATATTCTGGTAAATGTTATAATTGAACTTGATAAAAACTTGTTGGTTGGATATATACCTCTGTAAACGACTACATTCTATCGTGCATTATTTTTTTTCTTTACCAAGTTAAAAATGTCAAGGTTGTTCACGGTAAATATGTGGGGAATACGTAATTCTTCAAAATATTTCATCTTAATTCTAAAGATTTTTTGTTATAAAAAATCTTTTTGAGGAAAAAAAACATAAGCACGTGTTTTCTTTTTTTGTTTTAAAATTTGTTTTGGGTAGTGTAAAAATGCTGTTGTCTGATTAGAAGAAAAATAATTACGTGTACTTGATGTACATTTATAGCGGATTTCGGTTATCGTTCTTGACTTCCATATTTGGAAATCGTCCAGACCTCTTCAAAAAGGTCAATAAATCTTCTTTTGAATAAACATTCCATTTATACATAAAAATAGTTTGCCAGGTATATGATCTTGACTTTTTTGACAGTCATGCAGGAATGCGTCTGCAATCTGAAACCAGTGATTATTTCATTAGTTGCTATGGATTACGGTTACTATGGCAACAGAAATAATTTTAAAGTAAAATACATGTATTCCGATTCCCCAATACAGCTTTGTGCAGGGACAAAAAATACGTAGCTAAAGTAGGAACGAATTATTAGTGAGGACTTAAGATAATTTTTAAAAACTTATAGGGGATAATGTAAGTACAGAAATCTAAGGAGTTTTTTTTGGGGGGGGGGGGGGGGGGGCGTCAAATATCACAGATGTCAAGTCTAATAATTTTTTGACAAGCAAAAATTTATAAATAAACAAGTAATAAGAATTTAAAATAAATAATTAAAACTGATTTATTACAAGGGATATGCGATTTTATCGATTTACCGGAATATCACAATTTTTTTTATTGCTTGATACGTATTGTGATTCAGAGACCTGAATACCGGTATTAAGGTATATATCATAAAGTCCGAAAATTATTCATTTATTTTTTCAACCTTTCAAATTAAAATTAACGAAAGTCTAAAATATTTTGTAAAGGGTGAAAAGAACGGCTCTTTAGCTTCCAAACATGATTAATTTTAGGTGGATAGAAATTTTAAAAAAGTGAAATTTTGTTTTAAAGTAAAATACTGACATCTAAAATCATTGTAAAAATTGTTTGTAAACATATGATATAATCGTGATAGAATGTGATATGTAATTTTTGGCGATACCCATCCCTAATTAAAATTACCTCAAACTTCAAAACCTTTTTTCAGGGGAAGGGATGGAAAGGGTAATTTTATAAAGTATATGACTTCTTGACATTTTATTGAGTCCTGGGGATTGGGTTTATGGACATGACATACTGGAAGAACGTTTTAACTCTAAAATCTCAGAGAGAAGGGGCTCAGCCCCCCTCCCCAACATAATTTCCTTTAAAGCAATGTATGGGACATTCATTTGGAATATGTTATAAACTTGATGTAAATAAATCGGCTGGTATCGATACCATAGGTCCACGATTACTAAAACATGCTGTACTAGCCATATACAAATCTATGATCACTCATTTAATCAATGTGAGTATTTCTACGGGAATATTTCCAAATGAATTGAAATCTGCAAAGATAACACCGATATACAAGGAAGGAGATAGACTTGGTCCTACTAATTATAGGCCAATATCTATCCTCCCCACTTTATCGAAACTAATTGAAAAACATGTTGCTAAACATATCCGTAAATTCTTATCAGATTTTGATTTACTTTGCAAATCACAATCAGGTTTCAGAGAATCACACTCGTGCCAAACCGCGCTTACTAAACTAATTGATGAATGGCTACAAGCAATGGACACTAGCAAACTTGTCTGCGTAACCTCCTTGATTTTAGCAAGGCTTTTGATCTTGTGAATCATGATATTTTAATTAAAAAACTACGTTGCTACAATTTTGACCGCAAAGCAGTACAATGGTTTGACTCATGTTTAAACTGTAGGTTTAAGAGTGTTCAACTTGGAAATATAAAATCTGAAAAACTGTTAGTCACAGCAGGAGTGCCACAGGGATCAATTTTATGCCCACTTCTTTTCTTATTTTACATCAATGATCTCCCATAATTCATAGAGAAATTTGCGGATGACACTACTCTTCACTTTTCTGACAGTAATGTTTCTTCCATTAAAAACATGTTATCTTCGGACATATGTAATATAGAAACATGGTGTTCTCAGAATCAGACGATTTTGAACACTAGTAAAACAAAATGCATGTTGATAGGCACACATCAGAGACGATCAAAACAGACAAACCAAAATCTAAACTTAAAAAATCTCAGATCATTTTCTTGAAAGTGTCACACATGAAAAATTTCTTGGAATTCATAATGATAATCCACTTAACCTTAATACACATATTTATGGTGTTTGTAAATCTGTATCGGGAACGATATCTGTAAAACGAAGAATTAAGAAATATCTTCCATTAAATACAAGAAAGTTATTCTATAATGCTTATATAATGTCATCAATTGAATACTGTTTAACAGTTTGGGGTAATGCATCAGCTTTTAGCCTCGAGAGGATTCTTAAGTTACAAAAACGGGCAGCTCGCTGTATCTTAGATGCTGCCTATGACACGCCATCAAAACCCTTATTTGAAAAACTTGGCTGTCAGTACATGAGCAATTGACTGTAAATAAGTTAGTATTAGTGTACAAAACGCTTTACGGTGCAAGTCCAATTTACCTGTCTGAAAAGTTCAACTACCAATCAACCAATTCGTACCATCTTATATCTGAATCTAATTTTGACTTAAGTGTTCCAAAGCACAAATCAAAAATATTTCAAAATTCTTTTCAATATTCAGGTGCAGTATTGTGGAACAATTTACCTTTAAATGTAAGAATGTCTCCATCACTTCAAAATTTTAGAATCAAGTCAAGAAAATTTATAATAGACCAACGTTTAACTTAAATTATTATATAATTGTATACATATGTGGACTGTATTATTAATGAAATGATGCATGTTTTATTGTTGTATATCGATTCATATACATGTATAACTGTGTTGAATGTACTATTTATCATTGTGTATTATTATTTATATTTTTATAGAGGGCCTCAAGGAAGAATAGTGCTCGCACTAATTGAGTCACCCTCTTTAAATAAAGTATTATTATTATTATTATTATTATTATTATTATTATTATTATTATTATTATTATTATATCTATAGTTAAGTAAAACCTGAACGAAGTCTTAAAAGTCAGATCCCCATTGCTTTATTTGAAACGTACGTAATAAAAGAGAAAATATTAAAAATCCACTGAATATACCATGGAATCCCTAAAAATGCGTAAATGATTAGGAGTATCTTGAAACTGGAACTTGTTCCTCTCCCAAATGTCAACCTCAATAGTATTTGAAATGCTTCTTGCTGTATTCAATATAATGTTCATTGCTTCTTTACTGACTTTAGGATTTATTTTGTAATTGAGTGTGGTGGTCACATTATTAATTAAGCTCTTAGCACTTTGAAGTATACATTGCAGGGCTTCCGGATGAGACCGTTTTATGCTACACGTAGACTTTGGCATGATGAAGAACCCTCAACGCCCAATGGCCCTAAGCGCCGCCCTTCGGGAAATAGTGACGTTTTTATTTATGTAAAAAGTTCTCGAGCGGGGCGTAAAACAACACAAAATCAACCAATCTGGGTCCTTTGGATGAGGCCAAGAAACCGAGGTCCCACGAGAAAGATTCCTTACTGCTCAATGGCCATGAGTGCCGAGTAATTGGAGTAAAGGGCAGAATGTGTAGCTCTCCATTTGCAAGTGCATGGTGGCATCTCTACAAGAATGAAAAATTCTCGAGAGGGATGGAAAACAGCGATCAAACAAACTAGCGCTGTTTATCTATAACACAGAGTCTTTCTTATGATAATTAAACTTCTCTTTGCAAATTTAAATGATAAATTTCACTTACTGTGATGGGAAAATAGTATTTTTAAAACATTTCCTATAAATGCATGTATATCTAGGATTCTACTTGGGAAATAAGTTGAAAATTAATATTGTGTCCTTTTTAAAAAGTTAAAATGCACGAATCTATTACATTTTATTTTTTAAAAAAATATATGAAAAGCTTACAATGCGGCCTGTTTCAAAGTCGTCCCACAAAATTAAATCCCCTGTTTGATCCTACTTGGCTCTGGTGTTATGTTAAGAACTAACCAGAAGCCAAATGTGAATCAAAGTGATTCATAATGTTTAAGAAATAAGTTTACAAATTACATGTACAATAAAATAAAGTGTACATAGTGATCTCCATTGCAATACTGAACACACACACACACACACACACCCTCACACACACACACACACACACACACACACACACACACACACGGGTCAAGAAAAAGGCCATCGTGAAAATAATGCCTGTTAAATGCAAAAAAATCAATTTAATAAACAAATAATGCTTCTGCTGACTCAGGATAAACTTATTTGGAAATTACTTTTCTAGAAAATTTCAACATATTTGTTGACGAGATAAGAGGGATAAAAAGAAAAAAAATCATGTCCTGGAGTGTAAAAAAAAAGTTTTGAGAGAGGCCATTTTAGTCAGTCAGTCGAGAGAGGGCAAACAAACATTTTTTTTTTTTAAAGAAGGTTTAATCTATATTACATGTTTATTTTACAATGTACTAGCAAAGTAGATCTCATATTAATAGAATCAACATTCTGAAGAAGAAAAAAATCTTTAAACAAAGTCAAACAACAAAAGTTATTTTTTGGCTAATAACACTACTGGCTTTTAAAACCCCTGTCCGTATGAAAATCAACTGTCTTTCTCTGTATCCTACAGCCTTTTCACAGTAATCTACGGTATATCTACAGTATGCTACGGTATGCTAGCTCTGTATATACAGTAAATCTCTGTATGCCACTGTATGTATCCCCAGCATGCCACAGTTACATACAGTAGGCCCCGATACGCCTACAGTATGCCACTGTATGGCTACTGTTTCCTACAGACAACTACGGTAAACCACAGTATATGCCCCAGTACGCCCCTGTATATGTTCATTGAAGCAAAAAGAAGAAGTTTACACACTCCCAGAGCACTGTACGTTTACCTAAGATGTGGGATTATCAATAAAGTACACAGAGTTACTTACCTAAGAAATGTTTGAACATTATTTTAAACACATAGTAGTATTTTTTTTAATTTGTCGGGAAACTTATTGTGTTCTTTTATTACTCTGAAATAACTATGAAAAATTAATAAACCATTGCTTCAAAGAAAATTTATCTATCAATTTTTAAAATTAATTATTCTTTGGTTTGATTTATTAGTTAATTAATTTATTTATTTATTTTGCGAACTTACTTAATCCATAAAATTGGAGTGACTTTGTAACTTTTGTGAAAAAAAAAAAGTAGCCGGGGTAAATCTTGGGTTTTTTTTAACTTATTGATGTTCTTAAAAACTTTAATCTAATCAATTGCATGTAATCAATCATTGCGTAAAATTTCTCAATTGAATATACAAACAAAATTATTAATTGTATACCCGAAAGTTGGATTTATTTGGCTAATTTTATGTAAACAATTTTACGCTAAAATGTCTCTCAAAGTCTTTTTGAAGCATGTTTAAATAATTTTTAATTATTTTACTACCGTGTTGGTAATCAAAATAATCGTCTAATTATGCACAATCTTAACCCGTCAATAGCTTTTTGAAACTTTTATTTTGCTTTGTATGAAAAAAATCGGTTCTCATACAAAGAGATAATGTTATTTAAAGCAGCTGCAGAGAGGACACGGTCGCTCTCTGTCACAAAATAAACAAGGTATAGTGATCAGTGAAAAAGACAATAGGTGTCATTACTGTGTACCCCATGTCACTGGTAAACAATCAATGGCTTTGAAGTTCTTTCATAATCGTGTTACGGTTTTAAAAACATTTTTTTTTTCAATCAAATCAAAGTAAAAAAAAATATGAAATTGCAATTGACAAATTAAAATTGTGCATCATCTGACGATTATTTTGATATCCATCATGGACGTAAAATAACTGAAATTCGCTTTAATATGCTAAAAAAATACTTTGTAACATAGTTTAGGATAAAAATCTTAATACAAAAAACCCTACAATATCTCTTTTCGGGGGATATAAATAATTAATTATTTTGTTGTATTGTCAATTTAAAAAATATAATTAAAAAGTTTGACATTTTTATGGTGATAAATTAATTATTTATTTTATTTATTTACCATTTATTTATTTCTCTAACACCTATTTAATCCATAAAATACTTGGAATGGCTTTTTGTACCTGTTGGAAAAAAAATTACACACACACACACCTTCACAACAAGAGTAATGCTGCTTATTTAAAAAAAAATAGTTTTTAAAATCAATTCAAAAATTGATTTTAAATGGTTAGTGAATAAATAGATAAAACGAATTTACAGCACGTATTTAATAATTGTAAAAGAAACAAAATATTTTTCTATTTAATTTTAAAATTGACGATACAAACAAATTAATTAATCATAATCCCGAAAGTTGGATTTATTTGGCTTATTTAATGTAAACAAGTTTCCGCTAAAATGTCCCTCAAAGTCTTTTTGAAGCATATTGATACTACTTTTAATTATTTTACTTCCGTGTTGGATATCAAAATAATCGTCTCGTAATACACAATCTTAATCCGTCAATAGCTTTTCTGATACTTTTATTTTGTTTTGATTGAAAAAAAAACAAACGGTACTCTCACAAAGAGAAAATGTTATTTCAAACAGCCTCAGATAGGACACGGTCGCTCTCTGTCACAAAATAAACAAGGTGTAGTGGTTAGTGAAAAAGACAATAGGTGTCATTACTGTGTACCCCATGTCCCTTGTAAACAATCAATGGCTTTGAAGTTCTTTCATAATCGTGTTAGGGTTTTGAATACCGATTTTTTAAAATCAAAACAAAGTAAAAATATGAAATTGCAATTGACAAATTAAAATTGTGCATCATCTGACGATTATTTTGATATCCATCATGGACGTAAAATAACTGAAATTCGCTTTAATATGCTAAAAAAAATACTTTGTAACATAGTTTAGGATAAAAATATTTATACAAAAAACCCTAAAAATTTTTCTTTTTGAGGGATATAAATAATTAATTATTTTGTTGTATTGTCAATTTAAAAAATATAATTAAAAAGTTTGACATTTTTATGGTGATAAATTAATTATTTATTTTATTTATTTACCATTTATTTATTTCTTTAACACCTTTTTAATCCATAAATTACTTGGAATGGCTTTTTGTACCTTTTAGAAAAAAAAACATTACACAAAAACACACACCTTCACAACAAGAGTAATGCTGCATTTTAGAAAATTTTAGATTTTAAAATAAATTCAATAATTGATTTTTAAATGGTTAGAAATTAAATAAATAAAACTGATTTTAAGCACGTATTTTATCATTGTAAAAAAAACAATATATTTATCTATTTATTTTTTAAATTGACGATACAAGCAAATTAATTAATTATAATCCCGAAAGATGGATTTATTTGGCTTATTTAATGTAAACAAGTTTCCGCTAAAATGTCTCTCAAAGTCTTTTTGAAGCATATTGATACTACTTTTAATTATTTTACTTCCGTGTTGGATATCAAAATAATCGTCTCATAATGCACAATCTTAATCCGTCAATAGCTTTTTTGATACTTTTATTTTGTTTTGTTTTGTTTGACAAAAAACGGTTTTCTCACAAAGAGAAAATGTTATTTCAAACAGCCGCAGAGTGGACACGGTCGCTCTCTGTCACAAAATAAACAAGGTATAGTGGTCAGTGAAAAAGACAATAGGTGTCATTACTGTGTACCCCATTTCACTTGTAAACAATCAATGGCTTTGAAGTTCTTTCATAATCGTGTTACGGTTTTAAAAACCGTTTTTTTTTTCAATCAAAACAAAGTAAAAATATGAAATTGCAATTGACAAATTAAAATTGTGCATAATCTGACGATTATTTTGATATCCATCATGAACGTAAAATTATTGGAATTTGTTTTCATATGCTTAAGAAATACTTTGTAGCATATTTTAGGAGAAATGATTTTCATATAAAAATAAAACTAACAAAATCAATTGGGGGGTGTGTATATTTAATCACTTTTTTGTCTTGTCAATTACAAAATAAATAAATTTTTTTTTATTTATTTTGTTTATCTATGTATTTGTAGATAAATTGATAAACAAATAAATAAATAAGATAAATAATTAGTTCATTTATTAATTTTGTATTTTATTAAAGTCATTTATTTTATTTAATTTTCACTTACCCCTTCACCTTATTTATTTGTGCCGAGTTTACTATGCAACTCTGTATTTGTCAAGAAATAGATTGATTTGTTTTTAAAATGATTAATTTCATGCCGTTAATTAATTTTATTTATTTTTTCAAAGAAACTATATCAATTTTAAAAACTACAATTTTCCAAAATTCAACATTACCCCGACCGTGTTTTTTTTTTTAAAGTTCAAAGTCACTCCAAGTATTTTATGGATTAAATAGGTGTTTGCAAAATAGATAAATAAATAAATTAACTAATAAATCAAACCAAAGAATAATTAAATAATTAATTTTAAAAATTGATAGATAAATATTCTTTGAAGCAACAATTTATTAATTTTTCATAGTTATTTCAGAGTTATAAAAGAACACAATTAGTCTCTTAACACTTTAAAAAAAAATACTACCATGTGTTTAAAATAATGTTCAAAAATTTCTTAGGTAAGTAACTCTGTGTACTAAATTGACAATCCCACATCTTAGGTAACCGTACAGTGCTCTGGGATTGTGTAAACTTCTTCTTTTTGCTTCAATGAACATATACAGGGGCGTACTGGGGTATATACTGTGGTTTACCGTAGTTGTCTGAAGGAAACAGTAGCCATACAGTGGCATACTGTAGGCGTATCGGGGCCTACTGTATGTAACT
Organism: Saccostrea cuccullata; assembly: GCF_032062105.1. NCBI lineage: Eukaryota > Metazoa > Mollusca > Bivalvia > Ostreida > Ostreidae > Saccostrea > Saccostrea cuccullata. Next base: position 16,614 of record NW_026932547.1, read on the forward strand.
GTGGCATGCTGGGGATACATACAGTGGCATACAGAGATTTACTGTATATACAGAGCTAGCATACCGTAGCATACTGTAGATATACCGTAGATTACTGTGAAAAGGCTGTAGGATACAGAGAAAGACAGTGGATTTTCATACGGACAGGGGTTTTAAAAGCCAGTAGTGTAAAATATTTTTATGTTGCAATAATACCACTAACGTCTATATATAGATTATTTCCCCTAATGTTTCAAACACCTACATGTATAGACATATATAAAATTCTCAAATCATATATATTCAGTAAATAGGTGAAATTTAAACCCTGGAATGTATACAAAATGAATTCTTAATTTTATTATGCTTGTTTAAAATAAAAAGAGGTTTGTGTACATTGTTTAAAGTTAGCTCCCTTGCTATATATGGTAGCACATTTCTGCAATATAATTTTTTTTTCCAACTAGTAATTACATATGTATTTATTTCTAAAAAAGACATCTTTCGCCTTTAGATATATTTTCTAGAGTTAGTTAATTAGTTAATTAGAATACAATTTACTAATTATAAATAAAGAAAAAAAATTCTGTTGGAATTAGTTTAAGGTTTATGACAGATTGACTGGACTGTAATTATGTAGAACCTTTATACCCTAATTAATTTAATGCATTTTCATTCTTAGATGCTCTTTATAAACGCTGTGACAAATTTTCGCGGAGATTTTGTGACCTCGTCAATTAATCCCACGCGGAAAATGTACGTCTATAGTAAATTTTTGAATTCTAACGACGATTTTGAAGGATAAGTCTGTAATATTTAAAACTCTGTCCAGGCTTTTTTTATACATGAAGGGTATGCTATTAACAGGACAGTCCATCATTATAATTTCTTTAAAGTTGTTTCGTACAGATTATCCCACCTCTGATGTTTAAGAGGTCCGTGTTTGCTCTGGCACAATGTTGCATTGTTTAAAAAAAAGATATAATGTTGTCATAACTTAGTTAAGAGATATCATTATATTTAATTACATAATGCTTCAAACGCAGATCGGTATATCTGGTAGCATAGATTTACGTAAAAATTATGTTTTGACAAATAATAAATATCGATTGAATCGTGAAAAGAAATCCGCCGTTTTAAACTAAAATTGAAATATTTTAGCATGATTTTTCTTATCATTTATTAAATTATTTGTAAGAATGATTATATCCATAGCATATTCTTATGAAGAAGAAATGAAAGATTCTTGTTGCTTCTTTATCACGTTGGCATATATACGGTAAGAATCCCAAACTTGAATGTAAATTCATTGGTCACTACTATCTCCAGAAAAGGTACAAAAAATTTACATACCGACAGAAAATTAAATATGAAATCAGAGAATCAAATCCCAGGCTTAATTTCGGCTTATTGACAGAGGTTTACAGACCAGGTAATTTGAAAGCGATGCTTATCCCCCCTTGAAGCCAAGACAGCCTAATAGCGGATAAGTCAACGTTACAGAGATTTCACCAATCTTGTTTAAAGTCAACATAAGATAAATTGTATGGTCGCTCTATTCACCTTCTCCACAATATATTCAATCATTTGGTCAATTTGTTTCATACCAATCGCTAGTCTTCTGTTAAATACTGAATGCTCACTTGATCAATGATGAGAGCTCATGGTGGTTGTGCACGGTCAATATAGGATGCTTACAATTCCTAGGTACCTTATCCCACACTTTAAATTTTCAGTGACCCGTGTTTTATGCCCTTTTATCAAATTTATAATATTATTTATATAAATGTGAAATGAGAAAGTGATGTCAGAAGTATGGTTGTTATGCAAGAAAATAAGTGAACTTTAAAGGTTACAGTAGAAACAAACAATCAGCTTATTCCAGCTAACATACATTCATGTCTTTGTTTTCATTCAGTAATTGGGAAAACGTTAAATCGGTTGTTAAAATAAGAACTAGTTATACTTACAGATAACTTAAATTAAATAACTTAAACCAAGTATTTTAAGAGGCGAACTTTCCATATGTACAAATTTTATGTTTTGAAATAGACGGCTTTTTGTTGTTTTTTTGCATTATTTTGTCACAAATGACAGAGGAAAGGCCGACCTGGATACGTATATAGCTAAAAGTCTTTGAAAGAAAATATTTCTCTTTTTCAAGTACAATATCCAAGAATAAGACAGATGTGAATTGAGAATATATCGTCAATATATCTAAATGTCGAGGTGAAGGCCAAAGCAAGTGTTTTCTTCTTTTCATGCATAAGATTTTGCATAAATTCTGCTTCATATGAATAAAAAAATAGATTTGCTAATAACAGAGCGCAATTTGTATCCATGGGAATTCCAATAGATTGTTGGAATACCTTGTCTCCAAAAACCAGAAAAAAAAGCAGTCTCGTGTCAGGAGCATCTATAATTAATTTTATTTTCAAAACGAAAATTTCTTAAACCTGTCCAAGTTTTAAAAAAACAAGCATTACATGTACGCTATTTGCATTAGGGTCATCAACAATGGTAAAACAGTTTAAATCAGCAAACATACTTTATCTATTACTATAGAAAGAAGATGAGTGATCAAGGCTGACAAAATACCAATAGTACTAGTGTGATAAACATGAAGGATTAAATTTTTTTTTTCATTTTTAAAACAAATCCTGCGATATTTCATCTTACATCTTAAAGTTTACTTTAGGTAAAATATGCAAAAAATCGCAGCATTGTTAAGGCTGAAATAAGGAGGCAAGCCCTAATTTATATGGGAAAAGTTTTCTCTGACGTCACAGTTAAATATGAGTTTTATGTATTTCTCATACATGTAATACCAGAAAATGAAATAATTTGCAACTTTAAACGGCATTAGCATAATAAACAACAATAAAACTTATTAATGCATTAAAAAAGGCTATTTAATCCCATAAAGCTGGTTATAAACAGATCACTGATCCTTGTCAATCATGACGTCATTTTGGTAAAAATGAGGAATTTCAAGTGCTGTGAGAGGCATTTTGAGGAAATTTTTTAACAATGAAAAATGCGTTTTAATATAAAACAGAATGTTATTTACAGGTGTTAAATAGGCTATTAATACCAATGTATATCGTTTGTTCAGTGCGATTATCCATTAACTACTGAGAATGTGTTTAAATAATTTTGTCGTGTTTTTATGTTCAGGTTAGGTATATTTTACATCGAGGTTTCTCATTAAATCGTTTTTTGCAAGGACTTACACAAAATAAATCTTAACCATTTTTTGAATATAAATAAAGGATATGTTCCTTGACTTGAAAGGTGCTGCTGCTTTTTTTTAAATCGAGAGGGTGAATTTATAAGTACACAAAATAATTGGTAAAAGTTATACATATTTCGACATAGGCCTATTTACTAGAAAATTTAAGTATTAAAACGCGAATTCTATTCAAAGCAGCAGCACTTTCCAGAAAGTACAAAATATATAGAAACAATTAAAAGCTTGAATATTTAATTTCAAATAGGATATGCTCTTGCAATATTGAAATTTGTTATTGACCTACATCCAGTACACGTATTGTGCATTAATCACGTGACTGTCCATCGATGGGACCAAACTTCATACTAGAGAGTAGGTTATAAGATGCTATTTCCATTAGTATTTAAGTTCTGTGATAATAAAACAGCTGAATAAAACTAAATTCAGTTTTAAAAACAGTACCCGTTTTTGCATTTCTATTTTTCGTTGATTTCTCATAGTAAGCCTTAACAGTGCTGCGTTCTTAAAATCAGACCGAGATTGAAATTATTTGCCTATGAAGCAGAATACAGACACTTAAAAATGCAGAAGAATAAGTTTTTGTTGTATATTACATAGTCATATAGTATCTTTTTTTCATATCAGTTGCTTTTCGCAACAATCTGATTACAATTATGCATCTTTAGCTCACTAGAAACACGGCATAAACACCATTGATACTTTTAACAGTCTTTTTTTCTGACACAAGATACACACCTTACCGATAGAAACTTACATGTAAATACCAATATGAAGATTGCTGAAGATCTTGTCGTTAAAAATTGATATATTCTGTTATGAAGAAACAGAATCTTTGCTAATTATCAATTTCAACATACTTTTTGTGTAGAATCCAAAAGATATTTTTTAAATAAATGATATTAAGCCAAAAAATGTTAATGACAATATACATGAATTTTCTTTCTAGGGAAAAGAAAATTAAATACGTATATATACATATATTAATAATTTCATAATATATTTTCTCAACTCTGAGGAATGGTTTGTGTTTTAACATTGAAATCTGTACAGTTATCATTATCACACATATATACTGATCTCATAACCATATCTTATCAAATGCATTACAAACAATAATACAATGGTTATAGTTTTCACCAAAGTCTAATGAAAAAAAAAATAATAAAATCTAAAGAGAATGAATTGTTATAATCCCCAAATGTTAAACAAAAAAAATTATAAGTAGATTAGACACGAACCTATAAAATCAACAAATAATTGATAAAGGTACCCAGAGGACTTACAAGTGATGAATATATATAACTACAGTGTTTGTAATTATTGAAATCTCTATAAGGCCATTTTTGGCCTACGATAAAATCCATTTAAAATGTGATTTCATGTAGCTATAATCATTCTTTTTAATGATTTAGATGTTTGATTTTCAACATCGATCATCTAGGTCACGTGATTCAGAGATCACAAATGCCACCAGTTTAAGAAAAAAATGAGGGTAGGTCAATTCACATCAAGTTTCTATGTATGTTTCTGAATTCAAAATTGTTTATTTATGTCGGAAACACATCAGACGTAAGTAATAAATTCGAAGATTTTTTTTTTTAAGACTTAAGATAGTTTTGTGACAAGAATTTTTATGAATCCACATTTTGCATATTTTGATTGTAAATCTATACAAAATGTACACCCCATGATGCTGAAAAAAGTTTAATTAGCGTTTTATTAAAAATATAATATCATATATGTTTATATTGTTAACGTACATGTTATTTCTATAGATGTGATACCTTTTTTACGGATAAAAAGCCCATGTAAGAAATTAGTTTTCAGTTTCGATTGAAGTATAAAATTTATGCATCAAATGTTGAAGCACACTGAGTGGATTTTGATTGTGATTAAATAAATTGAATTGAAATAGTAATTAATAAAATAAACTCAATGCTTGCAACAAAAAGTATAATTAACAGCATGAAAATATTAATGCGAGTATATGTTGACTACAATTATACATGTGAATAGTCAATAAATAAAACTCGGAGCGGTTGCATTTAAATATAAATCACCAAGAAAAATGAAATACATGACTGTTACATCGTAAAAATGGCTTTGATTTCATTTCATGACTCATGTTTCACGATATATTTAATTAAAAATACCACATAAACTAGATGAATACATGTGTATTGAAGTTGAGAAACAACCACAACCCCCCGTTTCTAAGGGCACTGCAAAAATGGAGTTGCTTTTTAGCAGTTCCTTCCACTATGCATATCAGAAATTTTTATTAGTATAGCTATAGACTAACAGAGTTCTACAACATTTCAGTTATAAAATGGTTGCAGAGGGTTTGATGCTCTTTTTGCACTCTCGGGGTTGAATTTAGTCTCTTTCCCACTGCACCATCAAAAGTTTTCTCTAATGATTGTTCGGAACGATAGTACCCTACTTTGTGACCCTATATCATTACAAATAATATTGTATCATTTGCCATTCAATATTTAATCATTAAATTGGAACATAAATCTACTGATTCGTGCTTTTTTTAAGGGATTAAAATACTATCTGAAAATTTGAAGTCATTGTAGGCCGCAAAACAGCAATAGAGAATGATCCTTTGGAGCATGACTTTTTCGTGTAATGGTACTTTGCGATGGGATTTGGGCAAAATGTTATCATGCTCAGGCGCGAAAATTATACTATAACCAAAAAGGAATTGAAGTTCATTGTGAGGGGGGGGCTTTTAATGCAAAATTAAACAAGGGTTTTTATTTACATGTCATGGGGGCCACCTTTGATCATGGCCCCCAGTGGGTCAATTTTTAGGACAAAGACCGGGTGGGGTCCAGGGGTTAACTGACACAGCCACCCCAGGAAGCTACCTAATGATTCTAGAGATTTTATACCCTGTGTTAAAAATAAGGTCTACATGTAAGTAGACATATTTTACATTTTCTAGACGAAACTGTGATTTACGTTTATTTGAAAATTTTTTTAGGCCGCAAAACAGGGCGCTCCTTTGGAGCATGACCCCGTGTAATGGTACTTTCCGCAAAATGATGCTCTTTTTGCTTGTTTTATTTCGTGTTATTTTTTTTTAACAAAGTAAAATGTAATAAAACGAAATAAAAAACAAAATATCTTTGATCTGGGTATATGCCACTTCACTATATGCAGCAGTAATGATCCTTTAATCAAAGTACTGTGAGTACTGAAAGACGATGGCACGAATGATTTTTTAACATCCTTTGTGAGAGTAAATTTGGGGCAGTGAGGTATATTTTTTTGGCTAGCAATTACTGTGACACCTGATCTGAGTTAAGGGTGTATCCCGCTGTGGGAGTCGCATCCGGGACGTAAAGATGGACTCCTTCAGGTCCGTTACTCCAGAGCAAACCCGCTACGTCAAATGGCGACTGTCATTAAATAATATAAAATGTTGTAAAAATTTGTAAAATGATATGGAAATTTTAAAAGTTTTTTTTTTCACAATACATGTATATGTGTTTTAATTTATGAATATATATAATTTTGCACGAATAAGTAGTGTAATAAATTCTTACTGTCATTTAAATATTTTACTACTCTTAAGGACATTTTTCATTAAAAACATAACAGACTTCCAACTGATATATGCATAAAAAACTAATTATAAGATAATTAACGTCTAAATGCCAAAATTATTGGAAAAACTTACTTTTACCTTTTGCATTATAAATCATAAATATAAAACTTATATATTCTTGCTGAACATATCAAATGAAGGTGTATTTATGAAATTTAGATTCAGATATCACTTTTTCACTATATCTTACAGTGGTATATTTTTCCGCAGGATATTACGTATAAAAATTGTGGAAAATTTAAAACACTTTGCCGATAAATATCAACTTGGTTTAGTTTTTATAGAGAAACCACTTGCTGCATTGACACATATAAAAAAAAAATAAAGATGTTAATATTCTTGAGGGTCGTTTTAAACAGCATTTGAAAAAAATCACCTTCCTCCGCTTCCGCACTACTTTTTAGACGATGACAGAGGTATAAGTGGAACGATGACTCCCTGTAGAGATTGTGTTTTACATGTTGTTTATTCATAACCCAGACCAGCTGCAATAGCCAGTGGTTACATATAGCCACCGTCTATAAAGTGGACATATTTTATCTGTCAAATCTATTCATACATTCTATAAATATTTGATTTAAATACATTTAAAATTAAATTGTTCAAATTCGGATTTGAAAATGAATTGTTCTATATATCGAGATTTAAAGATTTCAGCGATACATGTATTACAGAAGAAAAAAATTATAAATCATAATTTCAATAAAAATCAAATACGAATTTTGTTAGATCAATATATTTTTTACTGAATATGATATGTTATCCAGTCCGAACAGACTCATTTTTATATTCTAATATACTTGCAGTGTTTCTAAATTTGACAAACCAGAAGGTGTTACCTCCCAATGCGTATATCTCCCTGAAAATTTTGTAAAATTGTTGATTGTGATTTTTTTTTACTGAGATTCCTGTAATATTTTAACAATGAACTTTTAACACAACAAAGCATTAATGATTATAATATAGTTTATTTAAAGTCTCTATATAATTTATACAAGCGCAGACAGCTCATTCATGTAACACAGAGACAACATATTCACCGGATTTCAAGACATATTCATCGGAGGATCAGTGCTCGTGAAGCGGTATTTTGACGTCACAGTGAACAAGGTTGAAAACAATGGTTGCAACAGTCGGAGCATGCTGGTTATGAGCAGGATACGAGGGTTGATCCAAAAGTAATGTCACAACTTTGATAAAATTGCGATAAATCGGCGTAAAGCAACAAAATTAAATATGATGAAAGCTTTATCTATTTCAAATCAAACCTGAAAAATTCAATGGAATATGCTATGTACTTTTTTTTTAAATATCGGATTTTAAACAATTTGCGTTTATGGTAGTCGCTGCACCTAAATATAACGTCATATGACGGATAAGCACCGTCATACTTTTAGGCGTTTCCTCTTCGTTTCATTAAAATATTTTGTGATTCGCAAACAATCTCACCATTTCCACTTTCTTTAAGAATTTTTTGTATCGTTATACACTCACTCTATTCATAATTAAGCCCTCTCTCAAAATTTTTTGAATAGTAACATAAGACAAACATAAAACTTCACATGTCACTCTATACGTCTGTCATTTTTGACAACGCGAGACACCATTGAACGTCTCCATCCGATCTCCTATCTTTCGGTCTTTTTGTCTTCTGCTGATCATTTAGTGACCAATCACTCGCCAAAAATTGCTGAAACCATCTATTAAAATGTCTCTTATTTACATTCTTTATTCTGTAAGTCTGGTTAATTAACGTATCCGTCGGTTGTGATGACTCCCATGTTTTGAAGCAAAAATACATTACAACTCGTCGAGCCGTTTTTTTTTTCCCGTTTCGACTATCCCTTTGTTCATTTCAGCAAAGTACATGTAGAACAACACCGTTTATGATCACAAATACCAATGCCGTCATTTAATGTTCAATTAAAGACTAGAAAATGATGAAAATTGCGTATTTTAAAAATATTGGGAGATAAGGTGCTTTTTCAGAATTTTTTTTTTACCGGTAATGTGTTTGTCTTGTTTTAATTCAAAGAAAAAATACACTTTAAAACGTGAAGTTCCGTTGTGACGCGGCGACACCCCATATGCTCTATATTTTAAACATCTATAAATAAATAAAATAAACATTATAAAATTAAAATTCCCATGTTTATTAGATTCATATTTGTGCATCTTTTGGTATATTGTATTTGATAATATGACGCTAAATATGAAAGATATGGACACTGTGACATTATTTTTGGATCAACCCTCGTATATTTTTAGGAAGTGTAATGCAGGATTATTTCCTCATTATTGTGATGTCTAACACACAGCAAAGGTAAACCACGGATGTCTTAAGTCGTAATCTGGATATTATTTTAAGGAGGCTGGGGTGTCAACAAATTAATCACAAATGAACCACCAGATTTAACTTATATTTCAAGATATGGTATCTTAAGCTGCCAATAATCATTCGGCAAAGAAATATTTAAAAAAATTTTAGTTTTAAAATTTGATCATTTTTTATATCTTTTATATGGAGCTCTTCTTTTAAAGGAGATAGAAATAGTCTGAAAATGGCTGCCACCCCCCAACCTCGTTAAATTTTCTACAACCAAAATCCATTTCATTCATGGAAATGGAGTCATCTGACAGCCTGCAGTTATCTTAGTTATCGAATCCAGACTATAAAATCAAACAATTATGAACTCTTTTGATGGTGAATAATTATATGGTTTGTTATTCACCAGAAAAATTTCAATTTTGATCAAGGCAAAGTCGACGTAATCTCTTGCCGGTAGAGAACTGAAATGTTGTCATATATTTGGCAATTATGGCCATTTAGCTTTAAGGGTATTTTTTTGTAAACAGCTACTGAGAAGTGGGACTTAAATCTTCTCAACTGAAGAACCGGTCTCCATGTTCCACAGTTGGATTCAAATCAGTGATGTAAGGATCAATTCCTTACTTTGCGTCTCTAGATTAAATGCCCTCTGGTGTATAGGGATTAATGAGATGTCCTTATGTGAACACATTATTTATATAAGATATACATGATATATGACTTTTAAAAACTTATGTTCAGTATTTTTAAATTTATCAAACCGTCAGGGACAATATTTTCAAACATGGTGATTTTTCCCTCCAAAATTTCTGGCAAATGTACAAAAACATTATTCTATATTTAACATTGCTTTTTTAAATATAATCTGTACCATTCGGAAAAGTGCAATATGCTCATAATAGTAATTACTAATTTATATATATAGGGCCCATGGCGGTTCTGATTAGTCAAGACGGAATGCTAACTCGACTGTGGCACAAGATTTCATCTATACTTTTTCCAGAGTTACGTGTGATGTCCTTTGCATAATTTGTTATGTTATGTGAATTTATGAGATTCGTCAAAGGAGATTTCCTGATATATTGGTCAACTTGATATAGAAATTGAAGCTCAATCATCATGCTATAATTTGTTTACTTTAATTGCAAACGTAGATGGCTGGGGAGGGGGCTCTTCAAGAGTAAAAATTATTAATTTTATTTGGTAACATTAAATTGCTTTGTGGAAAACCTTCAGATAGTAATAATATTAACAAAAACAGTTTCAAGAATGTATTATGCGCAGACCAATTTTTAAACAAAACAACGGATTAAATGTTTAAACAGCTCCATTGTTCTAGATCTAACCTCTGATGTATTAAAGGTCCATGTTTGCTATGCTCAAGTACTATTTCAATAGATTTATGATTTATAATACCGATCATTACCTTTAATTGTTTTTGTTTAACTTTTCTTATGTCAACAAAGTTTATGCAAGAAGAATTCATTATCGTATTCGAAATCATGATGGCAATCATTATGATTACATTTTAATGCTTTTAATCTAATAGCTATCAGAAATTTATCATTGGAATGTTGCTAAGGTTTTTAGTTTATGATTGGTCTAGGCATTATTTAAAAAAGTAAAAATAAATTAAATATAATTAAAATCAATAAAGACAGTTACAAGGAATATATAAATTCAGCATTTCTAAAAGTTAATGTTGGTATTGAATGTTACAGGTCAGACTCTAATAGATATGTGATGGATATTTGCAATGAAATATAAACAGCACCAAAGATCGTTAAGGGACTTATTTAATGATGCAAACAAGCGATTTTGCAAATTTGAAATATTTGTTCTTAATAATGTTATGTTGAGCTTTTATGAAACGATCTCTCTTCTCAATTATTGAAAACAAGATCGCCATTAACTTTCAAAGTGAAAGGGGTTTCATAATATTATCGAGAACCGAAATAGAGTTGAGATAGCCTTACATGTTTTTCATTTATTGCTATATTACTAAACTTATAACTCTTTTAAGAGTTCTTCGGAAAAGAACAACCATAATACATGATTTTATGAATAAACTTTTACATTATTGTAATATTCTTAAAATCATAGCCTTGAATGCTATCAGTAACAGAAATAATTGTACGCGACCCTATAAGCTCTTGACAGATTTTCATCAAATCTTAATCATTAATTATCTTTTTAAAATATCTTTACCCTCAATTACCACATGATTGAAATTATTATTTAGATTTATTGCTAATGTACCCGAGCATATACAAACTGTGATTTACGCCTTATATACTTTCACATACTAGAAGCTTACATTAATGTCATATTTAAAAACCTTTTATTTATGTTTTATTTCAAGTTTTCCATCAAAATTTTATCGTTATATTAAATTTAAATAAACTTTTTAAGATATCTTTTATTTATGTTTTAATATTCAAGTTTTTAATCACAATATAATCATAATGTTAAATCAAACTAATGTCTATTATGAATAAACACCACAATAAAACAAATAGATCAAAAGTAATACAGAAGACTACTTTTGTTCTTTTATTGAGTGCTTTGTGTAAATGTGTATGTACACAAAAAAAAAAAAAAAAAATTATTGAGTGCTTTCACAGTTACTTACAAGCTGCATGTATCTGTGGGGATGTTGGTAGGTACTTTTGTTAACCTGCTATAAACACAGTTTACATATGTTCCATCACAGAAGACACTCATAGAACAGTAACAGACACTAGGACAGGCCTCAGTCACATGTCCGTTCATCAGAACATAGAGAACTAACGTCCACACAATCAGATTCATTTTCTAGATGATATGGTCCCCGTGAATCCTATATGACTTTGCAAAAGTTTACTTCGGTAGGAGGAAAAAAAACTTCCCTGTGCTAATTTAATGCTGAAAAATTTCAATGCCGGATTCCCTTTGTTTATCCTAAAGTGACACTATTATTTACAATACGTTTTTTTTTTATTTAGGTAGCACTACGCGTATACATAGAAATAATCTTGTATAATAAAAAGTACAAAATTGGTTGGTTATGGATTTTATATACAGGTATATTAATAAAAAGGTACAAAAAAGTGCATCTTATATCTTATCTATAGTACAGAAGAATCTGTAGGTACTTAACCTGCTATAAACACAGTTTATATATGTCCCATCACAGAAGACACTCATAGTACAGAAGTATCTGTACAATTGTTAGCAGAAAGAAAGGAAGAGATGAATGTCTTAATGTGTTTAAAAGAATATCTGCTAGACCGATGCTATCCTCTTAGAATTATTGAATATGGCATCAGAAAGGCAAAGAACTAACAGAGAAAACTTCGGAATTCTTCAAAAAGTGACTAATTGATTTCTGATGGATACAGACTCCGATATAACATTTTGGACAGTGTGTTAAATAAACTTAAGGATGTATTCTGCTAATCCCTGAAAAAAAGGGTGCTTATATTTGTTGAAAGACTAGTGTAATATCAGTGTTATGAGATTCAATCTCTCTAACATAGATCAAAATGGAGCATGGGGAATTTCATAACAAAAGCTGAGACCATAAAACACCTCATAAACTTATAATTACAATTTATTTATACTTAATTCAGCTTAAACTTACTTGAAAGTGTTGCATAAACGTTCGAAGAAACGTGACGTCATAAAAGTTCGACGATTGATTGATACTATAAATGCCGTTGCGTTTGAAAAATAAAAATTTCACGCGTTAAAAGTCATTTTCAGGCAAACATTAGATATAAATAAGTCACAAGTGTAAAAATAAGCAATAACTTAAGGTATCACTTAACCATCTATCGGGCTAAAAATACAGGTTGGTATGAGATCAAATTCACCATAAAACGACCGAATATATCATCCCATAGATATTTAGAAATAAGACCTTATGTCTTAAATGCTCGTAAGGTATGTCTATAGTATTTGGGATAGATATTCTGCATTCAAAATATAAATGGAACTAAAATTGCAATCAAAAAGATAATACAAATGCTGTCGTCTGCAGGCACCTGAGGCCTAACGTTCAGTATATGTAACACGTTTATGCAATGTTTGAGCTCGCGATTTGACAGTATACTATATATTTTGAACATTTTGTATCTATAATGCATAAACATTTTTATTATACTTCTGTTAAAATGTTTCCTGTATAAAGTTCAGAAGTTAAAATAACTACCCATTTAGTCCACGCATAGCAAAGCTATACCCCGGGGTATATTTTTGCTATCCACCAAAATTTTTATGCAATTGTTGCCGCCAATTTTGATTTCCAGCGATAAATCTTTAAACTAACAAGTAACATCTTTTTAAAAAGCTTGCCTGACGAATGTCATCAATATCTATAGAATCTATAAGCATGATGTTAAAAACGTTTACATTTGGGGGAAGGGGGGGTATATTATTTCAATTGAGTGAATTATGAAAATGTTGTCAAAAACACCATGCATTCATTTTAAGTTGTACGTTACTCATCAGAGCAAAAGAACAAATTTAAAATAAAACGCATTTATATTGTTTGTATTTCAAAAAAATGGAATGTACATTACATGTACATGACTGTGGATAACAAGTTAACTATGAATATAGTGTTGTGCATATGATTAATTCATACAACATGATACAATTATTGAGGTTTAAAAAAAAGAATTGTTCTGTTTTTCGTTTATTGTATGGAGATGCCACCACTTGCCGATGGAGAGCTATAAATACTTTGCACTCAAGATCACTGAGCGTAATCTTTTTCATACTAACATATACGTGTTACGTACTGCGACTGGTCTCATCCGAAGGACCCATCCTCACTTCCCGCCGTGGATTCGAACCCACGACGTAAAGATTAACACCTCAATAAACTAAAGTTATTAATTTGTGCTGGAAAGGCGTGGCTATGTAAAGGTTACATAAATTAGATTTGACGGTCTGAATACAGCATAGGCTATTATATGAGGATGACGCTGAAAATATGATAAGAGGAAATTGGAAATCGTAACGGTTATGATGACATGCAGAATATGTTAACTAGTTTGTTGGGTATCCCAGAGCATCAGCGATTGTTGTTGGAAACATGTGAAGTTTTTCCTGATATGGGGGGGGGGGGGGCACATCAAAAATATTCGTACGAGCAAAAAAATTAAAAAAAAAAAGTTCCTCAATTTTGAAAAGTGAGAGGACACTTTCCTAAGTCTATACATGCTATACGTACTCTGTTTTTGTAGGAGGGTATCCCTGGAGGGGGGATATATGATCACATGTATATTTGGTCAATTCAAAATCTTAGAAGTATTTGTTCGTTTCGTTTTTATTTCTTTAAATGATTTGATTTCTTACTCATGTTTTTTTCAATGTTCGATCAAGAATCCGATCAAAAAAATAACATACTTTATGTAACTCATGCAGATTTCATTTCCACTTAAAGAAAAGTCCGGGAAAAGGGCGCACAAACTTACATGTGACCTTTTGGCGCGAAGTGATTGTGTCACCCCTTACCTAGAAGATAAATGGACTAATCCAGTAGTATAGAAACGCAAATAAAAGGTCAAACGGACATTTCCGTATAGGAACTCGCATGGAATAAATTGCTGCTTGCAAAAAAACTAAAGAAAATAAATATATCAATTTATTGTATAAAGTAATATGGTTATTTTTCTGCTGACTGTTATTGTTGAAACGCAGGTAACAAATCCGATGATAATCAGCATACACAAAATTTGCTGGATACATGTAACTGTGATCTCTTAGCTTCGCACCTAGGAATTATTGATCCTAAGTAGTGCGTGACGCCGTGACGTCAGGCAATGCTGTCATAATGTCTTCAGTAGCATTGTCACGTAATCATGATTATTCTTGCAGAATTATCTTACTCCAAACAAAATTCAAACCTCATAAGTTATATTATAAACAGTGTAATAAAACGCATATCCACTGGTTGTAAGTGGGATAGCTCTTTTATCAGACCTTTGACAGGATCTATTACCCTCGAGAAAGCCCTCGGGGAATAGTTCTCCGTAGCGGGTTTGATAAAAGAATTATCCCATTCACACCCATCGGGTGAGTGTATACTTTTTTCAGTAAGTAAAGAAGCATTGAAAACATACATTTTCGCTATTCCACTGCGTA
Source organism: Saccostrea cuccullata (assembly GCF_032062105.1). Taxonomy (NCBI): domain Eukaryota; kingdom Metazoa; phylum Mollusca; class Bivalvia; order Ostreida; family Ostreidae; genus Saccostrea; species Saccostrea cuccullata. The sequence goes on from NW_026932547.1 coordinate 31,926, forward strand.
TTGAAAGTCGTCAATACACTTCAGCTCTCTTGGTTGGCATGGTTGGGGACCACTTTTGAGAATTTACATGTAACGTTAGACCTAATGGTTATATAGGCGGTTTTTCATGTTTTAAAATTTCTTTCGGTCGGTTCTTTTGAGCAGAGTGCCAATCAATATTCCTTTTGCTTTGAAACCTGCGACTTTTTCTTCTTTTCCTCTCTGCTACTACTAATATATTCCGAAAATTACATTTTTCGATGTTCTGCAAATTATTAAACCCGATGAGTTCAGAGTAGCTCTGACAGTGGCTCTGGCGAGAGTAAGCGAGACTTTAGCGAGATAGGGTAAATTAGTCACGGAAATGTGGCTAAGAAGTGAATAGCACGTGGAGACATGGTAAACAGAAAAGTAATGTTGCGTTTTAGATTTCACCACCCTATATTTTCATTCTGTAAATATGTACTTCATTCGATTTTCCATGAATTCATTCAAGTGTGTATATGAATTCCCTATTTTACAATTTTCTGCTGTCATAAGTTAAAATTTCTTTTTGAACAAATATTTTCATGGGAACCGGGACTATATTATTTGGCGTCAGATTAGCCAATGAGGCATCGATGTGACTTTAACTGACAAATCAGATTAATGGGAATTGCATGATGTGTTACCATACGAATACTAAAGGAATTTCATGCTTGATAAATTCCTTTATTGTACTATCGGTGAATACGATTGTCAGGTGGATTTTCTGGCGTGAACACACGTGAACACGGGTACAGTTATTTAAAAAATGTTTTGTCCATTTACATGCATACGAGAAGCTGCTCGTTTTCCTTCCATCAGGTGTCATGGAGGAGTGAGCATCCCCTGCCTACTGGTCACACCCGCTGTGTTTTCCTTGTTAACATCAGGTAAAAGCGGAAAAATCCGTTGTAAATTCAGTGTATAAATAATGGATTAACAATAAGTATGAAAATGTCAGTCAAGATTTGACTCAATGATAAATTGTTACAGTACCCATCACTGTTTAGGTCTACTATAAAGAAATAAGTGGAATACAGACATGTAAAAAGGAGAACATTTTAAAACTGAAGTCCGTTTTATTTTTACACAACTTCAATACTTACTGAAATAACATAGTGTACCCCACTCTGTACTGAACTAAGTTTGGTCCTATCAATGGGCAGTCACGTGATAAATGCGCAGTATATGTACTGAATGGAGGTCATAAACAAATTTCAATATCGCAAGGGTATACCCTAGTTGAAATTAAAAAAAATAAGTTACCATTTGTTTCTGCATACTTTGTCCTTTCTTGAAAGTGCTGCTACTTAAAGAAGAATTCGCATTTTATTAGTTAAAATTTCAAGTAAATATTCTCATGTCGAAATATGTATGAACTTTACCAAGTATTTCATGTTCTTATTAAGCCAGCTCTCAATTTAAAGAAACCAGCAGCAATTTTCAAGTTAAGAGAACTATCCCAAAAAATGGCCAACATCTATAAAGTGTATGCCCCTGCGAAAAGACCATTTAATAAGCCATCTCGATGTTGAACATGCCAAACACGGTAGAATTAATTTTGCTAATCATTGAATAATCGCGCTAAACAAAGGTTTTACATTGGTATTGATAGCCTATCTAAAATCTGTAAATAATATTCTGTTTAATAATAAAATGCATTTACATTGTAAAAAATATACTTGATCTGTCTTTCAAAGTGTATAAATTACGTCATCTTTACCAAAATGACGTCGTGTCGACAAGTATCCTGCGATCAGTAATTTGTTAATAAACTATTGTCTGGGATTTAATTAGAAACTATTTTTAATGCATTGATAAATTTTGATGTTGTTTATTATACTAAATTAAAGAGTTCAAAATTGCAAGTATTTGATTGTAGTGTTATAAAGAATATAAATTGTACATATTTTTGTGTGACGTCACAGTAGACTTTTCCCGTATAGATTAGGCCCCGCCTCCTTTTCAAGCCTTAATAATACTGCATTTTTGCTGACAAGGTCATTGTATCGACCATAGATCTTACAAAATGATGACTTTAAACGAGTCTGCTGATATTCTTGTTTCCTCAATCTGGTTGTCAAAAATTTACGTCGTTTTAGAAATTGTTCACGTAGATCATGCTCTTGCTCAACTGAGATATATATACTCTATATGTAAGTGATGAAGGTATATTGCTGCATAAGTAAGTGAAGGTGACGATAGAAAAGTTAAATTCATCACGTTTATCATATAGCTTGGTTGATAGATTACCACTAGTGTCTTTTTCAAGTAATATATCCAAGTATGAAACAGTAGTGTTCAGCTTTAAATGATCTAAAACAAAGCGTAAATTAAAGTCTTATCAAATGTTTATTCATGTACATTATGTATAACAACACTATTTATCCTTGTTTTTGTGCTACAGATATGAATAAAACACCCTTTTTGAGGAGAAATAAGTAAATATCGGAGTCAAGGGGCAGTCTTGTCTTGATTGTCATTGGAAGATCAGGATCTCGTTTATCATATAGCTTGGTTGTTATATTACCATTAACGTCTTTTCCAGGTAAAATATCCAAGTTGAAACAGATGTGTCAGACTCTGTGGTATCTTTTATCTCAGGCTCATTAGGATAAATCGTATCCACGTAGGAATGAAAATTACCACTGTTTATTGACAATACGTCAACGATACATCAAAAGTCGAGTTGAAGGCCATGGAAAGTGTTTTCTTCTTTTCAAACAGAAAATTTTGCACCAATTTTGCTTCATGCGAATATAAAAATAGGTCTGCTAATAATGTAACGCAATTGGTACCCCAGTTGAAATTCCAATGGATTGTTGAAAATACCTGTTCTCCAAAAACCACAGAGATATTGTCAATAAGAAACTCAAGCATCCCTTTGATGTCAACTTCAGAGTACTTGTGAATGCAATCAAAATTTGTTTTAACAATATAATTTTGTAAACGACCAATGACCAGATAAATAAATTTACATATTCCATTTTTATTTAAAAAAAACAGCTGTCAATGATTAAAAAAGCTCGGACTTTAATTTATCGTGGGTAAAGGTTGTGTATAAAGTTGAAAAGTCATTAGTTTTCAAGCTGTTGATTTTGGTAAAATCTTATGATTTCAAATTGTCCAAAAGTTCTTTGGAATTTTATAGTATAAAAGTAAATTCATATTTTATTGGATTGTACTTGTTCCAATGAAGTAAACAGGATTAATTTGTGTTCATTAATTAATTTTCTTAAAAAATGATGGATACCTCTATGATATATTGAGAAAGAAATAAGTAAATTCAATCTTTTTGTGGAAAGATAAATCCATGTTTTTGCACTAATGTTTCCTACTTATTGTTTTCATCTCAACAAAAACATATGATAGATCATGCATCTGGAAACCATGACTTGTTGAACTGTGTTGTTTATTATCATTGGACTAGTCAATTTATGGAATAAACCAACTGCAGGATCGGGAAACAAATTAGTAAAATCGTTTCTACAGTATACTATTATATTATACGATCTGTTGTTAAAAGAATGAGATAAAACAGGAACTTGTAGAAAGAGTTTCTGAAGCATTAGAAGGAGGTGAAAAGGATAAAATTTATTTAATTCTTTTGAAGTTAACACACCCATTTTTACTATAGAACAATCACAAGAAAAGGCGCAAAGAAAGCAGTGACATTTGGCGCGAAAAGAGCGATTTGACCCATTCATTTAAAATAAATTGACTGATCCATTTGTATAGAAATGCAGAAAAAGGATTCTTGTGAGTAGTCAATCTCAAATTTCGAGGTCTAAGGTTTCAAGTTGTTGGTATCCAATAGAAGGTCTTTTCTCACAACATATAGATTTGAAGTATGAACATCCAAGCATCAACTGTTAATAAGTAATGGTCAAAATAATTGGATTTTTAAAAAAAGTGCAAGCTGATCGAAAGTCAAAAGATCAAATATCCAAAGATATCCAAAGAAAGGTGAAATAAGAATGGCAAAACCCCACCTTATCAAAAGTTTTAGGGAAACTTAGAGTTTTTTGCAGACAGACAGGCAGACGGAAAAACTTGACAAAACCCTTATACCACCGAATCTTCGATTACAGGGGTACAAAAAAGGATGCTACATGGGTATTTATTTATATTATGCATGTGCAGAAGTTGTGGCCATTTTAGTTTAACACAAAGAAGATGTTACGTGTATAGGAAATGTGGTAGGTGTGGTAGATAATAAAGTACATAAGTTATCTCAGTATGCAAATGACACCTTCCTTGCTTTAGATGATTCACAAAAATCGCCTTTTTCTGCTCTTGATACCATTTACTTTTATTCAAACTTTTCAGCATTTCAGGAGAAAATAGTATACATTGGATCAAATAAGTTTTCAAATGAATAAGGGATAATTGTTTTAATTAATTTTTAATTGATTTAATATAAACAATGTCATATAACGAGAGATTTCTTTGTCAAAGAATAACAGATTTGTAAACTTTATTATACTATACAACAAACGGAGAATATGCCAAAGGGCAAGACCCACTTAGGATTTTTTTATGCCCTGAAAATTTTTGGAAAATAGAAACTGTGCAGTTAAAAAGGCGATATTTACCTCTTGGACTGTTTGTGACCATGAATCTATTTTCCTTTTTAAAATCATTTTGACGTCATTTAATGTGTCATTAATATTTTACGATATTCTGCTAATTTCTTAAAAATGGTTTAAAATTGCTGGTTTGAAAAGATAATATGGATCACAACTTCTGATTTAAACGAGACCGAGTCTAATTATTTCTACTCCAAGGATTTTAAGAGTCTAATTATTTCTGCTCCAAGGATTTTAATAATTCTTTGATAATTAATTTTTACTGTTATATTTATTGTTATAGGATTAAAAAATCGAATGTTTACCACCCCAATTTCTTAGGGGGCCATCTCAAAAGTTGACAAATTTTACTATTGGACCCTATGGGAATTAGTTGGAAAATTGCCAAATAATCAATTTTTTTTCATAATTTTCGTATTTCTGCCCTAGGGATTTCCTTTTTATTCAGGTAGTTGCAAGTTGATGTAAAAAGTCAACAAATTGTGAAAATTCAAAAAGTTTACCATCTAAGTTGGTCTAGGTAGTAATCACTAATTTAGTTTAGTTTTTGAAGCTCCATACCCCTTAAATTGCCATATCACGGTACAAATACATATCTTTGTAGATGAATTATCGGCGCATGCAATGTTTAGATTGTTAGTATGTTTCTTGGGAACGTCTATCATGAGTTTCTAGTATAATATCCATGGACGTCTTGAAAATACAAGCGAGTCATCTTCCGCGTCATGCATTGCTTACAAAATCCGAAAATGGTGTCGTTGTTAGAGCCATTTCAACGTTCTTTTTCCACTTATCGTTGTAAAATCACATTTTCAGATCAGTAGGAGTTACAGACAATGTTAATTTTGTATTAAACTCAAAAGGTGTATTGTCACACAAATGACTGCACCAAATTAAAATCTGGGCATTGTGATGCGCACTCGAATTAGACTCGGCCTCGTTAAATACGAAGTTACATAATGAAAGATCTGTTTCTAAAGATCATAAACACGTTTAGATTTTTGGATAGTGGGCTTTGCACACTGTGCACACTCTTTGCTGAAGGAAGTCAAGTGCACATGTTTTCTGCAAAATTCAAAAACGTTAATTTTTTTTATTATTTTTATATACAATACAAATGTAAAAACAGTTATTTGCCAGGCGCTCATTTTTTTTCAAGAGACAATAAGGCCTACAAATATTCTAGATTCGTTTTCCATGGATGTAGATCATATGCATTTAATCTAATATGTTGTGTAAATTTTATTATTTTACTTAGATTATATTTGACTGGTAAATACTATTTCTGAAATTTCTAAGTATTCTTGATTACAACACTAACAATATATTAGATGCATGTTAGGGCATAAACGTCGGAAGCAAATTGAAAGTGGGTTGGCTGATTGAAAGGGGGGGGGCTAAACCAACAGGTTTACCTGTTGGTAAAAGGTAAACCACAATTTTCAATGCCTAAAAAATATCTATCTTTGAAAAAAGGGGGGGGGTTAAGACCCCTATACCCCCCCTTTACCCCCCCCCCCCCGGTTTCGACGCCTATGTAGAATATGAACATATGGATGGGTAGACGGATAAATAGCAAAAATCAAATAGGCAAAATAATATTACTGATTCATCAAAGAGGTCTAAAATTTAAACAAGAAATTAAAATTGTGGTCCCCCAGCTGCATTTCATTTCTGGTATTTTTCACTGAGAGCACCTCGGGCGGCTCATACATCGCACCTCGGAGGTTTGAATGGAGCCTAGCGGAGTCAGCCGAGGATAGCCGATTGGAAAATTTTCAATATTTCAACTGTTCATGGCCGACATGTTTTAGTTCTTATTTCTGACATTTTAAAATGTTCATTTCTGACTCTTTTCAGATTGTACTTTTTGGTTATTAAAACAGGATTGAAGAATTCACTTATGAAAAATTTCATTTACGTGATGAAAAAAAATTTAAAGTGTATATCAAATGTCTTAGACATTGACATCTAATTTAGTGAACATACATGGGGATGAAAGTGCTGCATGTACCGATGTACTATAAATGTACGTGTATAGACAAAATCTTTAATTTGTTAAACCGGCTGTTTGTCTCTATGTGGGTAATATTACATTAATATTATTTTTGGCATATTGTTCCAAATATGAACGCCCTATAATATGTCATTCAAAAGTTATAACTAAAGTTGATTTTTTGAAAATTAGGTCAAACATATAGGTCCAGATCAAGGGGTCAGAAATCATATCAATGAACATGTTAAATATGAAAGCATTATCTCTTCTCAATCAGAAGTTATAAGGGGAAAATTGCATTTTTGAAAAGTATGTCAAACGTCAAGGTTCAAGGTCACAAGGTCAAATTCCATAGTGTATTTAGAAATGATAATATACATATGAAATGTGAAAGCTCTATACTGTGTATTTTCCATCGTCACAAACCACGACTAAAATGTACAATCCTATCACATACTAGTAAGCGGACGCCAAACCGTGGCTTGTAACTTTATATCTTTTCTCATTCAAAAGTTATGACCAAGGTTCAAGTTTTTGAAAAGTATTTCGAACTTCGAGATCAAGGTCATAATGTAAAAAATTATTAGGGGCCGCCAGGAGGCGGTCGGTTACTCGATATGAAACTTTGAAGTCGCCGTGCGTTTCTGTCTTAGACTTAGACTTAGACCAATTTAAATAAAAATATTTAATATTTATATTATATAGAATATTTTTAAAAAAAAAGCTATTTTAAATGTTTAACAAAAAGCACAATAATCATAAAATCAAAATTTTATAAGTAATGGGTGTAAATGTTTCATCCAATCCTGATTGACAAACTCTAACATGACAGAGACTTAAAAGAGAAGAAATGCAGTGGTGGATCTAGGGGGAGTTTGGGGGTGGGGTGGGTTTTAACATTCTCTAAGAGAGAGCGAGGAGCCCTACATATTTTATATTTGTTGCGAAAACTACTTTAAATTTAAACTTCTACCAGAGTTCGTTTACAAGTACCAAACTCAGTGCAGATATGCAGAAGTCTATGGACAGTTTGCTGATACAAATACAGTTTATTGTATATGCATTATGCATGAAAAAAATCGGCAATGTCGCATGCACGTGTTTTATGTCACGAAGATATTTTAATAGATAAATGTAAGAAATTTTAAAAACAGATCACGCAAATTTCAGTTTCTTATTACTATATCAAAGGAACAACTTATTGGGTTTGCGGCCGATTTTTGACGCTTGCGACAATATATAGGTTTCTTGTAGTGTATTTAGAAAGGTCTTGTCACAGTTTAAACACATGAATAATATAAAATTCTATCCCTTCTCTGTTCTAATTCTTAAGAGATGACCAAGGTTGAATTTTTGTGACATACGAACAGATTTACAGTCTGACTGACAAACAGACAGACGAATAAGATTAAAAAAAAACTCGATCGCTTTCGCAAAAGCGGGGCAAATCAAATGTTTTACACTAGACAGAGAGAGAGAGCTTTAATAATTCACAAAAAATTCGGACAACCTTTAACACACATTAGGAAAGATCTACACGTTTAACTAAATTTTGTTCAAATTAATTTATCATATGCTGCTTTCATATCTATGACTTATATTCTTCTAGTTTTTTTAGTTATTCAAAATATTAGTCTCCACTTACATATCGGAATAATTTAAGATTTACATCACGCTCCCAGTTAATACTAGTTCATTACCGATTCTCTGCATCATATCAAATGTATTCGTATGAAGAATTTAAAATACAATTTTTTGTTTTTAATAATTTATAACAAAAATTCATAATGTTTAGTTTCCTTATATAATAAGTTGATATCACTCCAACTCTCTATAAATCACATCCGCGGATCCAGGAATTAAAGTTAGAGGGGGCGCCCATAATGGGCAGGAGTCTGGTTTAAGCTGAATTCTAGAGATTTTGTAGGAAAAATTGAGGTTAACCGAGTAGACATTTTTACATTTTCTAGACGAAACTATGATTTACGCTAACTTTGACAATTTTAGGGGGCGGATGCGACCCCCTTTAATCCGCCACTGAATTTTGTAATTGCAAGCATTGTGCCTTACACAAAGATTAATTTTTTAAAAGGATAAATGCAGTCTTTAAATTTCTAGTAATTAATGAAAAATCCCAGTGACCTTGACTGTAACCTGTATGTTAAAAATAGTCTTTTTTCGTTTTTAGTTAACCTTTGCAAAAACTTTTGAACTAAAAGAAATAGAGACTTCATTTTTGGTATCCATATTTCACTAATCATGTTCTCTCAAATGACACCAAGGTCAATTGCCTTGTGACCTTGACTGTGACATATGTGCCCAAAAGTTTTTTTTTTATTTTGTCGTTGCCGGGTGCATAATGTTTCACAAACAAATTTTGTTTTAAATTAATTTGTGATCATTTTTATTGATTGGATTTGTTGACGTCTTCTTATAAGCATAACGTCAACGTAACGTTGCGTGTCCCATGTGACCTAATTAATTATACTGGAAGAAAACTCTCACTATCTAATGATTCAAGTCAATCTAGGTGTTTGATGCACTTGAAGTTTAATAACTCTGATTCTGGGCATAAGAAATAAGAAGAGAGAGATTATATTTTAAATAATATTACCTTTAGTTTTGACCTCAATGCTACTAGGTATTTTCTTCAGAAAAGTGGTCACACACTAAAACAATACCTTTACATTTCGCAATCTATTTTTAGTAACAATGCTTGGCCAGAAAATTTCAAAATTATATTTTTCTTAAACAATTTTTTATAAGCTTTGATTTGATATATAACACAAGTGGTATATACTAAATTTAAAATTTGACTTGTGGATGCTATATCTAAGAACAAATGCTCTTGGAAATGAGATGTGAATATTTTTACATGACACCTCTCCTAGATATGGACTAATTTTACTGTAAATGACATCAAAAATGGTAGAAATGAACATTTCTTTTCTATATATAAGTGTGCATATGTTCCTTGAAATACGGAAATTTTGTAGATTTTGGGTAATTTTTCATCAGCTTTTTAAAAAAAAAATTAAATGTCCCATAAATATTTTAATGTGTTTAGACTAGCTTATGTACCATCTACACAATGCACTGCTTCGTGTATTTCAAATCAGTGTGCAAAGTATTAAAAAATCGCTATGAAAAAGGGTCTAAGATGGTAATTTCCTAAATTTGGCAAAATGCCAAAATCCCCAAAGATAAGCTTTATTGAGCCATTGGTGAACATTTTAAACTTAGACAATATTAATAACATAATCATTTTTAGTTTTTAGCAGTTAAAATAAAATGAGATAAAGGTTTATTAAATCAGAATGGATATTATTAGTGACGCAGATTCGGAGACTATATAATTGGAAAAAGGACTTTTATTTTGTAAACAATTATTATCTTGTCAAAACAAATTGGATTTTGTTGTTGTTCAAATGCACTATAATTTGGAAGATCATTTTGTAATGAAATTGATCCGAATAGACCAATCAAGCCCATCGATAGTAAGTAATAACATTTGAACGGAAATACAACGGTATTATTAAGAGTTTTGACTAAGAGCAATAAAATTGGGAACTTTGAAGTAAATAAGTAAAAGAGCTTAAGACTAGAACTCCTGTGGTGCAGAGATGGGGACTGAGCCCATAAATATTAGTAATGAGTGTTTACCTGTATTCGAGGGTGGTGCCATGTTGGGGTTCATAGGTCAACGGACAGACCTTCGGACAAAGCGTAGGTGGTTAGAGATGGTGAATTCTCCAATGAAATACATTTTTATATCTGGGACCATGGATACCCACTGAGCACAAAATACCCTGTTTTAGTAAGAAAAGAGTATTCCCGGTTTTATTCTCAAACTATTACACTTCTATGGCATTTTATTATTTTGGGAATCATTCTTTTGGACTTTTATTTATTTATTATTTGGAGTTCAGTCTTAAACTCTTTGTATTTTGGACGGACCCTTTGGATATCTATATAAAAAGTGTATTGGTCTCTTCTGATCATATTTCAGGAACGAATATTTCTAAAACTATACGATCACGGAAAAATTGTAAATTGGATTTATTTAATAAACTTTTGAAATCGACAAAAGAGTCGTCATTGGCTTACATCCTACAAGTCAATTTGGTGCTCGTTGACCAGGATTCTGCGAAGTTCTGAAGACTAGAGACGTAAAGGTGAGACAATTTCTCTTGATACTTAACTTTTTAGATGACCACGAAAAATTATTTGTTAATTTTATAAAATAAACATCAAAATTCAAAATTGAAAATTTTTTACAATGGCAAAGGCGCCAACACATCGAGAACAGCTTGATAAAGCTTTAAATGAATTATCAATGCGCAAGGCGGAAACTGAAATGTTAAATTCAAAAAGTTTGGATGAAGAAAATAAAACATATGAAAGTTCAGCGTACTTTCCTTATGGGGGCAAAAAGAATGAAGATGATGATGATAGAAATTTAAAACAATGGATGACTTCAATTTTGAACCAGGTTAAATCATTAACCGCGGCTATTTCGGTGCCCATTAATCAGGTCATTACCTGTTTTGAGGGGGATCCTGTAAAATTCAAACAGTGGATTAAAGATATTGAGAAATACGCAAAAATGTCAAACATGGCAAGTGAAGATATTCCGAAAATCGCGTATGTAACATGTAAAGGGTCTGTGGGGGACTTTGTTAAGAGATATTTGGCAGAAATTGAAGTTTCGGGTGAATTACCTAGTTGGAATGATTTAAAACATCTTTTAAAGAGTCGATTTGCAGAAATTACTGACCCTCAACACGCATTGGCAATTATGAGAAAAATGAGACAATCTTCCAGTGAGAGTGTGCAAGTATTTGCCGAAAGGCTTTTACAGGTAGCGGAAGATGCATATTCACCAGAAAATTTGGAAAATCAAATAGTTCAAAATCAGTTGGTTGACATATTTTGTGATGGTTTGTTGTTTGATTTTGTCAGAATGAAATTGTTAAGGGGAAATCCTAAAACTTTGGAAAACGCGGTTCAAATGGCAATGCATGAACAAAATTTGCGCAAACGGTTGGCATTAAGAACAAGTGACACACTTTATGAATCCTCTTAGCATGAGCCTTTGATAAATAAATCAATTTCAAATTTGTTTGAAGATACAAATTTTCCAAACGTCCCGTCTCGCGAAATTGAGCCCATGGAAGTAGATCACTTCCGCAATCAGCGTTGTCACAGATGTGGTAAGGTAGGGCACAGAGCACAATTCTGTCATGCACGAATAGGTACGAACAGAAAAAATCTTGGAAATCAAAGAAATAGAACACGCGTAAATGAAATTTCAAAAACAACAAACAAAGTGGATTACAATTTGCAGTGTTGGAAATGTGAAAATCATGGTCATATTAGCAGATATTGTCCTCAGAGATATTCTGGTCGTTTTGATAGGTCGTTCAGGCGCAGGCCCACCTATTACTCTTCAAAAAGAAACTCAGCCCATCAGGAAAACTAAGACATTCTCTTCATGTTGAAGCCGATGGAGAGGGAAATAAAAATTGTGGTAGAAAAAACGTATATAAGATTTGTTTAACTGGAAATCCAAGTTCTTGTATTATGAAATTGGGGAAAGTGAGATATAGAGCATTAGTAGAGACCGGGGCTGAGGTGTCACTTATTAGTAGAAAAATGTATAATTATCTATTGTCCAAACCAACTTTAAATAGGAAAGAAAAACCATATTTACAAGCTGCAAATGGTGAATCACTCTCGGTGATAGGTAGAGTAGACTTCGCATTTTCTATGAATGGGTTACGCATGAATCATAAATTCTATGTCACCGAGGGACTCAATCGTTGTGTCATTTTAGGACGCGATTGGTTAAAAGCAAATGGGGTCAGAATATATTTTGATTTGGGGTGTTTGAGAGTCGGAAAAACATATGTAAAATTAGAAGAAGATCTCCATATATCATCTTTGATGAGAATAAATAAGAAGGTTTTAATAAAACCGCAAACAGCAGTTGTGTGTTATGGAAAATTAAACTCCGCCTTTCCGAGAAAATATGGAGGGTTGATAGAGATTAAAAATTTACACGATTGTCTAAATGAGGAACCCGGTTTAATTTTAAAAGAATCAGTGGGTGAAATAAGAAACACGCGCAAGGTGCCAATTATGATCATAAATCAGTCTAACCGCGCGTATCAATTGAAGCCCGGAAGCGCTGTAGGTACAGTTCGATCTGTTCACAAGAGCGAGATAAATGCAATTAAAACAGCGGGGGGGATAATAAACAACAGTCTAGATTTAAGCGAAGTAGATGCGCCCGAGAAATATAAATCCTATACGACGCAAATTGTACAACGAAATAAAGATTTGTTCGCTAAAAAGGATAGTGAGTTAGGGCACACTAAAACTGTAACAATGAAAATAGAAACTGGTGACCACCCCCCAATTAAAAACAGACCGTACAGAACTCCACTTAACAAGAGACAAATTATTGATAAAGCCATCGATGAAATGCTTGATGCAAAAATCATACAGAGATCACAATCGCAATGGTCTTTTCCTTTGGTAGTAGTTGGGAAGAAAGACGGAACACAAAGAATGTGTGTTGATTTTCGGTCATTAAATAAAATCGTAAAACCAGCATCCTATCCACTTCCGCTAATAGATGATATCCTAAGTTTATTGGATAAATCTAAACATTTTACTACATTAGATCTTAAAAGCGGATATTGGCAAGTTCAATTAGATGAAGAAAGTAAAGAAAAAACTGCATTTGCTTGTCATAAAGGTTTATTTCATTTTAACCGAATGCCTTTTGGTTTAAGTAATGCACCCGCAGTATTTCAAGAACTTATGAATATTGTTCTACAAGGATGCGAAAAATTTGCCACTGCCTATCTCGACGATGTTCTTATTTTTTCGAAAACGCCCGAAGAACATCAAGCCCATATAGAGGAGATTTTTCGGAGAATTCGGCAGCATGGTCTTAAATTAAAATTAAAGAAATGCAAATTTTTCCAGGAAGAAACAGAGTACTTAGGTTTTGTTATAGGCCCGGAGGGGGTTAAACCTGATGAAAAGAAAATAATGGCCATTAGAACATTACCAGCACCAACTACGGTTAGGGAAGTCAGAGGGTTTATTGGCATGTGCAGTTATTACCGAAGGTTTATTCCCAATTTTTCAAAAATAGCGGAACCTCTCATAGATCTGACAAGAAAATATGCAAGGTTTAATTGGGACGAACAATGTCAAATTGCATTTGATTTTCTTAAGGAAAGTTTAACTGTTGTACCTTTATTGGCATACCCGGATGTAAATAAACCGTATGTACTTTACACTGATGCTAGTGATAATTGTATTGGGGCGTGTCTTACCCAGCAAACTAATGACGGGGAGGAGAAACCCATATATTATCTATCACATAAACTCAGTAGTACTCAGGCTAGGTGGTCCACAATAGAGAAAGAGGCATTTGCCATTCATTACGCGTTACAAAAGTTAGATCATTATTTGCATAACGCTACTTTTACTATAAAAACTGACCACAAACCATTAAAGTACATATTAGATGCCCCCATGCAAAATAAAAAGATTCAGCTTTGGGCATTAAGTATTGCAGGTTACAATTGTAAAGTGGAATACATTGAGGGTAAATTTAATTGTTGCGCAGATTTACTTTCCAGGCTTCCGTCTGTAATTAGTAAAGAAAATGAGGAGGAAAATGATGAAAAAAATGAACCAGATGTAAATGACAATGCTTTTGAACTCAATGTGATTAATTCTAACAGAATTGAACCCAAGAAATTTGCTAGTTGTGAATTTTTGGTACCTGACGATTTGGTAAAACCATTTTTAGAATTACCAGAGGGTATTGATATTAAACAATTACAAAATTCAGACGAGCAGATAATGAAATTGAGGGAAAAGTTTAGAAGGGGAAAAACTACTCAGATGGAAGAAAAGAAATTTATAGAAATTGATGAAGTACTTTATTATTTGTCAGATGGGGATTCAGAGTCACCAAAATTGAGATTATTTATCCCAGCAGAGTTAGAAGAACTTACTCTAAAACAATATCATGACAATTTAGGGCATATGGCTGTTGACAAGACCTATGATGCGATAAGACAAAAGTACTATATTCCAAATCTATATAAGAAATTAATAAGTTATATAGAGCAATGTGTAATTTGTCAGACTAGGAGTGCTAGAAGAAGTCAACCTCCTGTGCATGAGACTCAAATTCCACCTTATCCTTTTGCAAAAATTGCGCTTGATTTGTCAGGTCCATATCCGACCTCTATGTCTGGAAAGAAGTACATTGTTTCATTGGTTGATATCTATTCGGGGTGGCCAGAAGCATTTTGCGTCTCAGATAAGTCCGCAGACAATATAGTACATATAATTTTGGATGAGATCTTTCCAAGATACGGGTGTCCTTTACAGCTTTTAACGGACAATGGTACTGAAAATGTTAATAAGGCAGTAGCAGATACACTCAAAGAAATGAATATCCATCATATCACTACTTCTTATTACAATCCCCAGGGTAACGGGAAGGTAGAAAGGTTTCATCGTACTCTGCATGATGTAATGGCTAAAAAGGTTCAAGAAGATATGCAAACTTGGGATCTTTATCTTAATCAAACACTAGCAGCCATTAGGTTCCACACCAATGAATCAACTAAATACTCCCCTTTTTATCTATTGTATAATAGG
Source organism: Saccostrea cuccullata (assembly GCF_032062105.1). Lineage (NCBI taxonomy): Eukaryota > Metazoa > Mollusca > Bivalvia > Ostreida > Ostreidae > Saccostrea > Saccostrea cuccullata. The sequence continues at coordinate 47,211 of NW_026932547.1, forward strand.
GATGTAGTTTTACCATTAGATACTATATTGAAACCCAGAAGGGGGTATTTGGGGGAGGATCAATACAAAATTGCAATTCAACAGCAGCATAAAGCATTTGTAAACGTTTACAGAAATTTGAAAGAAGCAAAACATAAACAGAAAGTTCAGGCTGATAAAGGGAGTAAAGAGGAATCATTTCAAATCGGCGACCCTGTTTATTTGAAAAATAATCGTAGAACTGGTAAGCTAGACAAAAGATGGATACCCTATTACCGCATCATTGATCAGACAGGTCCTGTTAGCTTTGTTGTTGAAAAACCAATTAAATAATACCACCACTAAAGCTCATGCCAGGCACCTTCATCATGCCCGAATAAATGAATGGGAAATACCACGAAATTCAGGGGAACGCGTCTTAAGACAAACGCAGTATGTAGTACCCCTAGAAAATGAGTCTGATAGAGAGAGTTCTGAACAAGAAGAAGAATTGCCTGTTTTACAAAGACTTGTAAATAGAAAACGTGTCGAACGTGAAAATTCTTCCGATGAAGATGATATTCCGTTACAAGAGTTAAGGAGAAGGATTCGTGCTCGTGCTTTAAACAATCGTGAAACAGATAATAATGAAAATTCAAACGAGGTTATTTATGATCAACCAACAACACTTAACATAAATAACCGTGATATACAAACTGAAATGGAATACGATTCTGACTCTACTATTGATAACAACTATCAATACTCTAATTCTGATTCTGGAAACGAAGAATATAGGTTAGACATAGATCCAACTATGAGTGATTCACCAGAGCAGTTAATTGAAATAGAACAAGAAATGGAAGTTGACGGTGTAAATCTTAAATGTAACAACCACAAGTTGAAAAGAGGCTTCTGTAATAATTGTATGAAACCACCTGTAAAACCAAGGAAACAGGTAAAGGAAATAAATAAAGAGTGTTCGCAAAGTATAGATCATAGTTATAAGCCTAAGATAAAACCTAGAAAATCCCGTGAAAATAGGGTGTATAGTGAGAATACGTTACGAGAAAATAGTATTGCTGCAAACCAACTTATAAGGATAGTGGGGAAATTACTTCAAGTATAATCACTGATTATTAAACAAACTGTACTAAAATTTTGAAATTCGTTGACACTGTAAAATTGATAAAACATGAGATTGAGAAAAGTTAAATAGTTGCCTTTGGACATCTCTCTTCTTCAGTAGGGCCAACTGTTATGGATCTTTGACAGCTACTTGTAAATACTCAAAAACAGCTACTAAATTTTAAACAATATTTGAAAACATTATTTGTTTCAATATTATGGTCTTGCACAACTTTACTGGAAGTTGATCATGTAATTGTTATAACTATATTTGGGTATAAACAACTTCTTTGAATTACATACCATAACAATTATGGGGAATGGTTAAAACATCATCCAACGTAATGATTTTTTTTTTTAGTGAATGGGGGATCATATTTATCAATAACAAAAAGCAAAATGTTTTGTGTCATTAAATTTTGATTGTAAACAATTTATGGGTCTTTGATATTACCTGACTATTTTGTAATAAGGAGAGTGCCTTTGAACGCTTTTCAGCTATGATTTTAATTTTATTTTAAAAGAAATTCACTTTGGAAAATCTTTAATTTATCACAATATTTTAACAATATTGGGAAAATATCTAAGAATTACTTATTAAATTTTTTTTAAACAACTAATTGTCTTTCAATAACGTATTGTTGAGTCTTTGCCTACAGAAAAAAAGTGTAAAAATGTTTTGCTTTCATTTGTCTTTTGATTTGTTTTTGTTTATTCTTAATCTGAATTTAAAATAAGTGGTCATCTAAGATACTTGGTAGAAAGAGTTCTTTGTCTAAATCACCTGTTGAGACTAATCCAGAAGGCACAAATACAGTGGATAATGAAAAGGGTACTGACATGGAAATACTGATGGAGGAAACTACACGTAAATTAAACAATATCAGTGAGATATACCAAAAGGATGAGACCTTAATGGGAGTCAAGAATAAACCAAGGAGCACGGGGTACACGCACTGATGGCTTCTAATTTGAAGGGCGATACTACCGCCTGGAGTGGTGATAATTACACTCCGTCATCTACTAAATCACAAGGACTGTATCAGCAAAATGACCTTGAAGAATAACACGATAACTTATGTTACTTATATCATTGTGGAATATAACTAAGTTTTGATCTATACCTAAGTGTGGAATGAGAACATTGATTCCAAAGCGAACAAGTTTAGCGAGGAGTAGTGAAGGTTCCAGTAGTGAACGGTAGTAAAACCATATATCCACGTAGAGTTGTTAGGTGGACATATATTGGACACATATATTGGACTTATATAATCAATGTAACCGTATATATTGGACTTTAATTCGGAAACAAGAAGAAGACGTCCGCGAATTTCCTATGCTGTGCGACTACCGTAAGCAATACACAATAAAAACATCGTGACTATTATCGTCGAAGACTGTGGATTTTGTTTAATAAAAAGTGAACAGTGCCGCGGGATTACTTCTTACCTTGTGAACGAAATAAACTGTGACTAAGTTTAAAATTATGTTCTGGATCTAACGGAGAAATTTTCACTGGACAGGGAAATTTCTTAATGTGTGGGGACGAATGTAAACCTATAGGGTTTAGCAGAGACATATTGTGTGAACATTTTAAACTTAGACAATATTAATAACATAATCATTTTTAGTTTTTAGCAGTTAAAATAAAATGAGATAAAGGTTTATTAAATCAGAATGGATATTATTAGTGACGCAGATTCGGAGACTATATAATTGGAAAAAGGACTTTTATTTTGTAAACAATTATTATCTTGTCAAAACGAATTGGATTTTGTTGTTGTTCAAATGCACTATAATTTGGTAGATCATTTTGTAATGAAATTGATCCGAATAGACCAATCAAGCCCATCGATAGTAAGTAATAACATTTGAACGGAAATACAACGGTATTATTAAGAGTTTTGACTAAGAGCAATAAAATTGGGAACTTTGAAGTAAATAAGTAAAAGAGCTTAAGGATAGAACTCCTGTGGTGCAGAGATGGGGACTGAGCCCATAAATATTAGTAATGAGTGTTTACCTGTATTCGAGGGTGGTGCCATGTTGGGGTTCATAGGTCAACGGACAGACCTACGGACAAAGCGTAGGTGGTTAGTGATGGTGAATTCTCCAATGAAATACATTTTTATATCTGGGACCATGGATACCCACTGAGCACAAAATACCCTGTTTTAGTAAGAAAAGAGTATTCCCGGTTTTATTCTCAAACTATTACACTTCTTTGGCATTTTATTATTTTGGGAATCATTCTTTTGGACTTTTATTTATTTATTATTTGGAGTTCAGTCTTAAACTCTTTGTATTTTGGACGGACCCTTTGGATATCTATATAAAAAGTGTATTGGTCTCTTCTGATCATATTTCAGGAACAAATATTTCTAAAACTATACGATCACGGAAAAATTGTAAATTGGATTTATTTAATAAACTTTTGAAATCGACAAAAGAGTCGTCATTGGCTTACATTATGTAGAATTACAATTTTAAGAAATTATGTTGTTTTACTAAAGAGGAATAACGGTAGTTTTGAAACAAAGGTAGATTCCATTCTGTTGTTTCTTTTAAGCTCATTTTATTCAGTAAAACCTACAAAATGACGTTTTGTGGTCAAATTTCAGGAAGAATTTACAGGGGAAACAATAGGTGCCGTTGCCATGGCAACAAGACATTTTTTGAAATAAAAATTATAAAACCATTAATGATGTGGCGATGTTAGTACACACAAAAAGTTTCATTAAAATTGAAAATGTACTGTGGCCAAGCATTATTGATATTGTATGATAATTACAGAGAATTGATATTAAAAGTTATGATCAATAGTTGTTTCTTAAAACTAGATCAAACTCCAAGGTCAAGATCCAAGGGTTAAAGATGTTGATATCCAATGAAGGATCTTGTCACAAGGATAACATACGTGAAGTATGAAGGCACTAACCCTTACCGTTCAAAAATAGGGCAAGATTAAAATTTTTTCCTAAGTACGAATCTCCAAGGTCAAGGTCAAAGTTGTTGGTATTCAAAGAAATGAATTTCCACAAAAATACATGTATGGGGTATAAATAAAAATTCCTGGTATCTTCTTTCCAAAAGATATGGCCAAAGTAAATGTTTTGAATTTTTGTGTAAAAATGGGTCAAGACCAAAAAGTCCAATGAGGTGATGCACAAAGAAAGGTCTTGTCACAAGGAATTAACTTGTGAAATATGAAAATAATAGCTCTATTAAATATAAAAATATGGGCAAGGTTACAGTTTTTACGGACAAACAGATAGACAGACTACTAGACAAACAGCTAGACGGACAGGCAGACGGACATGACAAAAAATATACCTTTGACTTATCGTTAACGGGGGCATAAAAATGATCAAAAACTAACAGGGAAGCCGATCTCTCTGAATTACGCGTTTCTTATTGGGAAATGAATTTTGTCCGTACATTATCTCACAAAGATGAAATAGGAAAAGTAAGAAATCACTTGCCCTAAGTCTTCAAAAGTCATGGTTAAGTTTTGTTTTTTTAAAATTTTAGTCAAACTTAACTCTAAGATCAAGGTCAAAGGGTCAAAGTTTTTGGTGTCCTATGTAGGGAATTTTCACAAGAATTACAAATTTGAAGGACGAGAGCGCTCGCATTTAGCCTTCAAAAGTTATGGCCAAGGTTAAAGTATTTTCACAAGAACGGAAACTCCAATGTCAAGGTCAACAAAATGTCTTGCCACAAAGAGTAGATATAAGAAAAAGTATAGCAGCTCTAACTCTAATTGTTCAAAAGTTATGCCCAAGGTTAAGAATTTGATAAAAATATGGTCAAATTTAAAGGTCAAGGTCAAAAGGTCAAAGCTTTTGATATCAAATGAAAGGTTTTGTAACAAGGATAAAATATGTAAAGTATGAAAGCATAAGCCCTAACCCTTTAAAAGTTATGATCAATAGTTGTTTCTTAAAAATAGATCAAACTCCAAGGCCAAGATCCAAGGGTTAAAAATGTTGATATCCAATGAAGGGTCTTGTCACAAGGATAACATACGTAAAATATGAAAGCACTAACCCGTACCGTTCAAAAATTATGGTCAAAATTAATGTTTTTTCCTAAGTTCGAAAATCTTCAAGGTCGAGGTCAAAGTTGTTGGTATCCAACGAAAGGAATTTCCATAATAATACATATTATGAGGTTTAAATTAAAAGTCCTGGTATCTTCTTTCCAAAAGATATAGCCAAAGTAAAAATTTTTAATTTTTTTGTAAAAGTGGGTCATGGCCAAAAAGTCCAATGAGGTGATGCACAAAGAAAGATCTTGTCACAAGGAATTCACTTGTGAAATATGAAAATAATAGCTCCATTAAATATAAAATAATGGGCAAGGTTACGGTTTTTACGGTCAAACAGACAGACAGACGGCTAGACAAATAGTTAAACAGACAGACAGACGAACACGACAAAAAATAAACCCCTGACATATCGTTTACGGGGCCATAAAAATTATCAAAAACTAACAGGGACGCCGTTCTTTCTAAATTTCGCGTTCCTTACTGGGAAATGAACTTTGTTCGTACGTTATTGAATCTTTACGGGATTTAAACAAATATATGTATATCAAAAGTTCATTTCCTGGTAATATTTTAACATAATTGTTTCTTTTTCCAATTCCATATAAGCAGCGGACTACAGACAAAGTTAAAATGTTTATCTATAATAATTTTTATAATCATCATTTCTATTTCTAATAATTATAGATAAACATTTAAAGTTTTTCCATCATTGTACTTTCAAGAATAGCTCATTATCTATTTGTTCGGATTATATTTGATAAAGTAAATTCATAGGGTTTCGTGCATGTTAAAGACTAAACATTGCCCTTTCCGCTTATCAGTGACGTTTTTTAAACTTTTGCAGATATTTCAGGTAGGATTCTTCTCTGCTTTCTGACCAAATGAAAAATTCAAAGTATAATTGCTTATATGTCTTCTATATTTAGGTGTAAGAGATTTAAAAGGCCTTTGAATACTAGCACTATTCATTACTATTTTTTTTTTTTTATTTTTCTAGGTGTTCCTTTTTTATATTTTCTTGTACTCTTTTTCCTTATTGCATCAAGGAAAATTGGTCACTTTTAAAAGCAACTCTATGTGCATGGTTTAGAAGAGGTTTATTGGACTATATTGTTTCGTATAAAATGTTTTAAATACTTATATTATGTCAAATACTAGTACCCTGAATTTGATTTTAAGCAGGTTAATGCTTTGTGAATCTGATGGAAAAAATCTGTAGTGTTCTGAAACAAGTAGCCCTTTTCAAAAACAAAACGTTCGCGTAAGATTTTAAACTTAGAATCTCTAACTAAGAGCATGCTCTACGTGTGAACAATTTCTTAAACGAGGTAAATTATTGACAAGCAAGTTGACGAAACAAGAATATCAGCAGTCTCGTTTTAAGCCATCATTTCGTAAGTTCTATGGTCGATACAATGACCTTGTCATCAAATACAGTTTATCACTGAGTCAAATGCTGACTGACGTTTTCCATACCAATTGTTAGTCCATTATTTATACACTGAATTGACGACGGATTTTTTCCGTTATTTCCTGATCATGACAACGAGCACACGGCGGGTGTGACCGGTCGGCAGGGGATGCTAACTCCTCCATGGCACCTGATCCCATCTCTGATGTTTCGGAGGTCCGTGTTTGCTCTGCTCCTATTTTGTATTGTTTTATGGACTTTGATATTGAATAAAGTTCGTTATCTCCATATCCTTCTTTCAGCTTTCCTGGCCCAATGGTTCTTGAGAAAAGGTTTTAAAGATTTTTTTGTATATATTTCTACATGTACATGTATGTAAAATTTGGATTCTGTTCGTTATCTCCATATCCTACAAATTTTGAAGTACTTTTGACGAACATATTCGTAGAAGATTGAATGTAGGATATTATTTCAAATAACATTCGTCCACCGTAATGGTTTCAAAATGCCTTATTATCCTTAGATAAGAGAAAAAAATATTTTAAAATATATATTATACAATTATTGCTGTTTTTTTGAGGTCGATACAATGATTTAGCCATCTGAGGAGTACAATATTCACCGAGCCCGACGGGCGAGGTGAATATTGTACTTAGAAGATGACTAAATCATTGTATTGACCAAAAAAAAAAACAGCAATAACTGTTTTATTATGATTCATTGGTAAAATGATATGGCTCATTACTTGTTTGCATTTAATTAAGTCCTAGCCAAATACAAGAGAGAAGCAGAATTAAAATGTGAGAAAACCTTACCAGTCGTATCAATTTGAAATGCTTTTTTAAAATCAATTTTAGTTGCCATGAAAGAAATAATTATATAATGTCAGCTGTTCAGTAAAAGTATTGGAGGGGGGTCCCTGCATCCCCTCTTACCACCCTCACCCTAAAATATATATTCTCTTTATATGTTTTGTTCACAAAAAAATCTTAGTCATTTAAATAGCTTTCCAAAACAATTTGTATCAATTTGGAATTTCCCAATCTATTTTTAGATCAATGTAGAGGAAATAAATCCTTGTATTGACCTGGAACGTCACGTGCAGGTCAATACAACGTAGTATTTTTCTAACATAGTTGGATCTCAGCCAATCAGAGAGATGGAAATTATTCAATCATATAATATATATATATATATATATATATATATATATATATATATATATATATATATATATATATATATATATATATATATATATATATATATATATATATATATATATATATATATATATATATATATATATATATATATATATATATATATATATATATATATATATATATATATATATATATATATATATATATATATATATATATATATATATATATCGATATATGATATCGATTGTAAAGGAAATTTGAAATATAAAGTCACAATCACAAATTTGAAATGAATGTTGGTCATACGAAAATCTTAGGTGAAACTTACATCGTAATTATCTTTAAAGTGTATTTCCTTAGTTTTTTGACAATCATTGTGAAAAATATATTGCAAAGTATTACATGGTTAATTGCAAGTATTTTCTATAATTAAAGTCACATTAGTGGCAAAGTGAAACATACCTCTTGTCTTGTTGATTATTAAAATTGAGAGTGAAGGGAGTTTTTCGGAATGCTGCGATAATACAATCACTGTGAGCTTGGTTCACCACAGTGTACGGATATGTTAAGAATGAGAAGTTCTATATATCAGTTATTTTATAGAATTGAATTTACACTGGCAATTGTACATAAATATCTTCTTCGCTATTATGTTGCTTTTGAAAAGTTTAAACTTGCGTTTCAGTTTCCAAAGTTAACTAAATTAGTTTTAAATTACTTATTAGAGGGTGAAGGCTAACGTCGTTATCATATAGACAAAAATAGGTTGTAAAATTTGTTTTGAAATATTAACAGGTCTTTCAACGACGGTTGAAAAGTTGAAAATCATCACGTTTATTATAAAGGTTCTAGCTTTAGTATGTTGCTAGCTAACATTAAAGGCTCTACAAATGAAATATATCTTAACGAGACACGCTATCGACAAATAAATTAATGCAACGAGGGTATCATTTGGCTTGTTTGAAGCAGTGCTCGATCTAAAAGGAAATAAGATCAGCAGTCTTGTTTAAAATTATCTTTTCGTAAGTTCTATTGTCAATACAATGACCTTGTCAGGCTTTTAATGTCAGCTAATACAATTTATCATTGAGTCAAATGCTGACTGACTTTTTTAAATAATAATTGCTAGTCCATTATTTATACACTGAATTGACGAAAAATTTTCCTGTTATTTCCGATCATGACAAGGAGCACACATCGGGGGATGCTCACTCCTCCATGGCACCTGATCCCACCTCTGTTGTTTCGGATGTCCGTGTTTGCTTTGCTCCTATTTCGTATTGTTTTATGGACTTTGATTAAGGAATCACTGTCTAGTTTGTATACGCATCAACAGTAATGGGCACATGGGATAATTTGCATAACGGGCGAAGCATGGTTTGCATATGTTTTGAGTAGGCTATGAATAGGAAAGGTCATATAAATAAAACTTAATTGTGAGCAAATCTGTGTATTAAAAGCAAGGATATGAATTTCAGTGTCAAGCTATTTAATATTTTCGAAGTATTCATAATAACATAGGCAGTTTTGTTAGCTCGTTTCTGTGGAAATACTATAATAATTTGTACTTTTGTTCCGTAATCATAATGACAATAGTTTCGATTTTATGTAGTAATTATTCATTTAGACAAAATACAAAATAAGGTTTATCAATCCGCTTTTGGTAGATGGCGCTTTTTATACACCACTTCTGTTTCCAATAAAGTTTGATGTTGTATTTCATTACATTATTACATCTGTGTGTTGTAACAATATTATGGCTGGGAGACCACTGTTTTGTAAACATTGAATTGAACTGCATTTCTTATCAAGCTTTCCATGATTCTGGTATGTCGTCCAGCCAAATTTGGTAATTGTTTTTATAAATGGATTTCATTTTTTCGTTATTGAAATAAATGACAAGATTTTTACATTGAACACGTCTTCTGTTATGAAATTTTGAAACAAACAGAGCTGCTATGTTGCCTTGGTCTGCCAGTAAAGTTTTAACATAAATAGTGGTACATTTAATTTATCTCCTATACAAGTGGTATTTTATTCCTCTGTAATGTAGCTAATAGATTACTTTTGATTTATCATCATTTCTTTCATTTTTCTTTTTTTTTCAAATTGGTAGAATCCTGGTACATGTAGAATTTAGTCAGAACAGATCCTCCCAGCATGTGTCACAATCAATTATTATCAGTATATTACTGTAATACAATTGACATAAACTGTTTTCATTAGATTTTAGAACAGGCATTTGTGTACATGGTAACAATATCTAATTCTTGACATCTCCATTTCCTGTGTCACAATATCAATGTCATTTACTCAGACTTGTAAAGAAGATGGGCAGATAAGGCGGGCAGAATGCCTATAGCGTCAGATATTAAGAAATCACATTTGATATGTTAATTGAGTATTTAAATTTACATCTCATTATTTAAGATTTATGAAATTATGAGGAAAAAAAAATTTTCTGAGAGAAAATAAATTTCTTTAGAAATTTTCATTTATAAAAATATTCCATGTTATTCCTGGGATTCGAACCCCAGCAATAAAATACCGATGTGTCAGACTGCTTTTGAGACTAACGCGCTAACCACTAGGCTACATGGCTGATGTGTTGTAGTGGCATTTAAATCATGTTTGTGATATGACCCTTGACTTAATGGACTTGCAGTATTTCTTGGAAAGATGCGAATATTTTATCATAAAAGTGTATTTTTAAGGTAGAGTGGGTCTTCCCTCCATTTTTTAGTAAACTAAAAACATGTATTTTATCGCAAACTTTAAGGATTATCTTTCAAAAAAATGGAGCGAAGACCCACTCACATTGAAAATTTTTGTTAAAGTATGAAAAAATGATCGTTTTTGTTCTTTTAAGTCTGTGTATGCTTTTTCATAGGCAAATATTTTCAGTTTTTGTGAGATTTTTATAAATTATAAAGATTTTACATTAAGTATACTCTAATACTAGATGAGATATGACATACAATTTGGATATAATTGAGATTAAATTTTTTCACTTCTTATCTGTCGTGCTATAGGCATTCTGCCCGCCTTATACGCCTCTCTTCTTTAGGGTTAGATCTTAGGGTTGTGTTCTTTGAATTTGTTACGCTTATAGCTCTACTTAGTGTTGTAAATCAATGTCATATGGAGTCATTAATTTAATTGGACGGTCAGTACGAAAGTGGGTGGAGTTGTCAAAGATAAGATGTGAATTTGTAAGTGAGTCAATCTAGGAAAATCATTTGTGAATTTCAGGTTGTTTCATCTAAGAAATTTGTTCCAAGTTATACATGTGAAATTTGTATTTGTGAAATCCATATTTTTGAACTTACAGTAAATTCTGAACTTTAGAACCGACTTATCAATGGACAACAATATTACAGGGTTATTAATTAATTATAATCTAGGAATTTTACATCCTATTCAAAATGCTTTAGAGCATAATAATTTTATCCTTCACCTTGTAAAACTCATTTATACTTTCCGGTACAGACGCATATGGTAGTTTCCTCCATTTAAAAGGCATACTTCATGGAGTTAATGTATACCTATTGGGTCCTACCGTTAAAAAAAAAAACAGTTGTTTTGCAAGTATTATTGGGTTGTTTAATATCGTTGAATTTCTGATACAAATCTTTAAAAATTACAATTTTGAAAGACGCTCTTAAAAGTTGTATAACAAAATAAAAAGTTAAGAGTTATAACGGATCAAATGTCCTTCTCAAGAGCACTATCACTCATCACTTGGTAGAATTTGCAAAAATTTAAAATTACTAGATCTCAACCATTAATCGTGATAATTATTGAATCTAATTTTTTAACTAAGTGTTGAAATACATCTAGATAATTCATTAACATATGTTTCAGATTACAAATGTAAGAGGCAGATTTAGAAATGTGCATGCTCTGGATAGATAGCCCCCTGTCACTAGCATATTATTAAAAAATTCAAAGCAAGGTAAATCTGTAAGCCTGGATCATTTGCAAAGAACTATATGCGGTATATTGCATATATTTGCCCCCACAAAAGTCAAATTTTGAAAACTTCCTGAAATGTGCTGAATTCAATAAATTGTACGAGAAATATAAGTTAACAGAAAATATTATAGTTCCAGAGCAGTGTATTCACAATTTCTGTTTTTATGACGTCACAAACTAGTCCGATTTTATATCCTTTTCCAGAAAGAGGACAAAATGGACAAAATTTCAACAATTTAAGCTTTAAAATTTATAGAGCGCATGTGTGTTCAGGAACAATATTGACATATTTCATTGATATTATCATTCTACACATTATATCAAAATATTTATCCTGAACACACATGCGCTCGGTGACTTTTATTTAAAATATCGACGAAATATGTACATTTTTCTGCAAAATTCATAAAAAACTGAAATTACGTCATATTTGTGACGTCATTACGTACATATGACATCATTACTTATGAAATTATTCTGTGCTTTGAAGTCAGCATATACTCCCCTGTTTAAGGACTTAATTAAATATTACTCCATCAAAGTTTGATTTTGGGGGGCAAATGTTGGTTAATACCGCATATAGTTCTTTGTATAGGGATAGCTACTCATAAGACACGGATAAATTGTTCAGAAATCTGTTAAAGAACAGCTCATATGCATTGCATAGATATATTTACTTAAAATTACTTAAATTTTATAATTCAATATAATCTGTAACATACAAGAATGAAGTTCAAATGTTAGACAATGTTTAACTACTGTTTTGGTTCTCATACAATGTAAAAATGAAAAATTCTGGCATGTAATTCAAATGAAGGTCAATTGTTTTGTTCTGCACCTGTAGAACAAATAGAGGGGGTGCTTACTCCTCCATGGCACCTGATCCCACCTCTGATATTTCAGAGGTCCATGATTGCTTTGCTCCTATTTTGTATTGTTTTATGGACTTTGATTTTGATACCGTTCTTATCTTCTTATCCTTCTTGTACAAAATTACAAATACAAACTGCGGTGATCTTGCCTCGAAGCATAAGAATACACAAAACAACAATTATTAGAATACTAATTCTATTTATGTATTTAATGGGATAATTTGTTATGATATTTTTAGTAAAGGCTAGGTTGGCAAATTGTGCAAAACATACTTACAGTTTTCTTAAATTGCGTAAGCTGGCGAAGGAATTATTCTGTATTGTGGTGATTTGGTTTCCGGAAAGATCACTACGAAAAGAATAACAGAAATCCAGTGCAAATAGTCTCTTCACAAGATATGATCATTAAGAATTCATCAAACTCCTAAAAGAAAAAATGCCATGAAGAACCCCTTAAATATTCACAGGGATCAAAGCGTGGGTTGAATACTTTCATACGTAATATCGATTACTAGGTAGTTTGTATTGCTTTTGAAATGTAATTTCTCAAATTAACGAGTTCATTCTTAATGTAATTATTAAAATGTTAGAACTCTAATTATGATTACTATGGATTGCAATTCATTATACTGTATTCTTTTAATTTATTCCAAGCTCTCTGATTGGATCAAACATGATCACATGATTAAGTATATAACAGCATAAAGACTTGAGTTACTATCTATAGAATCTGAAATGCATATGCACTGCTAGGAGACAGATTCCGAAGGTCGAAAGTTCAACCCCGGGCTGGGGCGGAAGTGGGTATCCATGTAAAAGTGAATTTCTTTGTGCTTTCTATATTAATATTTCTTCACTTAGGGCAGTTATGTTAGTTTAAGAGTTGTTGTAAAAGGTGCTGTACAAATAATAATTAATTTCATTACAACATGTATTGGCTACAATCCTCTGTTAAAACTAATGTCCAAAAATCTGTATCTCACTTCGATTCTCAATGACCGTGTACACCTCTACTAATGTTATTGTGATTTAAATTCAAGACACGTGGTTTAGGTTGATCTATTGAAAGGTTATAGGGTAGAACCGGTTTTATAAATAAAAATTGGCAGTAAACATGATATTGCTATAGCCTGTTTCTTTTGAAAACATGTCCTGTAATAAATGTTTCCAGACCTTCCTGAAAGAATTTCACGATTTTCAACAGAAAAAGGGTGGCTAAAGGAGGGGGTGTTAAAATATATCTTATATACTTTTCGGCGCAAATTAGAGCTCACTAGTGACCGATTCGCTGGTAAAAAAAAATGTGCATAATCATCTACACTGACAAACCTTTGTTTGCCTGATATGGCTATTGTTATAAATGCGCACAGAGGATCTTACCACGAGCAACTGACCAATCGTTGAATGAATAGCAACGTTTACACCAAAAACGTGTTTACATTTTACTTCGAACACGTAGTTCAGGTCAATCTACGATCATGTTAATGGACTGCAAAATAAAATGTTCTAACGAACAAAATACAAGGATAAGAAATCATGAAAGATGTTACGGGCGTTTTTAATTTGTTGTAAAATGGGGGGAAAAAATGGTTATTTTTTCATTTATCAAATGAATTGTTTGTCATTATGAGCATGAAAATAATATTTTTAAAAATGCTTTTCATTTACCATAAGGTTTTTCTTTTTTTCAAAATTCCTGTAGTATTCGTAGTAACCCATAATGCAATACTCATTCAGCTGATTGGTCAGTTAAAATCATGCTGGTGCCTCATTTGTTAATCTGACGCCAAAAAATATAGTCCTGGTTCCCATGCAAAAATATTTGTCCAAAAAGAAATTTTAATTCAAGACTGCATAAAATTGTATTAAAGAAAATACGTATTTAAATTTGAATGAATGTAAAAGAGATCGATTGATTGAAGTACATTTCTACAGACATTATCAGCTGATTCTACGTTGGTGAAAACTGAAACGCAACATAACTTTTCTGTTTACCATGCCTCCACGTGCTAGTCACTTCCTAGCCACATTTCCGTGAATAATTTACCCTATCTCACTTAAGTCTCGCTAACTCTCGCCAGAGCCACTACCAGAGCTACTCTGAACTCATCGGTTTTTATAATTTGCCTAACACCGAAAAATAAAAGTTTCCGAACACATTAGTAGGGGTGGTGTAGTGTAGGACAGCGCCGCCAGAATTCCATCGGCATCGAAAGCAAGTTTTTGACTTGCCTAGATAGCCGAGCGGTCTAGCGCGCTGTTCCTGCACTTTTAGGAGACAGATTCTCATTGAAGACTTACCTTTTTTACTGATAAATATAAACGGTCCATAATTTTCATAGACCCAATTTTTTTAAGTTAACTTAATAAAATAGAGGAGATAAATTGTTCTCAACACATTTTTAGTGCAGGTGACTTCAATTTAATTTTTGATAAAGAGTTAGATTTAATGAACTACAAAAATTTTAACAATCCAAAATCACGACTTGAAGAACTTATAGATGCTTTAAACCTAAAGGATGTACATCGTGAAAATAAACCAAACTTAAAAATATTTACATGGAGACGAAAAAACCCAATTAAACAAGCTAGGCTTGACATTTTCTTAATATCAGAATTTTTGTTCACTTTGATTCCTTGTGTAACTTACAAGAATAGTTATAGTTCTGATCACTCACCAGTTGTGTTATTTTGTAAATTAAATGAGGAAGATGATTGTGGAAAATTAATAACTCTTTACTAACTGATAAGGATGTTGTTAAAACGAAATTAAAGAGGTCAAAATTCAGTATGTCTGCCCTGTTTATGATATGGAAAGACTTAATTAGCTGTCTAGATAATGATTATATTCAATTTGCTATTGGTGATCAACTTTTTCTCGATATTTTACTAATGGAAATAAGAGGAAAGTCAATCTCTTATTCCACTTACAAAAAGAATGAAACAAATGAAATAGTAAAACAATTAGAAACAGAAATATTTGATTTGGAACAAAATGTACCAGAACAGTCAATAAATGAACTTGCAGAAAAACAAACAGAAAAAAAAAGAAATAAGAAAAAAGCTTTCAAGGGCAATGTATCAGGTCAAAGGTTAAGTGGATTGAGGAAGGAGAAAAACCATCAAAATACTTTATTATTAGATTAGAATCAAAACACTATTTCAGTGAGCAATTTCCAAAAATAGAAAGAGATCATGGATCATTTGTTTCTATTCAGAAATATATATTGCAGGAAACAAAGGTTTTTTTTTATGAAAGTTTATATAAAATCAAAGTACTGAAAGTACTCATGGAAGTTGAACATTGTTATCTAAAAGATCTCACAGGAAGTATAGGAACAGTTTCATGGTTTCATATTCAAGTCAGCTAGAACTGATTTCACTACTGAATTAAATATCCCCTTAGATTCCAAATAATCCCCTGTGGCCCCCCTGTCAGTCCCTGACATTTTCCTGTCTCTCCCTGACTTTCTCCTATGATCCCCTGTCGTTGTCCCTACTCTCCCTGTCCAGTCCCTGTCGTCCCCTGTCGTTGTCCCTGCCTTCCCTGTCTACTCCCTGTCGTCCCCTGACATTTATGTTGGCCGAAAAAAAGAGTTTAAGCTATATTTTTGTTGCATTTAAGAGTGAAAAATGATATAGTCTTGAAAACTTTAAGTATTTTTTTTTTGAAGATATAGACTTAGTTTTAAGTTAACACATTTTTAAATGCCTTAATTAAATCCTTGTAATTTAGTTTCTACAACTTGTATCAATGAGATCTTTTTTAGTTTGGTAGCATTTCGGGGGGGGGGGGAGAACAGAAGAGAATTGCATCGATTCTAAAGAAGAAATAAATTACCAATTTATTTCATCTTGTGATGTTTGACGGCATATACATTGTTCTTTATGAACCTTATATATATATTTATAAACTTATTTATTTGATCTACTTTGAAAGATCTTTGAGCGTAATAACTGTCTTTGTAAAAGAACTAGATTTAAACATTTGGGAGTATATTATCAAATCTATGCATGGGATTTTTTCCCAAAGAATTTAAATGAATAAAAAATAATTGAAAGGAATTATATGTAAATGCATTATTAAGATAAATGTCTAAGAAATAAATAAAAATTATTAAATAAACTATTAATAAACTACTAATCCATTTTATTCATTTATTTTCTTATGTGAATAAATCTACAAATAGACTGAATTAAGAATGAATGAATATCTGTGTGAAAAATCCTTAAATGGAGTAAAGCAACATTCAATTATCAATCACAGAAGGCATTTAGGAAACCTCTCCTCCTTTCTCACATTATATAACTCATATTCACACCTTATAGTCTATCATTTCAACGTAATGTCTCCGCTTGTAATTTCACGACATCCAATCTTCTCAGATCTTTGAATCTAGATTGTTTAATTAAAAAAGTTGACATTTTTTAGTAAATATGCATCGCTTATTTAGAGTCTAAGTAAATCAACAGAAATTTGTACTCTAACCAAAAGTTCATAAAAAGAAATAATCTAAATAAGCTGATAACCTTCATAATGAGTAGTTAGCTTTTCCTGCAAATATCGTAAAAATGAAGCCAAAAGTTTTTATTTACAAGACTTATTTATAACCACCTTCAACCAAATTCATAATTTGGTGGTCATTTTTTATGTTTGTAAGAAATTTACATGCAAATTTTGGTGTTGGTTTAAGGTGGTTATGACATGTGTAGGAGTTATCTAACACAGCGACCCTCTTGAGTTTTCCCATTACTCTAATGCTAGTACGGATCGATGGTGCCTTACTTTGTGACCATATATCTTGACAAATACTATAGTATCTTTAACAAACCAATATTTATCATTGAATTGGAACAAAAGCCTACGGATTCATGGAATCTTTAAGGTGAAAATGCTATCTGAAAATTTGAAGTCATTGTAGGCAGCAAAACGGCCTTATAAAGAATGATCCTTTTACATGGAGTGTCCAAACAAAAACTCTCGACCTACGGAATCTGTCTCCTAGCAGTACAGGAACAGTGCGTTAGACCGCTCGGCTATCTAGGCAAGTTAATAAAACTTGCTTTCGATGCAGATGGAATTCTCACAACGCTGCCCTACACTACACGGTCATTGAGAATGGAAGTGAGAAGTGAGTATCCTTGTAAAAGTGAATTTCTCTGTGCTTTCTATATTAATATTCGTGACATATTGTAAATATTAATATCTGAGGGTTCAATGTATATTAATCTCATAATTTATTTTATATATTATCTATGTAATGACGCACTTTTATTGTGTAAGATAATATGTGCCTGTTTCGGATTGAGCAGCTTTAATGAATAATTGCATTAAACAAAGGATATACATTGGTATTAATCAACTATTAAAAACCTGTAAAAAACATTCCCTTTAATAAGAAAACATTTTTCATTGTTAAAAAATTCCTCAATTTCCCTCTCACAGCACATGAAATGCGTCATCGTTACCAAAATGACGTCATGTTTATAAGTTCATCGCGAACAGTGCTTTGTTTATAACCAGCCTAATGGGATTTAACTAGCAAGTTTTTTTTTTTACTGCATTGATAAGTTTTATTGTTGTTTAGTATGCTTATACAGTTAAAAGTTGCAAATTATTTCATTTTTAGGTATTATGAGAAATACATACATGTAAAGGTCATATTTTTGTGTGACCTCACAGTAAACTTTTCCCGTATAAAATAAGCCCTGCACTCTTTTTCAAGCCTTAACAATGCTGCGTTTTGTTTAGAACATAATTTTAAACATCTTTTGTTCAATATTACTTACCAAAACATTTTCAACTTTTGAGTTAAAAAACATCAAGGAAATCGCAATCTGGCCCCTCATGACCCCTAATTTTGAAATATATTACATTAATATTATGACATATTGCCGTATAATGTTGAGATGAACATTTTTGCTTCAGTAATTAATTTGTAACAATATATTGACTGTAAAAAAGTTATTGATGAAAGACTTTCAGTCCTTTTAAGCCCTTAATTTGAGGTCCAGCCCCTTTTTCTTGATATTATCTTAATGTTCTTAAGATTTGAAACACTTTTTGTTCAACAACTATTCAGAGATTCTTTTTCGTTTCAGAGATATTGGCAAAAGAAATATTTAAGGGCCAACCCTTCAACTCCTTAATGGGGACGTTTAGCAAAAAAAAGAAAGGTTCCATATTGTTTAGAACATTATTTTGAACATCTTTTAATCAATATTACTTATCAAAATATTTCCCACTTTCGAGACATAAAGTGTAAAAGATTGATGATGATTATTATTGTTTAACGCCAAGTCGGCAATATTTCAGCCATATTTCGGCGATTAGATTTAGTGTGACCATTTTTTAAATTTTGGGGTTTCTCTGGCGGCCCCCAATGAGCCTACTCTTTTTCGAAAACCAGAGAAACGATCTTTTTTTCGTGCCAAGGGGCTTGTTATCCTCGACACGGGTCACCTTTTGTCCCATCCGACGGACTATAAATTTAGAAATATGTTTACAAGATTGTTTAGTCATATCATTTTTAATTTTACAGTAAAAATCAGTTTCATGTAAAAACTCTAAAATTTTATAAACATTTATATTTGTAAAATGTTCATACATCGTTTGTATATTTTTGATGAGTCTACTTCGAGAAGGAGAAAAATCGATACATTCCGAAAGTCCTAAAGGTTTTACACATGATTTACTTTTATCATACAAATCCTCATACTGCGATGAAAAACACAATCATATGCAGGATTTTCGGTATTTGCTTTTAATTTTAGAATATATTGTAAGGTAAGTTTAATTCTTCTAAAGTCAAGAGGTGGCTCATTTGCTTCGACTTGTAAGCTGTCTATCGGAGAAGTACGAAATGCTCCTAAGACAGTCAAGGGTCTTGGTGGTGGATCGCATTCAGTGTTTCTATATGAAAAGTCCTTGCTGATCCATGCACAAAACAGGCAGAGTCTAATTTAGATCGTACAATAGAGCGATAGAGTTTGAAAAGAGTATTTTTGTCTGCCCCCATTTTGAATTTGCAATTACTTTAATTATATATAGTGCTTTCATACATTTTTCTTTTAACATTTTAATATGTGATACAAAAGAAAGTTTACTGTCGATTAATTGATTTGATTGTATATTGTTTAACGTCCCTCTTGAGAATTTTTCACTCATATGGAGACGTCACCGTATGCCAGTGAAGGGCTTCAAATTCAGACCTATACTCGGCACTCAGGGCCATTGAGCAGTGAGGGTTCTTAACGTGCCAGCGCCTACCGTGACACGGGACCTACGTTTTTAAGGTCATATCCGAAAGACCCGTGACTTTCACTTCTAGTGCCGAGAGCTTGGCGAAGGATCAGTCACTACCTTTGTTTACGTCTTAGGTTTGACGCGGCGCCGCGAACGAGAATCGAACCCGGGCCTCCCGATCACGAAGCGAACGCTCTACCACTAGGCTACCGTGACTGGTAGTTTACTGTCGAAGATAACACCTAAAAATTTAATTTCTTTAACAACTTTAATGGAGTTTCCATATAACTGTAAATGCGGGTCATCATGGGCTTTCCGTTTGGTGCAAAATGTACACAAGCAGTTTTAATTTTGGAGAATTTATCAAAGTACTCAGAAGTACAGAGAGTCGGGCTCATTTACAGAGTAGAATGGATTTCTTACATGAATTACGTTATATTCTGATGAAAAAATTATTTTAGAACTATCAATATGAATGATAAGACACTGACAGTGAGTTTTTCAATCCTAATACCACGATCCGATTTCTCAGCTATGTTAAGGACCGATATGGAAAATGTGACCTTTGCGCCGTTTTAATATGTATTGCTTCTTTTAAAAAAATTTAACAAAGCAAGTGAATACTTGTAGAAAAGGTAATATAGCTATCAATAATGGATAGGACTGGGCCGTAGTTATTACCAGTTATATCGCACGTATCAGCTGTTTGTCACGTGACTTGTATAATTATGTTGTTAAAGGCCGAGGTTTTCAACCGTACGGTTTTCCTCAGGTAAGTTTGGTGTGGGGTGGAGCTTAATCGAAGCGGCTGAGAAGCCCCGAGGGAACGACGCTGACTTGTGTATACTACCTATATACACAGGATGTTACCTGAGTGTATTACCTGTATGCGTTTTCCTACGACATTGTAAAACGAAGCCGTTTTTTCCCATGTGTATCTCAATTGAAATGCATGAAATAAAGCATATTTGGGGGTACAGAATCCTTCTTAAATTCTTTCTTTTAAAATCAATAGTTTAAATAATTCGACAATTTCAATATACTGGCGTGTTTGTTAAACAAATGTTATAACGAAAATACATGTAGCACAAAAATCTGTCGTTATAATCGGGGGACAATAAAGGGAATAATTCAAATTACACGTCGTCTACGCAAAACGAAAGAAGAAAGTGAATCATAAAACAGTCTCTTGGTATTTAAATAACAATGAAACTTAGAAACGATGTTTTGAGAATGAAATGCTGAATAAAAATATTTTTGTCTAAATAAATATATTTTTAAGAATTTCGATCATAACGCATGGTCTGTAAAATGGCCAGGGCTTCGGACAGGGGTTGATTCCCCGACAGCTAAGAAACAGGAATGGAATCATTTGCATCGTTTTTTTTCTTTCGAGACTCATTATTAATTTCAAACATTAAATACAAAGCAAGATGTTATATTCCGAGTAATTTCTCTTCTAAAACTTATTATTATACCGTAACTTCGTCACATTGTCTCGAAGAAAAGCGACACGTACAGGTTTGTCTTGTAATTAAAAATTCCCTTGACTCATGAACATGTTACAATGTTGCCATACTTGTTTAAAAAAAATAATTTTATTTAATTTCATGATACTAGCAAACGTAGGTCGGTTTACTTTGTTAATTAATGGAGGAATAAATGTACGTTAACTCATGTTTTGACATTGAAATTAAAATTATCGATTGTAATCGTGATATGAAACTCTCCCTTTTAAAATAAAATTTATAATATATATACAGGGTGTTTCAGAAAACATGCAACCATTTACTTTCCTCACCATATTGATATTCAAATAGTAACATTTGAAAGTCTTATGTAAAATTATGCTAAAAGGTCTCAAGTTTTTATCAATAATAAAAATTTTGAAAATAATTATCATTTTAATAAATTATGACGTCATATTTGATATCACTGAAAAAAAGTGAGTTCAACATTTTTAATGTTTAATTCAATAAAAATCAATCATCAGGAATTCCGATACTGCTTAATCAGAGCATGTAACCAGTTCATTTGATTACGGTAATGCATGAAAATAAGGTTTACAGAATGCAAAGAACTTACTGATAGCAATATAAAGTGGAAGTTGTATAAACCTGTTCAATTCTGTAGCCAATGGAATAGTTAAAACTTGATCAAAGAAAAGGGGCTGGGGTTAAAAAGTAGAACACATTAAAACATTTTGAATGTTACTAAAGAGGCATTGATCCGGAGACTCACGTGCAATTCTTTTGTGAAATAACTGAGTTGTGAGCAAAATGAGTGAGTAAAGTGTAGAACAGATGTTGAGATACGTTTTGAATCTTAAACCTTGGACTTGGTAGAACAAATGTTCGCAGGACCATTCAACTCTTTCAAAACCATTAAACTGGGCTCCACACTCACCTGACTTAACACCCCTTGACTTTTATCTCCTCCTCCTTTTATTTCCTCCCCCTTTAAGCTGAATGTAGGAAATGTGGATAGTGCAAGGGCATACGCTTGTTTTTCAAGAAAATAAATTATACACATTAAAAGAGGTTTATATCCTCTACCCAAAAAGTGCTGGGAGCTAGTCAGTGATGTTTGCAAAGTACTTAAAATTTTGCCAATGCTTATAATAGCTAAAAATTTCCACTTCGCTTAAATTCTGTTATAAATAAAATTAATGTTATGCAGACAAGGATCAGCTCCCAGCACTTTTCAAAATATACACCATATGAGCAATAAATCTTCCAAATTTAAGCTCAAACAAAAAAGTTTATGCCCTTGCACTTTTGATGTATATCACAAATACGCTCATACAAGATTTTATGAATAATCTGACCTTCCTTAACATAGCCGAGTTTTGTCAGAATCAGAATTAGTCTGGTACCGTAGCTGAATGTAAACAAACAGGCCAGTCTGGTTCCCTCTCCTGTTTTACCTCGTATGTGAAAAGAACTACGGTAACGCTGATTTTCAAAAATCCTTACGCTAATGAACTATGTTCTTTGACTCATGAAGTTTTCAAAGTCATTACTACTAATGTTTATTTTATATAGATAAAACTTCGTTTTATTTTTGTTGCTTTATTTAGCGTTTGTATTATCTCAAAAGCGGTTGAGAGTAAGATCAATAGTTTTGCACGTAACTTTAAAATGGCGACTTTGGGGTCAACATCCTGCCTTGAACAGGACCACATAAGCCGGCAATTGCTCTATGAGCAATAAGCCCGGCTAAAAACCATTCATATCAGCCCAATTTTGAATTTTGTTTAAACTTTTCTGTAATTGTTGCTCAATAGTATTCATGTTTTTGGATTTATAACAAAGAACATAATCATCAACGTGTAAACTTCCATACATATCATTTTTAAATATTTCCGCTAAACAATAAATTTTGATACTGAATAATGTAACCGATGAAATACTCCTTTGTCGAACTCCCATTTTTTGTTCAAAAATGCGGGAAAATGTAGATCCTATGCGCACTTTAAAATATCTTTCATCCAAAAAATTCTTGATAAAATTTGGTAACAGTCCTTTTAGGCCAATGTTATGAAGATCTTTTAAAATGCCATATCTCCATGTCGTATCGTTTGCCTTTTCTAAATCAAATAAGATAGATACGACATGCTCTTCGCATTTCGAATATAAGTTTCAAGTCTTACAAGCTGATCAATAGTACTTTTTTTCTTAAACTGCATTGTATGTTAGTGAGAATATTATTGGTTTCAAAATCATCCGTTCCATGGTTTTA
Source organism: Saccostrea cuccullata (assembly GCF_032062105.1). NCBI lineage: Eukaryota > Metazoa > Mollusca > Bivalvia > Ostreida > Ostreidae > Saccostrea > Saccostrea cuccullata. The sequence goes on from NW_026932547.1 coordinate 70,762, forward strand.
CACAGACAACTTGTTAGAGCTATTGGACGGATAATTATTTGGATCTGTGTGGTCTTTCCTGGTTTTGGTATGGGGATGATAGTTGCTTGTGTCCAGGAAAGTGGATAATGACCACGTTTCCAAATAGTATTTAATATTTTCAGAAGACATTCTTTACTGACTTTAGGGAGGTGTTTTATTATCTGATAATGGATTTGGTCCGGTCCTACCGCTGTATCTTGAACCTTTTCTAGGGACTTTTGCAGCTCATCAAACGTAAATGGTTCATTATAACACTCATTATTTTCGGAATTAAAATTTAACGTTTCAATTCCTGTGTATCTTTATGTTTAACCATATTAAGGTTTAGATGGTTCGTTGAGGAATTTACAGAAATTCTATGAGCTATTTTATTAGATATTTCTTTTTTCAGTAATAGTTTGGTTTCCAATTTTAAGGTGGTGGTATTTTCAGGACCTTTTCCTTCTACATGTATTTTTCTGATAGCATTCCAAACTTTGTGAATGGGTGTGTTGGAATTAAGGCTTGAAATAAAATTTTTTCCACGATTTTCGTTTGCTAAAGTTGATAGTTCTACGGGCTTTTGCTCTAAATATACGAACATTGTTTAGATTTAAGGATGTTGGTGATTTGTTGAATTGTCTTTATGCTTTTTTACGAGCTTTAATAGCGTCACTGCACTCTTCGATAAACCATGTTTTTTTCATATTTTGGTGATTTAGTCGAGGTTTTAGGTATGCACTCATTTGCTGTATGTAAGAGAATTTCTGTAAACTTTTGAATGGGATCAGTATGATTTTCGAATTTTTCATCGGAAATATTTTGTAAACACAAGTATTCAAATTGAGACGAATCAGCTTTATCTTGTTTCCAGTTTGAGACACAAGAGTTTTCGGAAGGTTCATTTATTTTTACAATAATTGGAAAATGATCACTACCACACAAATCGTCATGTACTGACCAATTAAAGTCTAAAAGTAGAGAAGATCTGCTAAACTGATATCTATTGAGGAACGAAGTTATTTGATAAGTTCCTCCAGTTCACGGGATTGTAATTCATAATTTGGAGGGATATATACAGAACACAATGTAATTGTTTTATGAAGGGAAATGCGTATAGCTATCACTTGAAGATCCGTTTTCAAAGAAAGTTGCCTATGAATATATTTATTGTGTATTGCAATAGTAGAACCATCTGACGCTTTTTCAGTTTGAGCACAATGGTTGTACATACTGTAATTTTTAATATTTATTGTATCAGTTTCTTTCAAATGTGTCTCTTGTAAACAAATAGCAACCGGACAATGGTCCTAAATAAGTAACGATAATTCATTAAAATTTACTTTAAAACCTCGACAATTCTTTCGATAAACTGTAGGATGATTCATTTCTATTTATTAGTATGGGTAATGGGAGATATTCTACTTTTATTTATAAAAGGGGGGGGGGGTGATACACTACGGACTCGCGAGGAAGAACGGGATGGCGTTACGTCCATTTCATGAAATACCCCAAACTGATTGTGTAAAGCAACGGGATATTTTGTTCCTTTGGGCAGCCGATCGCTCAATTGCTTTTGCGTAAGTTTTGAAGGAGACTTGTTTAGCCTCCCAGATGATATGGAAATACCTGCAACTTCAGCCGAAGCTGCGGGTTTTTATGCAGCAGCAGCTGCTGGGCCTGCAGATGCAGATTTTGAAAATGATTTGTCTTTTTCATTAGATAACAAGGTAACATTAATTTTGGAATTCTGTTGAACAAAGTCGTTCTCACAGACCTGTGGTGGCGTATCTTTCAATGAAGAAGACTTTACAACTGCTGAATATGATTGTAAATTTGTTTTAGGAACACTGTACATATTGACAAGTTTTTTTTTTTGCTTCTTGATAAGGTATACGATTTTCGGCTTTAACCTTTTGTATTTCTTTTCCCTTTTTCCAAATTGGACACTGTTAAGAAAGCGCTATATGGTTTCCTCAATAATTTTTACATTTTAAGTCCTCTTGCCAACAATTATTTTGACCATGTTCAAATCGCTGGCACTTAAAGCAGCGCAGCGGATTTGGGACAAAAATTTCAGCTTTCATCTGGCACAAACCAACTTTGATGTTTGTTGGTAGTGCTGGCATGCCAATGTGAGAAGGTAAGTATTTGTTGGCTCAATATTTTTATTATGTTTCTTTGTAAATCGTTTAACAGAGACCACTCCTTAGGATTCCAATTCAGACTGGATTTCTTGTTCAGGAATTTCATCCATTTCATGATCCCTGTCAAACAAAATACCCTTACTTTGGTTAAGCTATCTATAGAATTTCCAACAACAGGAAGATCAGCTATTTTTTTCAGTGCCAACAAAGAGGTGGAATGTTGTTTATGGTGACTTCAATGAGAAGAGCAACAGATTTCAATTTTTTATTGATTTTGATGTACCGATGATACATGTACCTTATATCCCTTTTTGTATGACGAAAGGAGATACTTTTGTTAAAGGCTTTGAAAATTTATCAAAGTTGTGCTTCAAGTGTGATGAAGCAGAGCCAGTGTTCCACAAAGGAAATTGATTTGTTCCTCATTAAATGAAATATCTAAACCTGATGGGTAGCAACGTTTTTTGGAAGAAGCCATGGTTATGTATAATAGTTTCAGAATCCTTCGTTGGTCCCCGCCCGCCCAAGAGCGCCAACAAATCAAACGGATATCCAGTAAGATTGACACCAAGAGGATACAAACAAACTATACTCAGACAGAATATATCCGATTGACCCTAAGCCACCGCTTAATTGGTATATCAACATGGAAACGTCGGCGTATTGGAAAATTGCAAAAGCAAGGTAGGTTAATACTGAGGTATTGCAAATACATCAATGCTAAGGCATGTTAGATAAAATCAGCTCGGCATGACTAGCCGATTAATCAAGTCGGGCCAAACTTGACCTCCCGTCTAGATGAATAATGGACCAAAGTGGAGTGTTGGTCGGACAGATGCATAACACCCAGCACCTGCAGACCTCAGCCACCAGGATAATGGATAGGACTGGGCCGTAGTTATTACCAGTTATATCGCACGTATCAGCTGTTTGTCAGCTGCAGGATCCCCTTCTCCAGCAACACGGGTTGCAACCCACAGCAAACAGGATGAGCATTGAGCATTCCGACCCCTTGCGAAATACAGATGTAGCACTTGATTTTACATTTGGCAGAAATTTTAATTTTTTGTAAAATTTAAATCGTTTAAATTTCCCTCTATTTGACCTTTGAAATATTTTAAACACATTGTATGATGTTCTCCATATATCAAAATACAGATATGGTACTCAATTTTACATTTGAATGCAAATTAATTTTTTTTGAAAATTTTAAATCGTTTAAATCTCCCTCTATTTGACATTTGAAGGATTCAAACACATTATATGATATTTTCCGTCTGTCAAAATACAGATGTACAGTACCGACCAGACCCAACCTGACACCAAAGCAGTCCCAGAAAGCAGTCCCCGGGACTGCTTTGGGACCGCGACTACTCTGGGACCGCTGTGGGACTGCTCTGGGACCGCTATGGGACTGCTCTGGGACTGCTTTGCGCAAATGAGTTAAGGCTAAATATGGATATTTCTATGCAAATGAGCTGATAAAAATTTATAAGTTGTATATTTTATGTACAGAGAAAGTTCAAATTGATTTTCTTATACATACTAAGTACCCATAGTTTATTAATGCAAGTGCGCATTATGTCATATTATGGCGTCATTGTTCTATCCTATTCAAGGTAATAAATCATATCAACAAATCACGTCGGCGCAAGGGCATGTCTTATCTAATTTTAAATAAACAATGTATAATATTAAGAAGAATATCATTAAAATTAATAAAATTGCTGCACAAATCCTATGGACTTTTTCAATCGATAAAAATTTTAGGAAACTTACACGGGACTGTGAATTTTTACTCTGTTTAAACTAAAAACTGCAGGAATAGTAACTTGACAGTTGCAGCGCCGACATTTGTGCAGCAATATCGTAAATCCTTGGAATATCCTGCGTCTTTTAATACCTTGCTTTTGTAAAACAAAGTAAGGTATACCCTTGCGCAGAAGCGATTTTGTTGATGTTTCTTATAAACTTGTGTAGTAGAGCTCGATGACGTCATAATATGACGTCATAATGTGTACTGGCTATTGCATGTCGTGGGTACCAAGAATGTATAAGAAAACAAGTCTTAACATTTTCTATGGAATTTAATTAGATATTTTGCATAAAAACCTCTATATTTAGCCTTAACTCACTTGCGTGAAAAGCAGTCCCAGCTGCCCCTGGGACTGCTTCCTGGGACTGCTTTGTTCACTCATGTGTGAAAAAGGTTCTGAGTGACATGATAGCTCCGCACCCTTGTGTATTCTGAATTTGCAGGCTCACTGTTGTTTTGTGTACTTGCAGCAGAGAGGAGTTTAAACTGTTTAATAAGCAAGGATTTTTTACATTCTTTCAATTAGTAGAGATTATTATATATAATTGATATTTTCAGGGTCTGTATATTTACACAAATAAATGTGTATTTAGAATAAATAAAAAAAATAATAAAGTTGATAAATGAGGAATTCGTGAGAAAATTTTTATCCCTAAAAATAAACTACAAGTTTATGAGAAAGAAATAGCTTCATGTGGGTTTTTTTTAATTATTTAATGTTAAATTATAATATGTACTCTAAATTTGCATTGGTACTAATTAAAAATAATCATTACAGTTAGATATAAGATTTTTTTTTATTAAAAATGCTACACATTTTATAAAGACGACGCTAAAAAAGAGTATTCCATGTAGCCCTCAAATAAAAACCAACAATTTATTAAATGACCATGAAATAAAATTATGCTACTATTCTCCCGTAGCATAAACTATGTGAAAATTATTGGGGAATTAATGAATTACCGGTAGCTTTTAATTAATAAACAAGTTATTAAAAGAGTACATGTATATTTATTTTTAAAAAAATGAAAATACCGGAAATTCTGATTTATTTCTTTTTTTTTTTTTTTTTTTTGCTAGTGTTTACTAGGCCGATTAATGTTTATAAGATGGTATCAACACCCATTGTTTCAATTGCCTTTGGGCAGAAAAATCGATACATGTTATTTGGGCATTTGTATCAGTGTTACACATCATTGAGCTTGCTGGTAAACAATGATCTTAATTTCAATTTATTTAATGCGAAAAAATGTGATAAATGAAAAGTTTATAAATTTCTTTCTGTATTAATTATTTTTGAACATAATCTGATGCTTCCATTCTGGTGATTTACAGATATACACTCTAACATTTACAAATACAACACTTAAAACTGAGTTTTATAGAACAGTCAGTAAATGTCAGTAAAAATATTCATGACTGAAAAATAATACTTTGCAAAATTAACAAAGAATTTTTTAAAAGCCCCATTACTTATATAAGAAAAATCTAACTTTAGAGTATCCCGATAGTCTAAATTGGCCATATAATGATAAGATCTATTTACAGCTAATATTTAATTCACTTTTAATTTTCTGTATAAAAATTAAACATGGGAACCAGTATCAATCACAGAAGAATTATCAATATACCCAAGAATTGTGATTAAATTTTCATGTTCAGTGTAATTCATATATGTACATATAAGTGTGAAAGCCTTCTTCCTCCAATAAATATTATTAATAAATATTTCAATTTTTATTCGCGTACATGTTCTGTTCATAAATGACCTTCGTGTACATGTAAGGATTCCTGGCATACTACCCAGAATCAATTTCTACTGCCTTTTATAGATCAATTGTTTATTGGAAATCTCATTTCTGAGTTAGCTCTGCCCATTAAATTAATAAAACCCGCCCACTGGGACTGCTGGGACTGGTGTCTGGGACCGCTGGGACTGCTGGGACCGCTCTGGGACTGCTGTGGGACTGCTCTGGGACCGCTGTGGGACTGCTTTAGCAGTCCCAAAAGACAGTCCTCGGGACTGCTCTGGGACTGCTTTGTGTCAGGTTGGGTCTGGTCGGTACTGTACATTGTACTTGATTTTACCTTTGGCAGAAATTTAATTTTAAAAAAATTAAATCGTTAAAATCTCAGTCTTCTTGACCTTTGAGACATTTCAAAACACGTTATATGAGCCGTTCCAAGCAAAAAACCCCCTTATGTAATCTGACAGAATTTTACGTCACAATAGAAAAAGCGATGTCATTGTTTTGCAACAAAAACTGCGATCAAAATATATCGCGCACTGACTGCGTTCCAACTACATTCTTTGTTTTAATTTACGTCACAGAATTTTCTCCGCTGTGCTTTCTGCATATTTTCTTTCATGACTACATGTGTATTGTCTATTTTATAGCATATCTGACTCTGATTGTTGTCAAACTACATGTGCATTACACATTAAAACGACCTAAGAGTGTTCTGATTGAATACATAAAATTTGTCAACACTTCGATGCTTATTTTGTTCTATGTACATTATAAGTTTTCAGTTAAACTAAATAAAACATGCAACTGTTGTTTAAAATTCAGATTTACGACTCTTTCTTCTCAACAACGACAAAAAATAATTACATGCAATGATGATATTGAGTGTAAAAAATATTTTTTAAAAGGAATGAAGAGTAGTTTGAAATGCTTCTTTTAATCCGATGTCTTGGCGAAAATTGATTGGACTTAATCACATGTCAAGAAAACTGCACAGGAATTAACACCAATCAATACTGAATGACAGAATTGTTATAAACCACATCAATGCCATATCTAAATCAGGGGTGTTTTTTTTCATTTATTGTAGACCCAGAACCACTTGCAAAAAAGTGACACTAGTTCAGCTAACAAAGCTACATTAATTGAATAGACGTCTATCCGACATTCTCCTTTTTTGTTATGTGTTGAAAAGATTGATAACTTGTAAATACCGTTGTAACCCCCCCCCCCCCTCCCCCTTCCTACCACCACGACCAAAAAAAATTATAAGAATGTATGTAATTAAGCATATATAGAAATAAATACATACATGTATATCTTTTTACAAAATTTTGGAAGTTCTGAAAAGAACCGTATTTGACAAGCACACGTACATTATTTATTTCACATTCAGAAAAAAATGCAACCCCCGGATCTGTTTTTTTTTTTATGTGCATGATTGATATCACAATATTTGTTCACCTGAGTGTAAATCGAGTGCAAATAAAACACATTTCCAAAATACTTTAATCAGTTTGGATTTTCCCGATCTATTTCTCGTCTAACGTAGCAAGAAGTCAATGTTCGTAATTTGCACCAGGAAGATCACATGCAAATGAACAATAACCTGATTTTTTCCACAATGCTAGATCTTGGAAAATCAGAGAGCTAGGAGTATTTATCATATAAAAACACATTTGTGTATATATGTGCATGGAAGATATTTAAGCATGATTATCATATTTAGTGGACCTGTACTAAGACAACTCTTTGACATTGTAGATGCAAATGTGAAAAAAAAAAGAGAAATAATAGTAAGTTTATTTTATCAATATATTGAGAGTCCATCAGGAGACTTTAAAATGATGGAAATCGTTATATAAAAATGCTATTTTTAATTTGCTGTTCAAATTATACAACGTTTTTAATGATACAGAAATTCAGTTTAAAGTGCTAATGAAAGTTACAAACAAATCATTAAATGAATGATGTTGACACCACGAAGTATACATAATGACGTTTGTCTGAAAACCTAATACTTTTTCATGCCATTTAGCGATGATATAGGCCTATATCTCATTACTTTCTAAGTTTTGAGCGGTCACCCATCCAAGGGTTAAACAGGCTCGCCGTTGCTTGACTAGCCTGAAATAGAGAGAGACTCTCTAGCGAGGCAGTATAAGTTCCCTATATTCTGTCCGCTACAGATGTCAGACACGAAAGTCGAATATATCTTGTATAAAAGAAAGGTTTCTAGATAACTTGTCCTCTTTTATCCTTAGTAGTGAAACTTAAGGTGATAACACTTTCTCAATGTTTAAATTTAAATAGATTGATTGTTTGTACGTTGTTAAATGTCCATCTCGAGAATTTTTAGCTCATATGGAGAAGGCATTACTTGCCGGTGGACAGCTGCAAAATATTGTCCTATAACCGGCACTTAGAGCCTTTGAGTAGTGAGGGATCTTTTTCGTGCCAGCACTAACTGCGACACGGGACCGCGGTTTATACAGACTCATCCGAAGGACCAGTCTCCATGTTAATTTAACTAGAAGACTAACAAGTAACCTACTCAACTCCCCCCCCCCCAACTTTCAGAACACGTGGACTCCTTGTAAGTTGGTAAGGATGGTCAGATGTTCGAATATTTGATGTTAATGAAGTGACAGATAATGGCCAGCATTCCTCTCCCTTCTGCACACAATGGAAGTTTTTTGTATGTGTGTAAAATAGGTTAGAAGCATTTTATTCGAAAGACAGTCCAATGTGCAAATTTCGCACGTAAAACATGTTCTCTTTTCTATTAATTTTTTTTATGATTTTTTTTGTTTATTTTTATGAAGACGGTAATCAAATGTTGTACATTTGTGTCTATATGATTCGTGGACTTTAAAAGCTTCTCTAAATAGGCCCCTGACTTACATGTTTTTCTTGTCTTTAAAATATTTTTTGCTTTTGACTAACTGGTACTTTTTCAGTGGACCTTCATGATATGTAAGTGTTGACCTGTGAAATTTGCCTCATAACAACCTGTTGTGTTTTTTTAAACTGTGACATGTATGTTTTTTTAAACTTCAGATCGGATCGCATAACTGACTTAAATATTGAGAAAGTATATGTCTAACTTTCACAGATCTATGCGTAAAGCACAATTTTCAGAATCCGACGACCCTCATAATTTTGTTGTTAGATATAGATGGGGCTGTATGTTTGGCAATCTTCTATATATTAATTGCATGTTCGTAATTGTACTGTAGAAAATATACAATTTTTTTAAAAGCTGAATCATATGCCTTACCCATTTTCACAGTTTTTCAGGTCATGTTTTTATTAGTTATTTCATAATTTGAAATCTGAGAAAGTACACTTTAACTATTCATAAATTACAGTTTAACATGCATATATTTTGTGTGAATTGCCTTTATACAAGTACGTATATATTTATTCTTTTAGAGCACCCCCCACTCTTCCCTCTTTCCTTCTAATATTTTTTTTTTTTAAATATGAGGACATAATTAAACAAAGAAAATACAAATATGTAATTGAGCATTTAGAAAAAAGGGATAAATGTTACTCATCATTTACATTGATATATCATACATGTACTTTACAAAATCCTTATGTCGTGTTCATTAATAAAAGCACAATCCCCTGCCCCTTAATACTGTCTATTGGTCAGTGTTTTGAAGGCAAAGGTTGACAAGTAAAATCAATTTTCAAAAATGAATTAATGGGAACTTAAATATTTTGTTGTTGTTGCTGGTTTTGAAAGATTTGGTCTGAACCTAAGCGGTAAAATTAAAAGTGAATTTTTCTTTATAAAAGACCTATTAATTTAATTAATATTTTCTCTAAGTCAGCGAATCATAGGACTATTTGAACTCCATTGAAATATTTTTAATTAATATCAGAAAAGAATGAACAGAACTTTTCATAAAAAAGAAGAAAAAAATGTTAACAACAAATTAAGCATATAATTATATATATTTGTCATAATGACAATATAATACCTTCTTATTGCGTAAAAGTAATTCATGTTTTATTACGTCGCTATAACGTCGACGTCGCTTCAAATGAAAATTTATAAAATATGACGTCAACCGTATAAATGATGCAAACTTTGAATACCTGTAAATCTGTAACGGAGCAAGATACACCTGTAATATTTACAGGTTTTATTCACCTAAGGTTCTACATCATTTTTCAAGAAAAAAGTCATTTTCGATAATTTTTGACATAAGGGGGGTTTTTGCTTGGAACGGCTCATATGATGTTTTCCATAAGTCAAAATACAAATATAGTACTTAATTTTACATTTGGAAGCTATTCAATTATTTTAAAAAAATTAAATCGTTTCAATCTCAATCACATTCTTTATGTATTTGACCTCGTAAAGATTTCAAAACAAAGTGTATGCTGTTCTCTATCTGACAAAATACATACCGTGCTTTAATTTACATTTAAAAGTAATTTAATTCTTTAAAAAAAATTTAAATCGCTTAAATTTCACTGTTTTTGACCTTTGAAAGTTTTTAGAACACGTAGTATGATATATGTAAAATACATAGATAGTGTTTGTTTTATACATTTGAGGCAATTTATTTTTTTTTTTTAATCTTAATCTTTCTCTATTTGACATTTTAATAATATCAAAACACACTGTGTGATGTCCCCGATCATTCAAAATACCAGAACAGTCTTTGTTGTGACATATGGAAGCAATTGAAATTTTTGAAAATTTGGATCGATTAAATTTCACTCTATTTGACTTTGAGAGATTTCAAAACACAAAATATGCTGTTATCGATCTTTTAAAATACAGATTTAGTCTCTATACAAGATAATTTGTGCGAACATCTAATTTGTCCGTACAAATATCTAATTCTTCCGAACAAATAACTTATTTGCCCCAACGAAGTTCTTTTTCGTCCAAACAAATAACTAATTCGTCCGAACGAATTTCTTATACGTTCGAACAAATAACTAATTCGTCCGAACGAATTTCTAATTTCTCCAAACAAATAACTTATTTGTCTGAACAAATAACTTATTTTTCCGAACAAATTTCTAATTCGTCCGAACGAATTTCTAATTTGTCCGAACGAATATCTAATTCGTCCGAACAAATTTACTTATTTGTCCGAACAAATAAAAATATTTTTTACCTGGCCCTCCAGCGGCACCGTAAACTTTCACTCTTTTTGACCTTCGAGAATTTTCAATTACACCGTTCTATTATTTTTTTTTTAAATCAAAGGATACACGCAGGTATGTTAAATTTACATCGAAATATTCTACTTTCCTATATGATATGACGTCATAATGAGCTATATGACGTGAAGTTTAGAGATAACAATTTCTTAAAATCGATATCTAAGATTGATTTTAAGTCGTATAAATGAATCAGAATATGCAGAGGCATAATATAAACAGAATTTTGTCGTTTCTAGGTCTCTGTAGTTATCACAGAGGTTAAATACCAAACCCGTGACGTCATAACTGTTGATCATGCAGTTGCAGAGTGGAGATGAAAAGTAACGAGAATTGATGTAAACAAACACAAGAAATCGTAGTTTAAAAGCATTTAGAATGAATTTCATGTATGATTCATGTGGGAATAAAGGCTATGAATAAGGTATGCTAATATAATTCTACAATTTCTTCGTAAAATAAAAGCACACGGGGCGTTTACTTGCCGATCAGCCTTTCCTCTGTCGTTTGTATCAAAAACGATGCAAAGGTTCAACACTACGTTGCATACTTTGAAACTAAATTTTTTTTCTACCTAAAGTTCTTATTCTATTGTTTTTGGAAAACGCTGCTAGAATCATATGGTTTACGGAAATTGATGCATTTTTTCGATTTTATAAACAAATTGTAAAAAAAAAAAAAAAAAAAAAAAAAAAATTGAGAAGGTTTCGTCCGAAAGTGTTGAATAATTATTTCTGTGATAAGACAGTAGGATTCTAGCAGCACTTTTCATGGTACAGAGATGTTTTTACATAACTATAATTACAAATTGAAATTAATTATCTCCGGGGTAGTGTTGAACTTTTCACTTTTTCATTAAAGCATATTTTCTAATTATAGACGTCACGTGGTGACGTCGTGGTGAAGTGCTTCCTTGTAGTATAAGTCCTACTGAAGTGTAATGATAGCAAAAGTTTTATCCATGAATTTTCCAATTTATTATTGTTACATATTCGTACATATTATTAAAAAAAGTGTTAATTAGCCGATTTCTGATCCGTTTGCTGCCTTAACAAACCCATGCAGGCCAAAGATCGAAGAGTACACCATCTGTACTAAGCGCAAGCGTCCTTGCTAGTGATTTTGACATGTTCTGTCAAAACAAAATGCTAAAATACCTGACCTCATAGTTTCTTGATTAGTGCAATTACAATCCAGAAAAATATACTGTTGGAAAGCTCTCAGAAAGAACTAGTTGATGATCTAAACAGTTTTAAAATCGGTCAAGAAATGAACGGGATAGGACGTTTTACATATATCAAAAGATATCCACCGAAGATCAAAGAGATTTAAAGAGTACCGTCATATGCATGGGTCCTTGATAATGAATTTGACATGTCCCTTCAAAATGTAAGGCTAAATTACCTAAGCTCATAGTTTTGTCATTATTATACGTACAATAAAAAGAAATATACCGTTGGAAAGGTCATGAAAAGATCTATTTATTGGTGTAAAAAAATTGAAGTCGGTGAACAAATAAAAGAGAGATTTTTAAAAGAAAAGTTCTAAGAGTACATTTGCACTCAAGTGTCCTAATACACCTGAGCTTATATTTTGTTTATTATTGTATTGTATTGGAAAGTGCTCGCAAAGGTCTACTTCATAACATAAAAAAGGTTAAAAATGCTGAAATTTTTTTTGGGAAAAAATTAACTTTAAAATTTGAAACATTTAAACACATTCTTAAAATTTCAAAAGTCAGCTACAAATGTTAAGTTCACATTAAATCATTCTTGAAAATTTCAAATCTCTATTTTGCATAGTGTTCTCTGGGTAGGACGGACGAAAATTGAAGCAACTACGTCATATTTCACGACTGGAAGTAAAATTAGAAATAATGAAAATAAGGATTGAGTCAATACTGTTCCCTTTCATCTCCGAAAGTTTCATAAAGATCCACCGAATCGTTACTGAGATATCGGTGAAAAAATAATAAGAAGAAAAGGAAACTGAACAATAATAGAAGTGTTTTCCGCTGAAGACGGAAGACCCTGATAAAAGTGAAAAAGAAGCAGTAGAATAACAGAAGGGTCTTCCGTTGGAGACGAAAGACCCTAAAAATAAAAATAGTGGAAAAGAAACCTTACAATAACAAGGACTTCTGCTGAAGCCGGAAGACCTTAATTATAATAGGGAAAAAAAACCGAACGGAAACATTATGGTCTTCCGTTGGAAACAGAAGACCTTAATTATGAGCAGATAAGACATGACTCTATAAAATCAACAGATAATTGATCAAGGTACCATAAGGAGATGGATTTATATACTTACAGTGTCTGTAAATTTGACAAAAAATTAAAGGCATTGGTCTTAATATTGGATATCTCGTTGCCATCTAGCCACCTAAAAGAGATTTTTGAAATAAACAAAGTGTTTTTGTTTCATTAATGATACAAAGTATACAAAGTATTTTTTTTTACAGACATTTAATTTATTCCATCAAAATGAATTTGATCATAAAAATTTGAACAAAGTTATAAAGTGAGTTTGAAACCATTACATACATTTTTTTTCAGATTGTTTTCACTTACAAGAATTTAGGCATCTTATTGTACTCAACGGTAAATATCACAAGAAACAGTATTTAATTTCTACCGATTATTAAAAATTACAAGTATTCAAAATATGTAAATAATAATTCATAAATTAAAACTCTTAAAGTGATTAAATAATCAGAAAATAATTATTTCATCTGCATTGGACCCCCCCCCCCCCCTTCAGATGAATAAAAATTTATTTGCAAAGCATTGGATGGGACTGCAAAGCCCTGAACTTTATCAAGTGTGGTGAATTCTTAAAATACTCCTCCAATCGCTTTATAAATCATTGTTTTTACTCAAAAACACCAAGGATTATATGATTAATATTTTTAATCTATTACAATAAAACACGGTTATAGCGAAGTTCTGGATACCTGTGAATTAAATTCGCTGTATCCGTAATTCGTTATATCCGTATAACCAATTCGTATAACTATATATAGCGAATTCGCAATATTCATGTTTTCCTTCAAGTGTTACTATCAAACATGTTAGGGAAGCAAATATTACAAAACAAACCTTCGATAACTAAGGTTTTATTATGAACTAAATTTTATATACAAATGCTGAGAGAAAATAAAGTCAGTTCCATTATACAAATTTTGAAATCTTTGAAAGTTCGTTATAAAAGATATAAAATTCATTATATTTAACCTCAACGAGACACAAAATCAGTTCGCTATATCTGTAAATTCGCTATATCAGAGTTCGTTATAACCGTAAAATTTTAAAAAGATTTCTTAAGAATTTTGCCGGGGACCCAGAGAAACTTCGTTATATCCCTGAATTCGCTATATCCGTGTTCGTACTAAACGTGTTTTACTGTATTCAAATAGATCAGAAAGCATTTTTCAGTCTCATTTTTGCTTTGCTCCTATTTTGAATTGATTTATGGACTGTTGATCATGAATACTGACCGTTATCTCCATTAGTTTCATTATAATATGAAAAAAATATCGTACACCATTTTATATAAGAAACTGAAGATCGCAATTTTATTTTATAATAATGCAGCCTGTGTCCTTATTTTTAAGTACTATTACCAAAATGATAATGTACACTCTATAGTGAATTCAGCTTCTAGTACAGTATTGGTTTAACTATAATATGATGATTTAAGTTTTTTTCAAATAATTTACTTGCTTTTCCCCCATTTGTAATAGTCGATTTTCAAAAATGTCATCTTGTTTTAAAATATTTGTACGATTACGCTTAACCATACATATTATAAAATAAAGTGTCACGAGGTTTTTAAAAAAAAGGTATAGGGATGTGTTAACAAGGGAACTGCAAAGCGGAGTCCCCACCCATCACACCCTCCGTCTCAAAAGTACAAATCAATAAACCAAGAGAGCATTAAACATGAATTACAAATTAAATAACATCACTTCCTTTTCGCACATGACATGTCCTTAGATGAACGCATGGTTGCTATTCATATTTAATACTCTTAATTTACTTACAATGCACGTAAACATGACAAATTGTCGATGGCATTATATATATTCCAGTTTGGTGATTTTATTCTTCTTGCCCCAGATCCCACCTCCGGTGTTTCGGAGGTCCGTGTTTGCTCTGCTCCTAATTGATATTGTTTTATGGACTTTTCATTTTGAATACTGTTCGTTATCTCCCTATGTTTCATCATCTTATCCAGATGCCTGGAAAATGTTCATAAAATTATCGTTAACAGCACATAGCCTTCCAATATGGCCCTTACCCTTATCATACAGAAAATTCAATAATGATCAGATCGGCATTTACTAATAGATGTATAGGGCTTAGGCAGATTAGATTATTCAGGAAGGGAATTTTACATCTCTTAGGCCCTTGATTTCACCTCCAATGCATTCAGAGTACTGTTTTGCCCCCTGAACACGATTGTTTTCTTAACTGGATTCAATTGTGAGTCTTAAATTCTCACTGTTAAAAAAACAGCAATGATTTTTGTGTATTGGTACTTCGCCAAGGGATTAAAGCAAGATGTTATAATGTTTTGTTTCTTTCATGAATGTAATAGAACCAAATGATACAAAACAAAATATTCTTTGGTCTGGTTATATACAACTTTACTATACAGCATGTATAATGATTCTGTATTTTTTTTCTGTCAAATTTATTTATACTGTCTCTTTAGGTTTCGTTTAGTTAAATTTTAAATGAAATTGTTCAAATTCGGATTTAAAGATGAATGTTCTTTAAACCGAGATTGAAAGATACTGGTGTTATTTCAGAAGACAAATATCAATTCTAATTTCGATAAAAGAAATTAAAGTCGACTTTCAAGCTCATTTTTATTTGTGTAATTCTTGGTAAGAGCATTGAATTTTCCCCTATGCCATTATATTATATATGATATGTTATGTTTTAGAACATACTCTCATTATTATTTTTCGAAATACTTACAGTGTCTTTAGATTTGACAAACCGTTGAAGACGTTGTTCCTCAGTGTAGTTATCTGATTCAATCCAAGATATCTGAAAATTATTCCGTAAATTAGGGATTATTATATGATTTATATTCTGAGATTCCTGTAGTATTTTAACTATAAACTTGTAGTACAATTAAACAATGATCATTATTATATAGTCTATTTATAGTCCCTATATAATATAAACAAGCGCAAACAATTCACTACACAGTGACTACATATTCATCATATTTCAGGAAGTATTCATTGGAGGATCAGTACTCATGCAAGATTATGTTTTTATTATTTCGATGTCTTACACACAAAAAGCAAAACGCGGAAGTTTAAGTCGTAATCTGGATCCGTTTGTTTACTGGAAATGTAATCCTTAGGAAGCCTTTGATGTCATATTTATCAAATCCCGTGACATAAAAACCCTATTCACCATCAAAAGAAACCATAATTCTATATTAAATAATTAAATTTTGTTTTCGATTTTGTTTTTCTATACGCATAAAAATATCTATAATGTTGGTAATTGGCTGAGTATTCGATACGCATGACTCAATAATAAAATCAGTTTCACTGAACGTGGATTTCACATTTGGTAAATGGCTAGGCCATAATTCAGATCATACAAACATGTTTTAATCTATGTGTTTTATATCTAAAGATATGCATTAGAAGGAAAATATATTTACAACTTTCTCTAGACATTATTAACCCATGATTTTATAATATACAATGAACTAATGATGTAGATCATTAATGCATGAGATATCTGTTAAGGTGTGCAAGCAGTTGTTTAACACCGTCTAAACAAACAAGCAAGTTGAGTCAACCATTGTTTGTTTATTTGCATGTATGTTGTTTTAGGTGGCTCATTACATCCACAGTTTATCTTAGATTTCATTACAGCATCACTTATAATGTAGATGTCAAATATCTTGAAGGAGGTATTAATATCATAAATATTTTTTAAAACTTTTTTTTCTAATTTTAATATAATTTTAATATAATGTTTTATTTAAAGTTATTATCATCAGAATTTCATAACTTTTTTGTGTCAAATGATGGACATCTTCTTTATTCATGTATACAAAATGAAAATAGTTCATAATACTTAATATTAATTTTAACAGAAAGAAAAGTTCTCTCTTAAAAACAATTAATGTCTTTATCTTTTTAATCTGTGAATAAACTATTAAGAAAATGGGTTCTGGTGAAACTAGGAATGTATTTCAATGAATTGCAAGTGACAAATTGAATGAAGAATGAATTGAATGAAGAATGTTTTAGCAAAATAAAAATTCCAATTTAAAAAATATTTGGTATAAAAAGTCAACTTTCAAGAGTTATCTTTCCTTATTACCCAAGGCTCAAAACACTACGCCAGTCTACGGGACGTTTGAACATTTCATCTAAAATTCAGACCAAAGCTTTGATCTTCTAGAGTATATATTTGAATCTATAAAGCAAGCATATAAATAATCACCAACACAGTAAATAGTGCAGGTAAATAACTATACTGATTTCAACAGGGTTGTAGATTCCTCCATACAAACATGTCATTGATTAAAAGAGCTCACTGCTTCGCTATGAAATTGCACATTACTTGTTTTGCGAAGATTTGCTGTTGTTTTCTATTGTTTCTGCTTAAAACCATTCCTACTTGGTTAGGGCATAATGAATCTGTTACTTTGTTTTCACTGTTTAAAACACCACATGTTTCATCTATATTTAAAGGTCATTGATATATTATAGAGGTGCCTGTACAATTCGTCCCCTGAAGAAAACGGTCGAAACAATGGAGGTTTATTTTTTTTGTGTAGTACGTCATCAAAAAGTTTTGTAATAAGCATCCTTAAGGTCTCACTGCAGACATTTACATATATATGTTGACAACACCGCTTGCCGGTAGACGGCTGAAAATTTTGTCAATGCTCGGCAACTACAGCCATTCCAAGCGCCTTCTGCGACATAGATCTTGTTTTCCACGGGCTTATCCCAAGAACCGGTCTCCATGTTCACCAGTTGGATTCGAACCCCCGAAGTAAGGGTAAAATCTTTTCTTTGCGATTCTAATAACTGTGCCGCAAGAGCGACAATAAGAAAACTGCATTGTAGGTATCTATTGTTTTATCTAATATACATGTATTCTGTTACATAGGGATTTAAGACATGCCCTTCTGTGAACACATTATTGCTATCATATATATGACTCTTTAAACATATACTTTTAGTATCTCAAAACTCATTAAACTGTCAAAGACATTATCTTTAACGTGGTGATTTTTTTTCCTGCAAAATTTCTAGAAAATGTACAATAAAAAATTCAAATATATTAAACATTTTCTTTTAAATATAAACTGCACAATTTAGAAAAGTTAGATATGCTCATAACAGTCATTACTGACCAATAGCTAGGGTTCATGGCGTTTCTGATTTGTCAAGTCGGAATGCTGACTCCTACGTGGCACCTGATTCCACCTATAAATTTCCCAGAGTTAAGTGTAATGCCCTTTACATAATTTGTTTTGTTTAGTGAATTAATGAGATTCGTAAAAGGAGACGTCTTAATATATTGGTCAATTCGATATAGAACTGGAGGCTCAATCATCATACTATAATTTGACTTAAGATAAAGGAAAATGTGGATGACTGGAGAGGGGCCTCTTCAAGAATAAAAAAAATGTTAATTTTCAATATAATAAAATTTAAAAAAAAATAGTTTTGAATTTTTCAAGAATGTATTATGCGTTGACATATTTTTGAACAAAACGATGGGTTAAATGTTTTAACACCTCCATTATACTAGATCTCACCTCTGATGTATTCAAGTTTGTGCAAGAAGAATTGATTATTGTATTCGAAATAATGATCGCAATCATTATGATTCTAATCCAATGCTTTTAATTTATTAGCTATCAGAAATTTATCATTGGAATGTTGCTAAGGTTTTAAGTTTATAATTGGTTCAAGCATGATTTAAAAAAAACACACAATACATGACTACAGTGTATATGAGTAAACATTTACATTATTTTAATATTCTGGAACGGCTATCAGTAACAGTACATCAGAAAATAATTGTACACGACTCTATAAGCTCTTGGCAGATTTTCATAATCTTAATTATTAATATCACATGAAAGAGCAATTAACATTTATGTATCTTTATTGCTTATGTACCTGAACATATGCAAACTGATATTAATGCCTTATAAACGTTCACATTAATGTAATATTAAAAATAATTTTATTATTTATATTTTATTTCAAGTTTTCAAACACAATAATATCATTATGTTAAAATAATCTAAACTCATATTAAAGATATCTTTTACATTTGTTTCATATTTCAAGATTTTTATCACATTATAATCATCATGTTAGATAAAAATTATGGCTATTATAAATAAAAATCACTTTGAATATAAAAGATAATTTAAAAGTGATGTACAAGAATACATCTACATCTTTTATTCTGCTTTGAAACAGTTACTTACAATCCACATGTATCTGAGGGGATGTTGGTAGGTACTTCAGTTAACCCTTTATCAAAACAGTCTACATATGTCCCATTACAGGGGTCACTCCTCTCACAGCTACAGCCACTAGGACACGCCTCAGTCACAAGTCCGTACATCATAACACAGACAACTAACGTCCACACAATCGGATTCATTTCGGGAATCAAGACGATATGTTCCCCAAGAATCCTTTATCACATTGCGTACTCTTACTTCAGCAGGAGAATAAACTTCCCTGTATTACTTTACTACCTCTTTTAACACGTGACAATGTTTTCGTCACACCGGTTCTCCAATTAAGTGAATGAGTCTCAAAGCATGACAGTCTTGTACGTGTTTTCGATTCAATGGTTTTCGTCGGTTTAACACATAATATTTACTCTGTCAGCGAAAAAAAACATGGAGTTTTTTTTTTATCTTTTTATAAGTCCGAAATGAAAAGATTATATTCCAAAGACATTGCTCCATGCTCAAATTTTATATTGGGGTTGTTTTAGATTATTAATAGATGCTTCGAATATCGTGCAAATGCTTTAATGTTTGCATTAAAAACATTTTGATATTTAGGGGTTAAATAATAATTGTGCATCTTATCCTGCTGTCTAAAACTATGTATACGTATATTACGTGAAAGAAACTGTGAAAGAAGCCATGCTTTATCGACACGATAGCACCTACATGTACGTCTCTATGAACAACGGTTTAGGCCGATGTGTTACAGGTTAATAAAAGGCTTCATTAAGCAAAGTTTGTAAATTTTAGCATGGAAAACAATATAATATCAACGGACATGTATGAAACAGAATATTTTATTAAACACTGACAGTACAGGGAAACATGGAGACATCTGACATGGCGGGTAATTTTTACAGAGATGGCAAGGGCAGATAACCCCAACTTCCGTTATTAGATAAGTCGAACATAAACATACTAATGTACATTACATCCCCCTCACTAAAATTAAAGACAGATTTTTTTTCTATTTAACATACAGATACTGTTTTAAAATTGAAAGGCGTTCAATAGTTCATGGCAAAAATTTTGATTTTGTTTCAAACACTCAATAAAAAACAAATCAAATAAGAACACTAACAAACATAGCAGAACTTTTGTTCTGGCAGCTGCATGGGGATAATTATGCCCCTAAGCACATTGCAAACTGCTGACTAGATGCAACTTAAATCAAAATGTACTAACAGAATTATTTACAAGCACTTCACAAGTCAAGTTTCTACGGAGGTTTAACGAGTCGTCCCGATCTGGTCTGGTGTGCGTTTTTGTGATTGGCGGGTTTGTCGCTGACTTGAGGTATAGCAGCATTTTCTATGGTAGGCTCATTGGGACTGCTCTCGTCCATGGGAATGTCCTGCTCAACCGGTTCGTCCAGAGGGTGTTCGCTTGATTTGTGGAGGTGAACCCGATTTCTGCGATAAAGTCTTCCTTTGCTTTTCACTACATAAGATCTTGGTTTGTCTGTTTTATCTACGACAATTCCTGGGGATAAGGACTTTGAACCAGGCGTTTCCATTCTGACTGTTGTTCCGTTGTCTAGGGGTAATAACTCCTTCACATTTCTTCTCCCGTCATAGTAAAATTTCTGCTTGGCTTTCTGGACATTAAGGTGTTGCTGTACTTTACTTAGGTCGTGTGTTGCTGGTTTAAGTAGATCTTGTGATGCTGGAAGCGTGTTCCTAGGTCTGCGTCCCATTAATAGTTGAGCTGGTGACAGATTAATGTTTTCTAGAGGTGTTGTTCTGTAATCTAGCAGAGCAAGTTGCTTGTCTTCACACTTTGTCCATAGGTTCTTTATAGTTTGTACTGCTCTCTCAGCCTCGCCATTCGAGCTTTGAAAATGAGGGCTGCTTCTTTCGTGTTCAATTCCAAGCTCTGCGCAAAAGGTTTTGAAGTTAGCTGAGCTGAATTGTGGTCCATTGTCAGACCTGAGTTTTCCTGGAAGTCCATGGAATTGTTTTCATGGCTTCTATTATGGCTGTAGTTGTCTCTGATCTGAGTTCTACGGCATCAATGTATTTTGAGTAGTAGTCCACCAGAATCAGGTATTTCTTGCCTCTGAATTCAAATACATCAGTTCCCACATGAGTGTATGGTAGATCTGGAGTTGGTGTTGGCATTAGAGGCTCTCTGTTTTGCTGTTTCTGATACTCTGCACAAGATGGACAGTTGCTTACGGCCTGTTCTATGTCAGCATTCATGGCTGGCCAATACATGACCTCTCTGGCGCAACTCTTTGACTTGACTATCCCAAGGTGAGACTTGTGTATAAGGTTAAGCATCTCTTTCCGCAAGCTCGGTGGGATGACTATTCGACTTCCCTTGTACACAATGCTGTCAAGAACGGATAACTGATCCCTTGAGTCGAAGTACTGTCTGACCTTTAAAAGGAGATTCGTTCTTTGTGTCTGGCCATCCTGTTTGAATGGTGCTTATGAGAGTTTGAAGTTCACTTTTGGTTGATCTCTAGATTTCGGTGTATTTCTCGGGTGAAATGGATAACATACAGATCATGTCCGCTTTCTCTGTGTCCTCTTCACCGCTTTCCTCTAGGTAGGCCCGTGATAGCGTGTCTGAAATGTACATCATAGTTCCCTTCCTGTATTTGACATTGATGTCGTACCACTGTAGTTTTATCATCATCTTTTGAATCCTCATAGGAGCTGACAGTAAGGGTTTGTTAAACAAAGTCTCTAATGGCTTATGATCACTGTACACTGTGACTTCCTTGCCAAAAATGTAGTTGTGAAATTTCTGACAACTATACACTATAGCTTGCATTTCCTTCTCAATTTGTGCATACCGTTTCTCTGTTTCTGTAAGAGCTCTAGAATCATAAGCTACTGCACGGCCTTCCTGTATCAAGACTGCTCCAAGTCCATCTTTACTTGAATCGCACTCGATCTCGACCGGTTTATTCACGTCAAATAGAGCTAATACTGGTGGCTTGGTACACACGTCCTTAAGTTTCTGGAAACTTTCGTCCTGTTCATGGTTCCATTGGAATTCCACATCAGACTTGAGAAGGATTCTTAGGGGAGCATCCAAATCACTCAAGTTTGGAATGATTTTCGACAAGTACGGTATAAGTCCAAGGAACCTGCGGACACCTTCCTTGTCATGTGGAGGTGGCATGTTAAGTATAGCCTTGATTTTGTCTGGGTCTGGTTTGAGTCCCTGGTCCGACACTATATGGCCCATGTATGGCACACTAGACTTACGAATTTTGCATTTTTCAAAGTTCAATTTCAGATTGTAGTCTGTTGCCCGTTCCACAACTTTTCTAAGTATGGCATCATGTTACTCGAGTGTTTCACCTGCGATGAGGATGCTATCTATGATTGCAGACGCACCTTTGATTCCGGATATCATGTTGTCCATGATCTTCTGATAAATTTCTGGTGCTGACTTTATGCCGAAGGGTAGTCGGAGCCAACGATATCTTCCTATTGGTGTGTTAAATGTTGTCAGGTAAGATGACTTCTCGTCGAGCTGAATCTGCAAAAATCCAGATTTTGAGAATATGTTGGCTTTCGGTATGTCTGATATGACGTCGTCAATAGTTTTCATAGGGTGATGCTCACGTTTTATGGCGCGATTTAAATCCCTTGGATCTATGCAGATGCGTATCTTTTCTCTCTTTACACTCACTACCATTGAGCTGACCCACTCTGTTGACCTGTCCACTCTCGTGATGTATCCATTAGCTTCCATCTCTCCCAGCTTGTCGACTGCCCTGGGCTTAATTGCTGCTGGGAGTTTCCTTACGGGATGAATAACTGCAGGTACAGATTCGTCTATACTGAGATGGTATTTTCCGGGTAGAGTTCCTGTAGTTTCTACGAGTTCTGGATAGTCTCTGGATAGTTCACTTTGTGCACTTTCTGTAGTCTCAGTCACAGCTGATATCGAAGTCTGCAGATGGGGGTCGGTTTTGTATATCAACCCAAGAGTAACTGCAGTATCACCACTAATGATATTCTTTTGATCCAAGTCGACCACTTCAAAGTGAACGTTAGTTTTACGATCACGGTAAACAACTGGAAGAGTAACTGATCCTATTGGGTTGATCTTATGGTTGCTGAATGACTTAAGAGTCTTGTTGGAACTCTCCAGTGTGCATCCTCCCAAGTTTCTAATTTGAGCAGATGTGAGTATATTAGTCCGTGCTCCTGTGTCTATCCTGCAGCGAACCTGCTGACCTTTGATAACAAGACGAACGTCCCAGTTGTCATCCTGACTGGACTTGACGGAAGTACACATACTAATGGTAAGTAGTTCCTCTTCCTCTGACTCTGTATCTCGCTGTACCGTGCTGACTTTAATCTGTTTCAAACGTCGACGACACACTTTCTTCCAGTGGTTTCGTTGTTTACAGTAACTACAAATGGTTCCTAGTGCTGGGCACTTTCCATGTTCGTGTTCCAAACCGCAACTTGAAAAATTTGGGTTGTCACTTGGTTTATAGGCTTTTGGTTTTCCAGTTTTTACAGTTTTGTTGCGCGACACATTGAATTTGGTTGTGTGTTTCTTTTGTGAATGCGAGTCAATTTTCAACACTTCCTCTCCTCTCATTAATTTAACTTGTGCTTGTGACAGTTCAAACTGTTGTCCAATTTCTATAGCTTTCTTGAGTGTGATATCCTGACCTTGTTCTAACAGTCTCTCTTGCACTTTCTTATGCCAGACGCCACTAATGATTAAGTCAATCAGAACATCATTATTATCAGCGTAATCACAGTCCATAGCTAAGATTTTGAGATCCTTAACAAAGTTATCAAAAGTTTCGGCCTCTTTTTGTGTTCTTTGGTGAAGTCTGAATCTTGCCATTCGCTTGTTTTTCTTGGGGCGAACATAGTTTTCTAATTTCTCCAGAATTTTCTTTGGGTCGTCTTCATCGTCATTTTCAAACACAAAAGTCTTGTACACTTCCCTACCTTCTTGTCCAATCCACATGCCGATCCATCCTGCCTTATGTTTTGCATCGGATTTCGCTGGTGGCCCTTTGAAGATGAAACCCACGTGTTGCTTGAACCGACAAAATTCCTGGTACAGATCTCCGGCTTGCCAATCAAACCTGGGCTGATCGAACGGAAGAGTTGCCATTCCGAGTTCGAGTTTCTTCTGACACCATGTAATATAATATCAACGGACACCGGTTTGGTGTATGAAACAGAATATTTTATTAAACACTGACAGTACAGTGGAACATTCAGACATCTGACATGGCGGGTAATTTTTACAGAGATGGCAAGGGCAGATAACCCCAACTTCCGTTATTAGATAACATACTAATGTACATTACAGAATATACATCATTTTAAATATTTCTACTATAAATCTAAAAGAAAACAAATTTAAAATGTTTCAGTGGACAATTCGGTTTGTCCTTTATTTTCAACACAACTGAGTATTTGTAGTAGCCAAAAAGCATTGCAACTCATTCATCAGTGGGTAAAGCAAACAGATGGCTAATTTGCATGCAAATTTATGCTGACGTCAGAAAACTTACTGGTAACCACGTGTTTAATGCGGTATATTTCAATAATGGGGTTTGTTTGTCGTAAAGTGACGCCATTATTAAGAGTAAGTTTCATTTATGTAGTACATGTACTAGGCATATCGAAGCAAATAATCCTGTGTAATAAAAACTACAAAACTGAATATGTTAAGGACTTTATATGCATGTACGACGGATGATCCAAAAGTTATGTCACAGTGTCCCATATCTTTTTTATTTGGGGTTGTATTATCAAATACAATTTATCAAAAGATGCACAAACATAAATCTATTAAACATTAACATTTTAATTTAACAGGGGCGTAGCAACGGGGGTGGGGGGCAGGGCCACCTCCCCCCACTTTTTTGCCAACCTTACTTACACTATAGGAAATGTTAATTGAAAGCCTGGTTGCCCCCCCCCCTCCCCCACTTTTGGAGATGTACCGAAATTGTAGCATTGGAATTGGTACTGAAAGTAGTTGACACAGAGAAAAAGTATATTTACCCCCCCCCCCCCCCCCCCCCCCAGATATTGGATTTTCGACTTTGGGCAATTTTTTTTTTTTTTTTTTTTTTTGCTTGTCAACTTTTTCAGGTAAAAAAAAAATTCTCTGGCTGCCCCCCCCCCACTTTCAAAAACGATGCAACGCGCCTGTTTAATAATGTTTATTTGAATTTATTTGATAGATGTTTAAAACATAGAGCATAGGGGGTGCCGCCGCGTCACAACTGAACGTCGCGTTTAAAAGTGTATTTTTTCTTAGAATGACAAAGACAAACACATTAAAAAGTTTCTAAAAAGCACCTAATCTCCCTTTTTAAAAAAAAAAAAAAAAGACACAATTTTCGTCATTTTCAGATCTTTAATTGAAAATTAAATGACGGCATTGGTATTTGTGATCATAAAACATTGTTGTTTTACTCTGTCGAATTGAAAACAAAGGGATTGTCGAAATGGGGAAAAAATGGCTCGACGAGTTGTAATGCATTTTTGCTTCAAAATATGGGAATCATAAAAAGCGATAGTAACGTTAATTAATCAGACTTACAGAATAAAGAATCTTAATAAGAGACATCTTAATAGATGATTTCAGCAATTTTGGGCGGGCGATTGGTCACTGAATGATCAGCAGAGGACTAGGAGACCGAAAGATAGGAGATCGGACGGCAATTGTTCCATGGTGTCTGACGTTGTCAAAAAAGAATTGTGACGTGAATTTTTAAGTTTGTCTTAAGCTGCTGTTCATAAAATGTTGACAGAGGGCTTAATTATGAAAAGAGTTAGTGTATAATGGTACAAAAAATTCTAAAAGAAAGTGGAATCGGTGAAAGTGTTTGCGTATCACAAATATTTTTTTACTGAAACGAAGGGGAAACGCTTAAAAGTATGACGGTGCGTATCGTCATATGACTTTTTATTTAGGTGCGGCGACTACCATATGTGCACATTGTTTAAAATCTTATATTTTGGAAAGTATACATCATATTCCTTTGAATTTTTCAGGTCTGATTTGAAATAAATAAAGCTTCTGTGTCATGTATAATTTTGTTGCTCTACGTCGATTTATAGCAATTTTATCAAAGTTGTGACATTACTTTTGGATCAACCCCCGTATAAGAAAAGATAAGATTTATTAATACCAATTTGGGGCCCATCAGGGCATACAAGTAATAAGAAAAAAAACATACAAGAAGAAATTCAAAATTGATAGCAGTAACTAACAAAAGATAAATGATGTTACAGCAGTTTGGGATTACAACATATATAATCAATATACTGTAAATAAAAGTTTGTTTAAAGTGTTTTTTTTATATTACTCTTTTGTATTGATTTGTTTCTTTGTTTAACATTACATAATTTGCTATTTCTTATTTTAAAGATATTGATTAAAAAATTACCCAGCTTGATAAGCAACATGTCATTTTCATTAGACATAATCCATAAAAAATTTTCTTTATTTAGCATATTAATGATACAGTTGCAAAAAACTGAATCTGATTTTTTTTTTCAAAAGGTATATAACAGTTTGATTTCATTGCAGTTTAGTATGAGAAAGAAAACATTAAATGATGTTGATGAAAAAAAAAATTTCCCAGAAACTTTGAGGCTAGTAAAATAGTACTGAAAAATAATCAAGTGAGCAGTTTTTTCTAAAAATCAATAACGACCTAGATTCTGACTTTAACTTCATAATGGAGGAGAGTTTACAAAGCATTTAGTTTCGGTCTCCTTATGACAAATTATGCCTTTCCGCAAACATGTACTTAACACCGACAGACATCCATTAAAATTTCCATTTCAGTTTCCTAAATCAAAATCAACAAATTCTGCGCAACTAACATAGAATTTACAAAATATATAAAAGGTATTATACACATCGCAGCTCCTTGATACAACAGCTAAACTGAGTGCTCCATCAATTTCTAAAAAGTGATTGATTTTAATTATCTATTATTAAACAAGAAGTTATAGTGTAATAAATAATGTCGCAGACTCTCAGAGTTCGATTCTTCCCTTCTGATCGATTTTCTTTCATTACATCATTTAGTTTATATTTTTTATTTGAATTTAGATAGATTTAATGCTATCATATCAAGAAAATATGAAATAAAATTCGAAGTTAAAAAATGAGCCGATTATTCAATAAAAAGACGCGACTGAATGATAACTGAAAGGTCACTTACTTGTTTGTGCCATTCATTCGACTTAATGATAACTGATTGATTGATTGATTGTATATTGTTGAACGTCCCTCTCGAGAATTTTTTACTCATATGGAGACGCCACCACTTGCCGGTGGAGAGCTGCAAATTTTGTCCTATACTCGGCACTCAGGGCCATTGAGCAGGGAGGGATCTTTTTCGTGCCAGCACCTATTCCGACACGGGACCTCGGTTAATACGGTCTCATCCGAAGGACCGGTCTCTACGTCCCACAGTGGCATTAGAACTCGCGACGCAAGGATTGACTCTTTACTTCGCGACTCTAGAACAGACGCTCTAACCACTGCGCCACGCGGGCGACTAATGGTAACTGAATAATCACAGAAAAGGATCTATCTGTGGCCTTTCAGTAACCATACAGTGGACATTCAGTTACCATTCCGTCGACTGAAAAAACATCCTGTGATGCTAACTCAGTCTATTATTTAAACACTTAATTGACAACGGATTTTTCCGATTGCTCCCGATTATGACAAATAGCACACAGTGGGTGTGACCGGTAGGCAGGAGATGCTAACTCCTCCATGGCACCTGATTCCACCTCTGATGATTCGGAGATCCGTGCTTGCTCTGTTTTTGTTTTGTATTGTTTTATGGACTTTTGATCTGGAACACTGTTCGTTATCTCCATATGTATTATTTCTTTTCCATTCAGGTGTCCATCCGAGAGCCACAACACAGTCAATGGAGAATGGCCAAGATTCTAAAGATCATGGGATATTCGTTTCCATCAGACATCCATCAGACAAAGTGGCACTATTCTTATTTGTGAACTTTGTTCCTGTTTTAAACTGATACAATAATCTGAGCCTTCGAGTTAGCATTTTAATTGTTTACTCAGTTGTGAGGAATTGAGATAAAATTATTTTAAAATCGCATGGATAATGTAGCTGCAATTCAAATTTAAAGAGGGTTAAACAGCGAATTGCATAAATAAAGGATATAACAGAAACCCCATCCTCACAGCTAGGGTAAGGATCCCACACTCTAATTACGTGTTTGATAAGGAGCACACGGCGCGGGTGACCGGTCGGCAAGTGATGCTCACTCCTCCATGGCACCTGATCCCACCTCTGATATTTTGAATGTCCCTCTTTGCTCTGCTCCTGTTTTGTATTGTTTTATGAAGTTTTGAAAATGAAAACAGTTCGTTATCTCCATATGTTTCATTATATTAAATATAAAAGAAAAAAATCGATGTATTACCTATTTGACATAAGTACCCGATTTAAATGTAGATATTATGGTTCTTTTGATTTTGCTGTACTGGCTGTGATGACATCACTAGTTTAACGGGTAGTTTTTCTGTACTTGAGTTGAAGATAAAGCTATACTCACAAAAAATAAGAAACGCATATTGTTTTACTCATCAAAGAAAGAACAAAAGTCAGAAAGTACAATATACGGCCTGTGAATTTCTTAAAAAATAAATCATCGTTTTCTTGAAAACTATTTGTGGTTTCCGTATGTACTCGACTTGGTCAATGCAGGGGTGGGTAGTTTTAGCCAAACTGGATGTTGGCTTTTTCATCGTAACTGCTAAAACCTATACTGGTTTTGACTTTTCCGGAATTTTTCACCAATTTTACAAATTCATTTTAAAATTCCAGGTGGGGCGCATTCCTCTCGGGAAAAAATTCAAGTATAAAATCAATCATTGGTATCTTACGCGTATATTTGAACAAGTTTTTTTCTCCGAGAGGAATGCGCCCCATGTTTAAAATTAATATTTATGAATGTCGTTTGGTCAGCTGGCGCATGCAGAAGCAAATTTACATTCTATAATTTCATGTTATTAAAACCTTACATTGCAAGAATTAAATCTTTCATAAGAAAAATTACTGTAAATTATATAAACACGACCATAAATCCATTTTAGCATAAATACATTATTTATGCATGGTAAATAGCGTAGGCTAAACAGATTTTATATACCTCAGTTCTTAGTTCAAATAAAAACATTTAAAAAATAGAAATGTATTCGCATTAGTCTATGCTTTCCATATCTGCATGTCTGTTCTTGACCATTGTTTAACAGAAGCCCTCCAAAGTAGCCAGGTTACAACCAGAATAGGTCTATTTGTTTTGGATTTTTGTTTCAACATTTGACAAGTCGTCAATTTTTTTTTCTCGTGACGTCACAATGTGCAGAAAATGACGTCAAACTTTTTAGTGAACTTCAATATTTTTCGTACTTGTGATGATTGTAGATCAATAACTCTAGATATTAAAAAAAATGTTTAAATGTTTAAAATCTAAATAAATAACATTATTACTATTTAAAGTTAGTACATAGACTTAGATGTATTCAATATATTCTGTGAGGCCACATGTGTTACATAATCATTATCACGCATCGGGTAGATCGCGAGCGATTAACTTGTAAAAGTCTACAATTACATAGCTAAATACAGGTCAGATGTATATGTTAACTGAATCTTTTTATGTTTATATTTTGCTCTAACATTGATATTTTTCATTTAGTCTGAATATCAAAAGGTAGACAGAATGTTTCAGAGAGCGCGCGCGAGAGTAAAGGAAGGGACACTAATATTTCAATTTGTTATACCCTTATAAATATTATTCTATATATTTATTACTTATAAAAAGTCCAACAAAAGAGCTGTTTATTACATCGGTCTTACAATTTCACTATTGACCGGTCTTACATAAGAATTGTTAGACCGCAACGTCACTCGTCTGTTACGTCACAAGTAAGTTCGATATCGGCGACGCGAAAATAGCCGAAGTTAAGACCTACAAGAGTTGTTGCTTACAGCAAGGTAATGAAGAAGGGAATAGTACGTTTTGTGATGAATAATTTTTGTGATACAATAGATATATAACTGAGTTTGTTCTTTCTCAGCTTGATGTTTTATATTTACTGAAGAAGCTATAATTTTCCATGTAAAATAATTGATAATATACCGTGTATTGATTAAATTGATCAATCTTAAATGAGTAGTGAAGGGTATAACAAAACAGTTATAGACTGGGATTCGGGCAACATATGATTTGTTGGACCTGAAGGTCAAAATGTTGCCCTTGGCCTGCGGCCTCGGGCAACATTTTGACCTTCAGGTCCAACAAATCATATGTTGCCCTCATACCCAGTCAATAACTGTATAATGTAGATTATGCTTTTTTAAAAATATTTTTAGTAAATGGCCCAATATATTCATCAAATCGTGATTTTTAAATATGTCAGCCCAAGTCTGTGGCCTCGTTTTCCATGTGTATGCTTTTGGGTTGGCACTGGCGTATATTACTTTCTGAAAATGTGTAGGCTTGTGTGTTCAAATTAAGTTACACATTTAACCTGAGGTGCAAAGTATGGGTAGAAAAGGAGTTTCCTTTCGATAGGTATGGGAGATTTTCAAAGGGGGCATATTTTCAAACTCAGACATCTACAATTTTAATTTGACCAGTGAAAATTATATTTTACATATATTACAGTTTATATCGTGATGTGAAGACCACATAACAAAACTGAAAACTTAATATCCTTTTACTCGATATCTGCTTAGAAAATATGGAAACTTCCTTTTCTGAATAATCAAAATTCGACCAAAATGTTGAATTTCCTACTAACAAATATAAATAAATGCGTTATCATTTTTGTTTCCTGCACATATTATGGAATCCTGTTGTTTTTGATCAAATTTTCTGATACGGACTTGATATAAATAACACTTGAGCTTTGCCTTAAAAAATGTCAAGCTAAGGCCAATATTTTTGTCCTTAAATATTAAGCAAAACTGTAAACATATCGGATAGGTATATAAAAGTGCGGATTGCTAAGATTGTTTTTTTTTTCATTTCCAACAAAATAAATTAATAAGTACGATTTATTATCAAATCCCCGCCCCTTTATTCAATCAATTTTTTATTCTCGAGAAAATGATGTGTAGGCTACAGCCTTTTTGCCTACATGGAATATACGCCATTGGTTGGGGATGTCTATTAGTGACAAACAAAACAAGCATCCTGTTAAAAAAAACAACATAATATGTAATAGGAATACTGTAATATTTAGCCGACCTTTACATAAATAATGAATTTATCATTTTATTATCAGAATAATCTCAAAAAGGAGGAATTGTTTCTATTCTGTGTTTAATGTTTAAATAATTATGACATTTGTTATAAAAGAGTGGTAAAAAACTAGTTTCCGACATCGCTCATCATAGGATGTATTTACTTTGACAAAAAAATGACATATAGGAGAGAACAATTTCCCGAAAAAAGTGACATTTAGAAAATAATTTTGTCCTATACGTCTTTCAGGGCAGGCCTTACTCTAAATAAAATTGTGATATTTCGATAGATCGGAATGTAATGAATAATTCATGAATAATTCAAGATAAAAAAAAATCAGGGCACCCTGTCCTATAGGGTTAAATACACGAACACACACACTCACATCCACACATAATAAGGAAACCTGATTTTAATAATGTGTTTTAGTATAGAAAATCTTGCTTTAAACATTCGAAAAGGGGGAGGGGTACACACACCCGAGGCCCCGGCCCTGGATCTGCCTCTGATTACGCGCGGCGTTCTTGCATTATAAGTTTGCTAATGCTGCTCTCGGAAGTATTCGCGCGTTCAACGAAGTATAGGTATTGCTCGAAAATGCACATTGGTATGTAAAAAAATCAAGTCCATATGATAAAATCTTGAAATTTTACAACTATTTTTACTAGGGGTCATGGGATTCACGGAGCAATCACTTGACGTAAGCGACGTGACAACCAGATTTCAGCCCGCTAAGGTTTGTCGCAGTTCTATATCTTTCATTTCCTCAGATTTTCCTTATCTTTTTTTCTACTTAAAAATTGAACATCTTTATTAAGACATATTACTTTTCTACTATAATATATTTTGTATTGATTCGGATATAATTGAAATCTTATAAAATAAAAAAAAGTCTATGCAGTTAATCAGGTATGGAAACTGTACAAACTGCTGCTACAATTCTCGTTGAAAAAATCAGCATCAAAGTGCACAAATTGTTTGCAAGAGTCTGAGAGGAGCTGGTATTCGTGCGCGATGTCCGTACATTTGAAATTTACAAGCGCTGAGACGTTGCACATGGCATGTGGATTGTTTAAGACGGTGTGCCCCTAAAATTTATGGGCGACGACAACAACATCAACTTTACCTTGCAATTTACAACCTAAGACATGTTTGGTTTTTATCACGACGCACACTAAAAGATTTTCAAATATTTATGGCTTAAATAATGTGAAAACTTAGATTATCGTGTTTAATCTGAATATGCGTTACTAGTATTTTTTTTAGTATATAATTGTAAAAAGTCGATCTTAGAAATAACATTGAACAAGAGTAATCTGACAAAACTGGAGAAAATTTATTTAATGTACCGTATAAGTTGAAATTTTAGCGAGGATTTCATTTTGGCATTACTAGCGAGGGTGCTGAGAACGCTAAAATTAAATATCGCTAAAAATTAATTGCGTTCTGGTTGTAATAGCTTCTTAAGTGAGCATTTTAAAATCGCTAAATTTGCTTCTCGCTAAAATTAAAATATCGATTTTTAAGGTCAAATCGCTAAATTTGCGTCTCGCTAAAATTTCCACTTATACGGTATTAATCATTACTTTGTAGTCTTAATAGATTAAATATGTAAAGACCACATATAAAGTCACAGTAACTGAGAAAGGGCACTTATACAGTTAGGCATAAGAATGACAGACACAGTCCCTCGAGAAAGTTCCAGGATATCCGCTTCACTATAGATTACGAAATTTTAAACAGTTGTACCTATTTGTGCCAACTATGTTGATAAGTGCTGGGAGCTTGTTTTGTGCGGTTGCTTTATTATGTAATTTAACATTATTTATTGTGTATTATGTCAATCATGGTGGTTTATCGGAAGACGATTGAATCATACATAATTTCCCGGCATAAGGAAGCTCTTCTTATTCTAAGAGGTGTGTCTCAATAAAACACAATCATTTTAATAGAGAAAAATAAAATATCGTTGAACTTTGTAACTGTAAATATTTTTTCCTAATTTTAACTACGTCAAGTGACAAACAGCTGATGCAAATGAAGCCCCCTTTGGTCAAAACACAGAACATACCTAATAATTACATATGGCAAATAGATTATTCTGTATTCATTAGAACTAATGTTGTTTACAATTATATCGAAACATATATCCATTTTTAAAGACTTGATTAAGGCGTATTTTCGATGGGCGTCCTGAACCTAGCTGCGATTTGATATAAACACCTATTCTTTTTCTCAGCTGAAGAACAATAAGTGATGCATGATCTATGCGATAGAGCTTCCTCCTGATGATAACTAACATTTCATTCAATGAAATATTTTTCAACGTAACAATAACATTATTCAAAAGTTTTACCATATTATTCGGCATGTCTCTTTTCAGAAATAAATATTTGATGCACATTATTTCTTTTAATTCACAGTTATTCACAGTTATGAACAGTTGTTCATTTTTTTATATGTCGATAAGAAAAGCTTAAATAAAATTAATCATGTTCATATGTAAATAAATAAAATACCCGGGGTATTTTGTCTTTTTCGAACCTGCATATCCATTTAAATTGAATTTTATTTTTTTTTTTTTTAGTATCTACATGTATATCTGAACATAATGCTTATTTTGTAGCAAAAATTGAAAATAAAATGTTTTAATCCTAATGCATATCAATTTTATATTATATGACATAAAACTTTAATTATATTATGATGGGGAACTTATTATCATACTCAGTATTTTTCAATGTAATATGTTTCTTCTGAACTGATTATTAGGTGGTGATTCAGATTAGAAAACATATGTTTTGGCTAAGTAAGTAGGACATCAAAAGAGGTTATGTTCGCAGTACAGTTAAGGCAACATTTTCTATAAAAAGTCACGGAATCCGATACATATAATGTTTAACAGTTTTATTTTTGAGAAAGACACTCTAGTTAAAATAGCTATTTCTTATCTTGAAGAGTATGTCCATCGCTTTTCACATCGGTATTTTTTGACATCATGTGACCCCCTGAAGTCACGTGGGCTCCGATTTTAGGTCAAAAAATGAGATGTCAAATTTAACCAAAAAGTGCAAGGGCAAGGCAAACAAAAAATAAACTGCAAAATGTTTTTTGTTGGCACTATGTATCTATACTTTCTCAAAAGAGATGCTCATTCAGTTAGTTTTTCGATATAATTAAGTTATTCAGCTTAAACAGTCAGTAATGTATGAAAAATAGGATATTTTCCTAATTTCATCGCGAATTATAAATTAACTAAAGGATTACAAAGAAATGAGCATCACTTTTTGAAAACTATACAATAAAATAAATAATTTAAAATAAAAACCTACTTTTTAGATTGTCGCCTTGCCCTTGCACTTTTTGATTAAAAATTGAAATCTTGGAAGAGACAATCTAATTTTAGTTTTCAAACGCATCATTGACCCAGCATGGGAGATAACTCTTGAGTACTTGATATAGTTTGTTTACCTCGTAAATTTTAAATAAATATACATGCGGACAGGGCTGGACTCTTTTTTTCACTTAATCAAACGGTATGCATAAAAATCGTTGACATTTCTATCTTTTCTGTGTATTCGTTCTACATACGTTGTAAACATTTAATGTCTTTCAAACCTCCCGCATTTCCTCAACGATTTGTATATACATGTAGTATTACATACGAACAGGTCTAAATATTGCCGATATATTTATTTAGAACACAAATGGTTAATTAAAATATAGCCTTCATTATTAATTAATTATATATCTATTCTCCTCTCACACTACTGTACGCATAGGCTTCGGAACCGGGTTGGGGGGTTGGGGGGGGGGGGGGGTAGGGATTAGCCTCCATACTTATTTGCAAATTATATGCGTAATGTAAGCATTGGAATTTACCTTTTTCTTTGGGTTAAGCCCCCTCCCCCTTTCAATTAGCCCCCTTCCATTTGCTTCCGACGCCTATCGTACACAACAGGCACGTAGCATCGTTTTTGAAAGTGGGGGGGCCAACCTGAGAAAATTTTTTTTACTTACCTAAAAAAAAGTTGACAAAAAAAAAAAAAAAAAAAAAAAAAAAAAAAAAAAAAAAAAAAGGGTAATTCACCAAACTCGAAAATCCTATTTCGTTTGGCGGGGGGGGGGGGGGGGGGGGGGGGGGGGGGGGGGTAGTGGACAACTTTTTTCAAGGCAAACTACCTTTCACTGCCATTTTTTTCCTACAATTCCTTGATATGTGTATACTGCGGTAACAAGTGGGGGGGCCAACCACCTTTTCAATAGACAAGTTCTATAGCAAGGGTAACGTTGGTGGAAAAAGTGGGGGGCCAGGCCCCCCCCGGGCCCCCCCGGATACTACGTGCCTGCACAAACTTGTGTTAATATATTTTTTTTCTTTCTGCATATGTTCCCCGATCGCTTTCAATCAGACCCCTTACTGTTAATTAAGGGATATTAACTAGGTTTTAAGTTTTAGGAACTAATATAGAAAGGATTGAGTTATACTTCTGTATTTGTTTAGGAGACAGCCATTTTATTCCGGGGGTGGGGGGGTGGGGGGGTAGCGGATTTTAGAAATAAATACTTGCAGATCAGTGATCTCCGAGTTTTAACAATTTCCTTCATGTTATACTTTTCAATGAAGGGAAAATAAATAATCTGTCCTTCATTTCATTAATCGGAAATAAATATTAATCTGTCCTTCATTTACATGAAAATAAAAAAAAATCTGATTTGGAAAAAAATCGCCCCCCCCCTCCCCCTTTCCCTCAGAATCAAATGGTGGTCCCCTATCCTATTTTTAATCAATTAAGGGGATATCTAGTCTTCTGGTTTTTTGTTTAATTTTATTAGAAAATAAATAAACACAATGCACATGCTGGACATAAGATCTTTATGGACATTAATACCCTCCACACAAAATAGTATGCAAGTTCAGATTTTCAAATCTTAATGGCCTTTTCAACACATGAACAGTGAATAAATTAAAAAGTCAAATTATTTTGTTTATCTAGAAAATTTATTAAATAAACATTTCTTTTCAAATCCAATGATAGGCTGTAGGCATAGGAATGCTGGGCAGGTGCAAATTATTTCCATCACTTCATGTTCTTGTGGATAAAATGAATTCTGAAAATAGGAGAAAATGAGGAAATACCATTATTGAAAAAAAATTGTGTTATAAAAATGAGTTTCTCCTTTACCAAAGTGTAAAAAATGTAAAGTACATGCAAACTTTAAAAATGTGAATTGCTTTAGAAGTATACATACCCTGTGGAGAAATGATGCATTTTCATTTAATTATTCATTCTTTAAGCCTATTAATACTCTTGACAGCTACAATGAAAAAAATACTATATGAATATTTAATGTACATGTAATCTAAACAAAAATTAATATTTTTTTCATTACTTTAGAAATTCTAGAAAATTACAACCATAGATCTGAACTGAAGTGGGGCTTCTATGTTTCAACCCAATGATACTGATATTTTTTTTTTTAATTGTGTATATCTGTCTGTCAAAAGACATCATAGCTTGTATAGGCCTATTCACTATTGAATCATTGACTGAAACAATGAAAACATATTTAATTAAGTTTAAATTTTTGTTACTGATGACCTCCATTATTACACATATTGTTTCAAAGAATATAAGCTAATTGACAGGAACTCAGTACATATTTAGTGCAATTAATTTTTAATAATTCTAAAAAGTGTGCAACTAAGTAGGGGGGGGGGGGGTTACACACAAGGCACTGCATTACAGTTTTTCACTGACTGTGATATGATGTGAAATGAACATAAGCACACTTGGGGTTTTTATGTTAACAAAAGCATGTCTACATATTGTAGATCTACACATGTACCTACATATGCGTATACATCTGAACATACCTGGCCTGGAATATTTCAGTGCAGTGATCGATCTAGGGAGCTGGTGCATATCGTCTCAGTTTTTCTGCTATTTTCCGAAATAATGTCCTCATATTCCCGTAAAAGGAAGAAGCAATGCCGTGTCTCTTATTTTATCCCTATTTTCTTTTAAGATTGTGTGGTTATTGCATTTAAATCCACTGCAAATCTCAGCTGATGTAGTCATGTTTTTAGATGTAAACAACATTCCGTGTCACCGAGTGCAAGCGCTTGGCTGAAGCCGAATGCAGACAAACGACACATTAAAAAGAGATTTTTTTTACAGACATGATATTATATATACGAGAAAATCACTAAGTATTTTCTATTTCAACATGAAGATATTGCTGTTTATTACAAATTCTTGCAAATATCGGTAAATTGTTATTTTGAGCACCATTTCCTTATATGGATCAATCAGGGCGGAGCAACTGTCATGACGTCAGACCTCATTATGACTTCATTACCATATTTTTTTCATGTGTTGCCTTAACTGTACTGCGTTTAACATAACTGCAATAATTCCCTAATAGACAACAACAAGTTCTATGATTGGTTATAAACTTGCGATCAGGATGACAGCAAAATTTAGGAATGCTCCAGTGAACAAAGTTGTCTTATTGTATATTGATTAAAGTGGCGGTTGCAATTGGAAAAAGGACCTAAAATGTTAAGCAGATCAAGAATGAAGTATAAAAAAAACCGAAAGTCATTCTATCGATTTTCAATTTTAGCGATCTCGGCAGCCTCGGTTAAAATGCTAAAAATGAATCCTGCTATTCTGCAATTCTGCATGCTAAAATTCTCATTCTCAGCTGGTTATCCCATCACTTAGGGTGCATGGATAGAACATTAGAATCAATAAAAGGTCTTTTCCTGCTAATGATCCGAACCACTACTTAAATTAAATTTTGATTATTTCTGGAACATGTTAGGTTAAAAAATTTCAATTTTTAGTTGTGAAATAAAAAGGGGAATATGTATGCCTCAAACTTGGATTTCATACATTATGTATTTTACAAATAACAACCATTCTGAAGTATTGCATTATCAATACATGTCCCCTTTCGGGATCCCCTTTTCTCTTAAGGATGTCATTTTATATAATATCCTGTATTTGAAAAGTGCTCACAAAATGCCGATATTTCGGTAATAACTTGTTTATGAAGACTTAAAAAGAAATACCTGTTCGGATGATAAATGCTTTGCTAATGACAGCTCGTTTCACATGGTTTAAGGAAGCTTTTAACACTAATAAAAAGTGCTTTTTGAACTTGAAGAAAAATATATCATATAAAGATGTGCATATTGGGACTATTTATGTTAATTTTCAACATAAGGAACCCTGTTTCGACAGGAAAAATGTTCAAAGGCGATAGACTATTCGTGAGCAGATATCACTGTAGTAAACTTACATATGGAAAATAAATGAACAAAAATCAATTCATTTACTTATTCTTGATATAATATAATGCTCTGAATATTTTAATCAATTACAAATTGTGTAATGAACTGTAAATAGCCATTTTTTCTGTCTTACTTTTAAGGGTAATTCTCTAAAACTGCAAAAAAAACTATATAAGAACTCTTTAGTGTGCAGTGTTTAGAGTCTCCTTTAAAAACATTTTAAAAATCAGACTGTTCTATGGTTTGTCATTCAGTTAAAATAATCTATGTCACGGGATAATATCTCACCACAGTTAGAATGCCCACAACATACAGGCAATGTACGTAGCAAATAATAACAGAGTCGCTCCGAAACGATTTTGAAGAATTCAAAAGAATTTGCATTGAAAGTATATGTAACAACTAAAATATATTAAAAGAAAATTTTGTTTAGGTTGTGAATGTTTTAAGCTAAATAATATTCCAAATAAAGATCAATATTCGGAACTTTGAATTGTTCATAGAATATGCACAGAGTTTGAATCCTCTCCCTTTTATTTGTTTACTACATTGCCAGCACATAGAAAGCATGTTATCGTTAACCTGGTTCCGTAGGACATTTACCATGTTAATGATAGAACATTATACCTAGTTTGTCAGTATAATAGCTCCCCATCAGGTTCCAAATCAATAGACCAATTCACAATTTTATTGTTTTTCTATATTGACCTTTTGCCTTCGGTTATTTTTAAAGAAAACATAACCAATATTTGCAACATGGCAATTACCTTTTTATTTATAACTTTATAAACTAAAATATTTCAATATTTTTTCTGTATGTTACATTGGATTGCAAAACCCCACACACAGCAAGGGGTAAGTATTTAGTGATAAAACGCACTGGTATATAGCATTAAGACACAGAATAGAGAAGGATATGGAGATAACGAACAGTATTCAATATCAAAATCCATAAAACAATACAAAATAGAGCAAACACGGACTTCCGAAAAGTCAGAGGTGGTATCAGGTACCATGGGGGAGTGAGCATTCCCGGTCACAGCCGCCGTGTGCTCCTTGTCATGATCGGGAAATAACGGGAAAATCCGTCGTTAATTATAATTCAGTGTATAAATAATGAACTAACAAGACGTATTAGTATGACTCAGTTGTTAAGAAATGCAATCAGTTGCTAATACTAGTACAAGTACTTCATTTTAATCTTTGTCTTTCTTCGATGTACATGTATATCGTTCTTTCGTCCTCTTCGACTGATTCTTCATTTCCATCCTCTATCATTGTATTCTCATTCTCAGTACTTCTTCTCTGGTCTTCATTCATCTCAGGAACACTTGATTTTCTCATTGTCAAAATCATCAATACTTCAAACACGCCAGCCATCATGTACAAAAATCCTAAGTAGGCAAAGCTAATTTATTTTTAACATTGAATTTTTTTTTATTTAGTTTATCTATAGAGAAATTGGGAGACGTTGTAAATTTTTTATTACATTTGCAAATGTTTAATTTGAAATGAAAAACGATAGAAAGCAATCATTTGAATTGATTCTTTTATTGAATTCAATGCTTTAATGATGAATGCAATTGTTTAGTTAAAAAATATTACAAAAGTTAAAATATGATATTTACACACACAAGCATTGTATATTTAATTTTTTCCTCTCAGAGAAAACATCTATAGCATTCTTTGTCCCAAGAAAGAAGAAGGTACAGATTGAGCTTTAATGTGCCCTAAGAATTGAATGGTCTTAAAAAGTTATGATATTGGCTTTAATAATAGTTGAGTATATAAATATGATATATCATGAAAGAATACGGCATGAATGAGGTCCTTTCTGGTAGTATGACGTCATTA
This sequence comes from Saccostrea cuccullata, assembly GCF_032062105.1. Taxonomy (NCBI): domain Eukaryota; kingdom Metazoa; phylum Mollusca; class Bivalvia; order Ostreida; family Ostreidae; genus Saccostrea; species Saccostrea cuccullata. Next base: position 111,623 of record NW_026932547.1, read on the forward strand.
ATTTGGTGCATTTCTAAGTTTCATGCAGAAAAGCCTCAAAATGACTCATTTCTGTGTTTATTTTCCTTAAGAAAATAGTGTCTGCCACCGTCGCCCACTTTAATTTTTGGATATATTATGTAAACTGTTATGAAAAATCACATATCTCAAAATCTTTCCGGGCGACGGTGGCAGAGTATGTTTTCTGAAAGAAAATTCTACTGAAAATTGATGTCTTCTGCAACTTTTTAAGAAAATACGGGAAAATGCACAAGTTAATAACGTCACAATTAGCATTAAGGAAGTCATATGAGAAACACGATTAGTGGATTCTTGCTGCAGGGAATTTCTACGATTTAGAAAGAATGAATTTTGTTTTCTTATATCACTTTCATATTTTAGAAAAATATTGGGCTTACTTTGTTTTGAAACTGTACCTTCTTCTTTTTTCTATATATGCCGTCAAATGGAATTTTTTAATTCTAGAAATACATTTCAAACCAATACAAAGATATAAAACAACAATATAACATACGTACTTAATACTAAATCAGAGAATATAATGTCATAACATTTAAAACTGGAAAGAACTTACCAGAGATTCCAAATACAACAGAATACCCTCCACTAACTTCTTTTATATTATCTGTAAAAACAAGACAATGAATTAAATCAATTTATAAAATTAACATTTAAATATTAAATAAGAATGAAAAACCAGAATACCTCGTATATACCTCCTATGACAGGTCCTGATAAGAAACCTATTCCGCTCGTCAACATTTCAATACCAAATGCTGTTGACGTTTGTTTGATACCAATAATTTCAACTGTTATAGTCGTCAAGAGCGACCAAACTCCGCTAGAATACAACCCAAGCACTATCGAATAGAACATCTTCCCTGCAAAAGCAGTCCCAACCATAGGCAGAAATGCCGTACATAGGGACAGTATGAAATATGATCCCATATACAATATTTTGCCGTCTATTTGTTTATCTGATGCTGCTAAACCAATGATTACTCTTGAAAAATAGTTGAATATCCCATAGATAGAAATTAACGAGGCAGCTTCCAGCTCTGAAGAACCTGTACTTTTATAGTAGTCTGGCAGAAAAAGCACAGATGTATTCAAACTTGTACTCCAACATAAAATACTGATGCATAGAAGACAGAAGGCACCATTAGAAAAAAGCTTCCTAAGGTCATGAACTACTACTTTCAACCTCTCTGAGAACTTTTGAGGTTTTTTTCTCTCCCTTTCTATATCATGAATTCCTATGCACATAGTAAAAACACAAGTTTGGAGACTGATTGCTGAGAGAAGGAGAAAGGTTCCATCAATTCCATATGTCCTAAGGAGGAACTCGGTAAATAAGGGGAATACTGTTACACCCAAGCCTGTCCCTGACACCACTACCCCCGTAGCTACACTGACTTTTTTATGGAAGTGGTATCCTACGACTAGGACACTGGCGGAATACATCATTGATTGACCGATTCCTGAAACACAAAATATTATATTTACAAAAGTTAAAACAACTTTCTGCGTGAATTGGAGTGATGTGAAATTTATGAAATAATTAGAAATTGTCCCTTCAAAACAACTACAGAGTACATTGTGCCTACAAAAATGTTTAATTTTGACTAATATTTCTGAATTATGTTTAACATACCCGAAATAATCCCGTAACAGACTACAACAAGTTCAATGCTTGGTGAAAAACTTGATACAAGGAAGCCAGCAAAGTTTAGGAATGCCCCAATAAAAAAAGCAGTCCTACAGGTTAGTGTATTAATCACCGAAGTGGATATAGGACCTGAAATATGAATCTTTTTTATACATTCTTATCTAGCTTGACAGTTGAATTAGAAGTAAATAATTATGTTAATAATAGATTTTATAGATTTTAAACACTCAAATTTTCTATCTTCAGGATTCATTGTATTGAATATCAATGACTAGCTAGGTTTACTTGAATCAGTAAGGTGGTGTACAATAACGGTTAGTCACCGGATTTCTCACCAGCTAAGCAGAAAACACTCGTGAACAGAGCACCTGCCAGGGCCACCTCTGAAGGAGATTCTGGGAATTTTTCAACCAGTCCAAAATGGATAATTCCCGCCGAATACCCCAAACTACCTCCCAGAAAGTTGTTAATGAAAGCTGCTAGAAGCACAATCGAATTTTTCATTGTATGGGTCTTGAGTTTCATTGTATGGGTCTTGAGAATGTCACAAAATGGACTTCATGCCTTAAAAAATGGATCTGCTTAAGAAGTGCACAGTAGTGTTTAGTCTATTGAATTATTCATTGTCAAAACTAATGGTGCTATCGTATTAGTCAAGACATTCGAAGTGCGCATCATTTCACTCATATTTAATACTCAGTTTAGTCTTGGCTTTCGTCTTTTTCAGTCCTACCCATTTTCACCTGAAATGTAGAAATAATATTTTGTTATCAATACGTCGTTCCGCTTGGATAGATGTGATATAAACAGGTTTATCCAGTGAACTTTTGATGCAAGTTTAAAGCTGTGGGGCATGAATGTTTTCGATTGAACGTAGTAAACACTCTTATCAAATCAAAAAATTATAATTTTAATAATAAAACTAACGGGATTGTTATACCCTTACCTTTTTCAATTGTTGTTTTCTGATTTTTTTTTCTATATTTTGTATATTAACTGCAGACAGTTTTCATATCGCTTTCCAACATGCACACAAGATATCTTTCTGGATACATACACACAACAGAAAGTAGTGTATACACAGTAAAATATCGAGAAGTTCCGAAAGGCTTCTTTCTAGGTTAATTAACCATAACAAAATATAAAAAAAAAAAAACACCTAGGAAATGCTAAGAAGTCAATGCTCTTTGCTAAATGGCATATGAAATCACTTAAATTAGAATTCCTCTTTTTCTGCTGGAAAAATATGGCTACATTCTTATATATATAGGGTTATACTTGCATTCACGTATCATTCACTGTTTATCGATGTTCTCAGTCCAAGCACATTACATGTACGTAACCACTTAACTTAAGTCGTACAAATTTTGTATATACAGTGTATTTATTCTATTGCTGTTACATATAGTTGCTCCCATGTATATTTTATGTAATATAAAATGAGTGAATCAAATTCTACAGAAGTACAAATTATCAGAGATTGGAAATCGAGAAAGAATATTATAATGTTTTGGTATTTACAATGGTATTATTTTGACAAAGAAATGTCATCCTTAAAATTAAATGTATTACTTATGGTAATTAATAAGTTTTTTTTCAGTTTTACATATTGTGTTTGCAAATTCGATTAGTATTACCTTTTCTATGAAAAAGGAAATTTAGCAAGAGTGAATTTAGCATACTATTGAAAGCCGTTTCCTATCTAATATATGCACACGTAATTTCTATTATAACTTGTAAGTTACGTAATGTCAATACTGATTTGATTTAAGTTATTTATCTTCACATACGACTATTCGTGTTTTCTCTAATATAAACATGACTTTCGTTGACCCTGGAATTTGATACATTTTTTTTATAGTTTGAAACGATCCATCTGTGTTCATTATTTTAGAGGTGAAAAAAAGAATCAGATAGATTACGTACATGATTAGTATGTACCGGTCTCTGGTGACAAAGCAGGTAACAAAATTGCCTTTGATTGTAAGGCTCATTATTTAAATTGCATTTTAGAGGAACTGGGATTAAATTCTACAAGTGGTATTCAAAGTTATACCCATAACTTCCTTAGTAAGTGGGAAATTCTTCAAAATCTTATGTCCGTTTTGAAGTTTGTAAATATTTCAAACAATATTGTATTTGGATTACTATACATCTCTACCGGATTCCAAAACTTCATGAAAATCCTTACTAAAAAAGATACATAGCGGGCTCCAGTCAATGATCTCTTTCTTTACTTCTCACTACAATATTTACAGTAGCAAAGAAAAAAATGAAATTTTAAATTAACAACATATGAATAAATTAACAACATAAATATTTACGACTTTTCAACTTGATTTCAAACAATTCCTATGAAAAATTAAAGTCCCGGCTTAGTTTCATCATTGACAGCTGCGTTTTAATAAAATTAAAACTCGTAATTTAACTTACCTTGTCATTGGTCATTTACAATTATATTGTTGCAAAAACATCATGATTGTACACACAAGTATACTCTGAAGTTGATATTAAAAAGATGCTTGAGTTTTTGATTGAATATATGTATGTGGTGTTTGGAGACCAGGTCTTCCAACAATCCATTGAATCCACCGGGGGTACAATTTGCAATCCATTATAAGAAAACCTATTGTTGTATCCATGTGAAGCAGAATTAGTTTAAAGTCTTATACGTGAAAACCAGAAATCACTTAATATGTGTGGCCGTCAACTCGACATTTAGATATATCGAAGACGTATTGTTAATTAACAGTGGTTATATCCGTATTTATGACCATGCGATATACAACTGTATCCTGGTGAGCTTGAAATCAAAGAAACAATAGAGTCTGATAAAGTTGTTTTACATTTGAATATATAACTGAAAAAAGACGTTAATGGTAATCCAACAACCAAGTTTTATTATAAACATGATTACTAACTTTTCAATCGTCAACTTCTCGTATTTAGACACTAATATACCTTTATCACCTGCATACGCCCCGGATTTATTTCTCTCTGTTCATTAATACGAAAAAGAATGTTCTGCGTATGATAAATTTCTGAAACGAGGTATGTTATTGACAAACAAGATGATGAAATAAGAAAATCAGCTGTCTCATTTCAAATTATCAGTTCTATGGTCGATACAATGACCTTATGAGCAAATACTATCAATAATTTAGTTAAATGCCGACTGACGTTTTTCATTCTAATTGTTAGACCATTACTTACAGACTAAATTTTCAACATGTTTTTCCATTTTTCCAGATCATGACTAGGAGCACACAAAGGGTGTAACCGGTCTGCAGGGGATGCTCTCTCTTCCAGGGCAGATAATCCCATCTCTAAAGTTTTAAAGGCCCGTGTTTACTCAACTTGCATTGTTTAGTGGACTTTTAAGCTTGAATACTGTTCTTTATCTGCATATATTCTATTGTATGTCTCATATGGGAAGCTTACATGAGCAATATATACTATTTTTAATCTTAATTTTTTTTCAATTCTTATTCAATCATATTTGTCTTAAATTTAAACAAAGTTGTGTTGGATATTAACATAATTATGCAGCATATTGCCATTAATATCCCGCATATTTATTTAACCTGTAAAACTTGTATATATCTAGGAAAATACCACTTTATTTCAGGATGGTGTCAATTTACCTACTTGACCTGAAGGATATATAGAACTTTTAAGGCATCGTCGAACTTCTAAAACCCACCTGTAGAATACAGGGTGTTTGTAAAGAGAGATGTAAAAAGGAAACTTTGACTATTATTTTACAATCAAGTTATTCTTAAGCAATAAATATTTCAATGAAATACAGTAATCGTATTTTTTTTACTACATTTATGTATGTTATAATAAATATGTGTAATCAGGAATTTCACGTATATCCTAACATGTTCAGTAAGTACATGTATTAACTGGCTGTTTTAGGAAATACATGTAATAAGTTAAATGGTTAGGATTTACATGTATTTACTGAAAATTTTAGAGAGTTTTACACGTGTTTACTGATACTATGTTGTATTATTAACATTCTTCTAAAAACAACATGACTTTATATATAAAAGTATTTTAAAAATAATTTAGTATGCCAGTAAAATACTCAGTATATGGAGATACATTTTAAAATGTAAAAAGAAACATACAGTGTATGTGTTAAAAACATTTCGTTTACTTATTACTTAAGTCAAATGTTTCTTTTAAAAAAAAGTCCTTAATGATATTCTAATTACATATACCAAGCTTTACGATAAAGGTGCATGATGACTTTCACTTTTCAATCATCAACTTCCCTTACTCAATATACCTTTTTTGCAGCAATATATCTTTATCACCTGCATACGGAGTGTATACCTCTCAGTTGATTCGATAAGCAAGAGCATGCTCTACAAAGAAACAATCTCTAACGAGGTAAATTATTGATAAACTATAGGTAATAAAACAAGAATAAAAACTGTGTCGTTGAAAGTCATCATTTCGATGGTTCTGTGGTTAAAACGATGACCTCGCCAGCAAATACAGTCTATCATTACATGTAAGTCAAGTGCTAACTGACGTTTTTTATACTAATTTTAGGCCATTGTTAACACATCTTTATTTACCGATAATGACAACGAGCACAGCCGGTCTGCAAGGAATATTCATTCCACCGTGGCACCTGGTCCAACTATTGATGTTTTATATGTCTATGATTGCTCTACTCCCAAAAATTTATTTGTATTCTTAAATGGACTTTTGAGCTTGAAAACTGATATTTCATTTTACCTCATGTTTACCCCTTTATCCTGTGGATAATTTACTCATTGGATATTTTTTGATATCCCACATTGGATAAAACATTGAATTAAAAGAATCTCCCATGGTTTGTGGTTGAATATGATTTTTACCCAACCCGGTTTGAGTTTTTTATCCCTAAGCCAAGGCTCGTGAATAAAAGATTTTCTTAAAAAACACAACTCATAGGATACAAATCATGTATTCAACCACAAATCATGAGAGATCCTATGTTTGCTAATTAGAAATTTCCGACATATATTCTATTTGATAGTCCAAAGGCATCGAGATAAACCCAAGTCTGAACTGAGAAAAATATCTTCATCAAAGTATAAATAAGTGTCCATAGAACTAACATTTTTAGCCCTGAAATATATTGATATTTTTTTTTTACATTTTTCTTATTTTTTAATTTCATAAACTCAAACAGGAAAGATTTCGTATTTTGTTATTCTTTCTTCGACATATATAGTGAACAGTTGTATCTATAAGCTAAATTAAAATTTTACAAAGATATGTTTCTACATTGCATAAAAATCACACTCTGATGAGCGGCAAACTACCACTGCTAAAAGGTCTTTACCTTAAGCAACATTTTATCTTTTTGAGATAAAAAATGGATTTAACAAAGGTGTTATCATTGTTAATAAAACTGCAATTATCACTATTAAAGGAGGTTTTACAATCTATAATATTGTTTAACGTCTTAGTATCAAGTTTAAATACATAGAGTACCGAGTCATACTGTGGGAGAAATTTCACTGCAGTTATCTTTCTTCCCATAATTAATAGAAAGCTGACATTAAAAGCTGATATAGTGTTTGCAATCTGGGATGAATAAATAAATATACGCAGACGTTGTCCCTATTTGCTTGTTATTTCTTTATTAGGGCGTTGGCCTAGCATGTATTTTGTCTACCATGAAGCCCATTTTTCAAAGCACAATAATGATTCTTTGTTAGCAGACTCATTCATAGAGGTGTTGACTAACGTTAATATTAGCTGATATTACGGATATATTCATTGGTATTTATTTTTCATCATGTAATATCCACCAATTTAAATATTTGTGAATGATTAATGAAAAGGAAAAACGGTTCAGTGGTTAAACATCAAATGTATGTGACAATCCTAAATTAAAAATTCTCATAAAATCTCCCGTTTAATAATTATTATTATTTATTATCATTAAATTAGAAATATTTAATTATTATAAGCCTTATCTCATGAATTCATCTTTGATGCTTAGAAATTTCAACCTTTACCCTAAAAAACATGTTCTTTTTATATAATATTATGGTCAAGTTAGCTGGAGCATTCATTGTTTTTGTTTCCTTCAGGAATTAAGAATACGTAGGGTATGCTCTTGCGTATCTATGAATTAAAATAGTTTATAATATCAATGAACTCGATATTGTAAACAAACAAATTGTTACAAGTGCGAAGGTTTCTATTCATTTTATTCAGATTCCTCTCACTTAACACAACTGGATATACAATTTATACGAAAGATCATCAACAATATGCATATATCCAAGAATTTGCCTTTTTCATGAGACCTCTTTTGAGGAATAGCAATGAGAGCTACAAAAATAAAAGAATTTTTTAATCTGAATACCTCATCATGAACCTTCAATACTAAAAACAGATATTTCTTTATTCTGAATGTCAAACCTTTTTAAAAAAAAAAGGTTTGTCTATCACAAAAATGAGTTACTCTGTATGTTTAAGTGCAAGATACACGGCATCCTATTAGCTTGGACAAATGATAAACCCTTTTGCTCGATCTGTAGAGCTCTGGACTGGTAAGCCAAAGGTCCTAGGTTCAAATCCGTTTGGTGGCAAAATCATGTCTTTGTTACATGAAAAATGGAGAAAACGAACATTTACCATGCTCAAACGTCGATTGTTAGCAAATTATATATATAAGCAGAGCCATCAAGGACCTTTAAATTTGGCGCCAAATAGAAAGCAAAACAGTCTGTTGAGATTGAAAGTGATTGATCCCAGAGCTTTAGCGCAACAGGGGTTGGCATTCAAAAAGAGGTAAGGAAAACTCTATTTCTGGTAGCGGACAATGTGGTAGTTTTAAAAAAAATACATCCATGCAACTAGCTTTAGGCAGTGGTTTTACCCTTATCGTGATCAGTAGAGTATGGAATTGGCAAGCCAGACGTCCTAGGTTCAAATTTATCTGCAGACAAAAACGTCACTGTTACATACGTAATTGCACATCTGTATATATCTCCTATGTATAACACAATTAATTAATGCATAAATTCAGCATTAATTCATAAAACTCATTTCTACTAGTGATATCATTTAGTTCCTGTACTTATTACCCCTAAGATATTCATGTCTCTGTATATGTCTGAATATACATACTTTAGAATTTTTCGATGATCCTACCCAGAGGAGATGTGTTTTGTGATCATAGCACAGGCTGTATGGATATTCTATTTCTTGTTGTTCTGTCATCAGCACTGCTAGGAAATGACCATCTTCGTCAATCATCCGAACTGTCTTTGTGTATATATCACACACAAGAATGTGTGAAAGTGCATCTGTACAAATTCCACGTGGTTGAAATTTCGATCCTACTGCACTCCCTGTATAAGAGAACCGGTGTGTTCCTTGAGAGTCTGTAACCACTATGGCACCGTAGTCAGGGTCAGTTTTAAGGTCAGAAACAATCACATCTCCATTTTGATTTTCTGTGATATAATTGGGATTAACATACAATACCTGACCTGAGTTGTGTTGAATTTCTTCTCCTGTACTGTTGTACCTACTTATCTTAGCTGTTAATGTATCCAATTTAATCATTCCGATAAGTAAATCGTCATTGCAAGAACTGCAGCAGAGACACCATACTGCCCAAGGCTTTGATACATTTAGCACTTGAAGTATTGTTTCTTTACTTAAAGAGAGTTTGTTGATGTTACCATAACTATCTAAGTAAATCAGATCTTCATCTCTAGTCACCGTGTGAGGACAATTTATGTAAAATTTATCTTTCAGACAATACAAGGGGTTACCCGTTGTATCTATCAAATTAATTCTGTTTACGCTATTGATCCATGCTCGGTCTGATGACACACAGGAGATATGACGAATAACAGCATTACGAACCTTTGAAGGTTTCCAATGCGCTGTGAAAGACTTCCGTAACATTGGCCTAGAAATCACTTTCAACAGTTGTTTGCTTTTTACTTGTCTTTTTCCTTTCTCTTTCATTTCGATGTTTCTCAAAAGCGTTAAAAGTTCCCATTTATTATCATGCAATATTGGAGAGCGAAACTGTACTGAAAATGTATCGGGTTTGTCTTTGATTTGGGGGATACTGTTTTTCTTTAAAAATAGGAGGAACTTTATTGCTTTGTTTGCTGATTGTTCAGATCTGTGTACATATTTCTCTAGAGATCCTATGTATATACTTTCTTTTTGTTTTAACTTTGAGTTCAGGTAAAGTTTAAGTTTCCTGATGTCCTCAAGTGAAACATCTATTTGATATTTTAGCTTTTCAGCTTTCATAATCATGTTTTTCTCCAGTTGGGATATTTGTATTTGACAATACCTGAAATCAGAATTAATTTCTGCCATTATACCACGATTTTGCAACAAAATATTACTTCTGATGTGAAATATGTTTTCCTTATTTTCTTTCTGGTGAGTTTCATACACCGATTTTATACCCTGTACTTCTGTGCTTTACACAGAAAGAACAAATAGGAAGTTCGCACTCAAGACACCACATTTCACAAAACTTGTTATGGTGTTTCGTACATGTTTCTAGTATCATCCTTAATTCTTCATCCTTTAAAAAGCCGATCACTACATCATGTTCTTTGGTGTCAAAGTCTATCAAATGTTCCTCCTTACATGGTACACACAGATCTTGTTTACATGTCCTGCAGTAGTACTCTGTATTGCTCTTACACTGAGAACACTCTGGTGGTTTTAACTGTGTTGGGAAAGGTTTATTCATAATGCTTTGGTTATATTAAGTGCATCAACCTTTTTGGTTGTTAAATGTCCTTTCTTTTTACATATTCTGGAGCAACCTACAATGAAAATCAAAGTACTGAAAGTACTGAAAAGCGGTTAGCATGCTTTCATCTAATACTGTATGTACCGAAAAAAGTGCATGAAATGATGATATTTAAGTATGCATATCTTTGTCCAATGTTATCAGAGAAAAAATAACAGGCATTCTGTTTTTGTAATACTTTACTTAATAGTAAAACCAATAACATTCCAAACTGATGTCACAGATGGATGCAATCTAATTAAAATTAGATGTTCCGAATCCGCTACTGCTTCTCAAACATTTAACATCATATTTGGGGTCATGTAAGAGTGAATCTTCGATTAGCCAAAGAAAACGGTTCCTCCGAAATCTTGGCTTATAGTTCAGATGGGTTTCTTGTTTTCACCACCGAACCAAAACACCCGAGGAGTTTTGTAGTAAACAAAATATGCATTGCATAAGCTGTGTTATGTATGACGTGTGGGTATTTTGTATAGTTTGTGCTCTTTCGTTTGCATTATTCACGTGCAGATGCCAGACTGCAGACTATACATGAAATTGATTCCAAAATTACTTTAATTCAACGTAAGACAGTATCAATAATAATGATATGTAGCCGTGGAATTAATTTGAGAATTGTTTACCGAGGCTTGAATCTACATGGCCAAAGTTTTTGTATTTACTAGTACATGTATTCATAATCGAAAGGTCGCTCTGATGTGACCCCGAATGGGATGTTAGATGTTTGAGAAGCAGTAGCGGATTTGGAACATTTAAATAAATTTTAATTAGACTGAAATGCATGTTTCAAAATTTAAACATGAGATTTCTTCAGTTTGAAAGACAGGAAGTGCATTTTTAAAAGTTCTCTCTTGGTGGCATCCTATCGTTCTCTGGATGAAAGCAATTATGTTGATGTTGAAAATTTAATTGTCTTTCATGCTCTATTGAATCTGAAGTTAGGTAATTGTAAAGCCTACTATAGCAAACAACTAAAACAAATGACAAATTAAATTCTTTAGAATAATGGATTTGGAGTAGTGTAGATCTACAGCTGGTTAGTCAGAGAAAAAAGGATGACTGAGCAGAGACTTTGTAAATGAATTGATATCAAAGAGCTCCAGTTGTGTAGGCTCATCGCGGGTATAACCTGTCAACGAGGGATGCTTACTTCTTCTAGGCAACGGATCCCACCTCTTGAACTTTCAGGAGTCAGCTTTTCTTCTTAAATCGATCATTGATCATTCTGTATTTTTATACAGATACTGAATACTTCCGTTTAGTAATATTATGAACTACTACTTGTACGGGAAGACTGGCGAGTAAACAAGATTATCAAGCTTTATGAAATGTACTTTATTGACTTTTCAAACAAGTAAATGTTCGAATAAAGTAAATGGTATATGAGAATCATTTAAAAGAAGTCTTGCACAATATGTCTAGATAAGGACATAATGTGTATTTGCCATATACTCTTCATGCAATATTGCTCTCAAATAAAACATGTGAAAAGGAAAGTTGTCTAATCAAAAAATACTAGTATTTAAAAATTCAAATGTACACTTAAAGTCAGTGTAAGTTATCAGTGTCACTTTCTTCAATATGTCGGTTAAACAATATACACTGATTTCTTTTCTATCAATGTGTCTCTAAACACCTGTATCTTAATTTAATTCTTCTCAAACGCTCAAAATAATGATCGACAAACTGGACCAATTCAAATTTAAAAAGTATTTTCACAGCTAATAATACGTTCCCTAGGAATTGATCAAATTTTCAAAACTTATAAATAAACATTTTTAATCAACCATACAGAATTACCGAAAAATAAGACAAAAGAGAAAGACTGTATTATTTGTCCGGAATTACCCCGTGTCCAGAATTGGACGGATCTCCCCTAAGTATAAATTTTAAATTTTTGCTAATTGCCAAGATTTTTCATACCTCATTCTTCTGTGAATAATAATATCGGTTGATTTTTAGAAGAGGGTCACAATGCCGATTAAAATTAATATATATTTATCCATTTTTTTTTACAAAATTAATTTTACTACTTTAAGTGCCCCATTATTTTTTTAAAAACTAAAAGTAAGTGATCTCTTATGATCGTTTGTACATGTAATACATTATCAAAGACGGAGCAGAGAGTTTACCCCTGGGAGCTGAGCTTTTAAAACTGTTTATTAGACAGAGAAGAAAACAAATGTTTCATTGTGGAGGCAATCCTATTGTTTCCATAAAAACGATACAAAAAGTGTAAAACTTGCAGATGTATTCGGTGTTTTTATAAAAACGTTTTTCAGGTATGACTTGACTTAATAAATGGTGTTTCTTAATACTTTGGCAAGGAAAATCAAACTCGATCGAGAGATTTGCTGATGTTTTTGCAGTCTGTAATAACCTTCAACCTGCTGTATAATTAACCGTATCGTTCAACTTTCAAAAATAAACTAACATTTGCTATAAATCGCGATCGCACTATGTACATGTAATAAGGACGAAATTCTCAGTTCTTTGAAGTTAGTGTTCTAAGTATTGTCAATGCTTTGGTAAATACTAATAAGAATTCGATATAATCGTTATATTAGCCACTCTTCGTACACAGCATATTGTCAATCTTTCACCAGGGGGCGTATTACGCCAACAGTATACAAATCATAGGAAGCGCTTTGCTGAAGTTACCGTTGTCGATAGGTAGCGCCTTGTGGAAGTTTCCGGTTTTGGTTGCAGAAGGATAAGGTTACGTGCGATAAGGCGATGTCGATAGGTAGCGCCTTATGGAAGTTTCCGGTTTTTTGGAGCCCATGCCATAAAGCGGTTAGCTAGCTAACCGCTTAAAAAGGATAATGGATCATGAAATCATCCTTCAAAATATATTTAATTTATCCAATCAAGTAATAATAATGAATCATCAGATTTTGGCCAAATATTTATGAATTATAGCAATACTTCTGATTTCTGTGACTAGAATCCTCAAAATAGAGGTGCATTTAGTCATCTGACTGGAAAAACATGAAGTAGCAGTGAATGCAAACATACCGATCTCAATCCAGTTTAGAATGTTAAGCTTGTCATTCCAATTAAAGAGTAGAAAACTAATATACACATGAACTAATGTGAAAGACCCAAATTTATCACCATTTGATAAAAATTATGACGTTTCCGAGGCATTTATATTGAAGGTCGTGATGGACTGTCAACACTTGCCAACAACTTCCGGTTAAATATATAAAATGATATCTTCGTCACTTCTACTTCTGATGCTTGTAAAATCAATAACAAAATTGTGTTTCATTTGCATTTTTTTTCATCGACATTCTTGATATTGATTACATGTTGTTACGTTTGTACGGAAGCCCAATAGTGCAAAAGAAAATTTTAAATAAACAAAAGGAAACTATTACAAAAGAAATCGAAATTTATACATTATAAAAAAAACAAGGAAAACGAAATTATCAATTTAAGAAAACGAAAGTACGAGGGTCATTCAAAAAGTTCGTAGACTTTTGTCATAACTTTTTTTATTTAACGTCACATTGCAACCAAAATTGGTTGTCTTACCATATCAAATTATATTTCTACATTTAAAGAATTTATTTTTCCTATTACTACGATTTGCATGTATACAATGTATGTAGTAGATCATATGTATATGTTTTTTTTTTTGGGGGGGGGGGTTGGCAATTTTACAAAATTTTCTATTAGGAGAGGACTATCTAAGTTACTGAACTTGTGTCTGATCCTTTTGACTTTGTCAATAAAATATGTTAGATTCAACAAAAATTGGACACATATTTTAACAACAGATTAAAAAAAATGAGCTAAAAAATTAAAAATATATCTTGATATTTTTAAAAATTATCTAATATTTAGGACAGCAAAAATGGGGTGTTGCAACCACTACTGAAATAACGACCATTATTGACATGATTATATCAATAGTGGTTGAGAGTGCATTTCAATAACAAACATAGTTAGTAACCACTATTGAAATACGACCACTATTGAAACAAGAGGCCCAGGGGCCACAGCGCTCACCTGAGCACATCGGGCTTGAATTTAACACCCCCCCCCACCCTCCAGGCGTTCATCATTTGAACAAACTAGAATCTACACTACCTGAGGATGATTCCATATAAATATCACTAATCATAGCTTTGAAGTACTTGAAAAGAAGATTTTAAAAGGTTTCTCTATATATCCCTTTAGAGTAAAACTTAGGTCGGCCATTTTGGCCCCACCCTTGCCCTGGGGGTCATGATTTGAACAAACTTGAATCTACACTACCTGAGGATGATTCCACATGAATTTCATCTTTCCTGGCCCGGTGGTTCTGGAGAAGGATTTTTAAAGATATTTCCTATATATTCCTATGTAAAACTCGGGTCGGCCATTTTGGCCCCACCCTTGCCCCAGGGGTCATGATTTGAACAAACTTGAATCTACACTACCTGGGGATGATTCCACATGAGTTTCATCTTTCCTGGCTCAGTGGTTCTGGAGAAGAAGATTTTTAAAGATTTTTTTCTTATATATTCCTATGTAAAACTAGGGTCGGCCATTTTGGCCCCAACCTTGCCCCAGGGGTCATGATTTGAACAAACTTGAATCTACACTACCTGAAGATGATTCCACATGAGTTTCATCTTTCTTGGCTCAGTGGTTCTTGAGAAGAAGATTTTTAAAGATTTTTCTTATATATTCCAATGTTAAACTTGGGTCGGCCATTTTGGCGTCACCCTTGCCCCAGGGGTCATGATTTGAATAAACTTGAATCTACACTATCCGAGGATGATTCCACATGAGTTTCATCTTTCCTGGCCCAGTGGTTCTTGAGAAGAAGATTTTTAAAGATTTTTCCTATATATTCCTATGTAAAACTTGGGTCGGCCATTTTGGCCCCACCCTTGCCCCGGGGGTCATGATTTGAACAAACTTGAATCTACACTATCCGAGGATGCTTCCACATGAGTTTCATCTTTCCTGGCCCAGTGGTTCTGGAGAAGAAGATTTTTTAAAGATTTTCCCTATAAATTCCTATGTAAAACTAGGGTCGGCCATTTTGGCGCCACCCTTGCCCCGGGGGTCATGATTTGAACAAATTTGAATCTACACTACATGAGGATGATTCCACAAGAGTTTCATTTTTCCTGGCCCAGTGGTTCTTGAGAAGAAGATTTTTAAAGATTTTTCCTATATATTCCTATGTAAAACTTGGGTCGGCCATTTTGGCCCCACCCTTGCCCCGGGGGTCATGATTTGAACAAATTTGAATCTACACTACCTGAGGATGCTTCCACATGAGTTTCATCTTTTCTGGCCCAGCGGTTCTGGAGAAGAAGATTTTTTTAAAAATGCCATTAATTTTTAGTAAATTCATGATTATCTCCCCTTGGAAAAGGGCGTGGCCCTTCATTTGAACAAACTTGAATCCCCTTCGACCAAGAATACTTTGTGCCAAGTTTGGTTGAAATTGGCCCAGTGGTTCTTGAGAAGAAGACGAAAATGTGAAAAGTTTACAACGACAACGACCACGACGACGACGACAACGACAACAACAACAACGACAGACAACGGACAAATTTTGATCAGAAAAGCACACTTGAGCCTTCGGCTCAGGTGAGCTAATAATTATATCAATACTGGTTGAGATTGCATTTCAATAACAAACATATTTAGTAACCACTATTGAAATACGACCACTATTGAAATAATTATATCAATAGTGGTTGAGAGTGCATTTCAATAACAAACATAGTTAGAAACCATTATTGAAATACGACCACTATTGAAATAATTATATCAATAGTGGTTGAGAGTGCAATTCAAGAGCGAACATAGGTAATACCACTATTGAAATACGACCGCTATTGAAATAATCATTTCAATAATGGGTGAGATTCATTTCAATAACAAACATAAATTGTAACCACTATTGAAATACCCTCTATTGAAATAATTATTTCAATAGTGGGTGAGAGTGCATTTCAATATGGTAACCATAGGTTTCAACCACTATTGAAATATGAACAATACTGTAATAATTATTTAATAGTGGGTGAGAGTGCATTTCAATATGGTAACCATAGGTTTCAACTACTATTGAAATACGACCAGTATTGAAAGAAAAGTTTCACCGCGTCAGAAACTTTTGAAATACATGTAATTATTTTAATATATCGGGGTATATTGGATTCATTGTTCAAAGCACTATTGAAATCAGTAATTTATTCCATATTGAAATCTTTATCTAAAAAATAAAAAGTAAACATTGTTTCAATAGTGGTTGCAACCTATGTTTGTTATTGAAATGAATCTCAACCACTATTGAAATAATTATTTCAATTGTATTGTATTTCAATAGTGGTAACTATCTATGTTTGTTATGAAGTGAACTCTCAACCACTATTGAAATAATTATTGTAATAGTGGTTGTATTTTAATAGTAATTATTTCAATAGTGGTTGTATTTCAATAGTGGTTAGTACATATGTTTGTATCAGCCACTATTAATATAATTATTTCAATAGTGGTTTTATTTCAATAGTGGTTATTACTTATGTTTGTTATTGAAATGCACTGTAAACCACTATTGAAAGAATTTTTTTCAATTGTGGTCGTACTTCAATAGTGGTTGCAATCAATGTTTATTATTGATATGCACTCTCAACCACTATTGAAATAATTATTTCAACAGTGGTTGTTATTTCAATAGTGGTTGCAACACTGGGGTCATGGAGCAGGGTCAAAATTGAGTTATTTACTAATAATACACATTATACTATTAATAGCCATAGCTCTTATAAATGGCGTATAAATGGCGCTTAAACGAAATGAAATTTAAATCTTTAAATTTAGTACTATTCTATAACTTCAGATGCTAAAAGGTAATGTAATACATCGCTTCGTTTAAAAGATATAAAATTCAACTAACAGATAGATTAAATTAAAGAAGCAAAAAACCATGACGTCGAAGGACGTCACGAAGCAGCGAATCTTGAATCTACACTACCTGGGGATGATTCCACATGAGTTTCATCTTTCCTGGCTCAGTGGTTCTGGAGAAGAAGATTTTTAAAGATTTTTTTCTTATATATTCCTATGTAAAACTAGGGTCGGCCATTTTGGCCCCAACCTTGCCCCAGGGGTCATGATTTGAACAAACTTGAATCTACACTACCTGAAGATGATTCCACATGAGTTTCATCTTTCTTGGCTCAGTGGTTCTTGAGAAGAAGATTTTTAAAGATTTTTCTTATATATTCCAATGTTAAACTTGGGTCGGCCATTTTGGCGTCACCCTTGCCCCAGGGGTCATGATTTGAATAAACTTGAATCTACACTATCCGAGGATGATTCCACATGAGTTTCATCTTTCCTGGCCCAGTGGTTCTTGAGAAGAAGATTTTTAAAGATTTTTCCTATATATTCCTATGTAAAACTTGGGTCGGCCATTTTGGCCCCACCCTTGCCCCGGGGGTCATGATTTGAACAAACTTGAATCTACACTATCCGAGGATGCTTCCACATGAGTTTCATCTTTCCTGGCCCAGTGGTTCTGGAGAAGAAGATTTTTTAAAGATTTTCCCTATAAATTCCTATGTAAAACTAGGGTCGGCCATTTTGGCGCCACCCTTGCCCCGGGGGTCATGATTTGAACAAATTTGAATCTACACTACATGAGGATGATTCCACAAGAGTTTCATTTTTCCTGGCCCAGTGGTTCTTGAGAAGAAGATTTTTAAAGATTTTTCCTATATATTCCTATGTAAAACTTGGGTCGGCCATTTTGGCCCCACCCTTGCCCCGGGGGTCATGATTTGAACAAATTTGAATCTACACTACCTGAGGATGCTTCCACATGAGTTTCATCTTTTCTGGCCCAGCGGTTCTGGAGAAGAAGATTTTTTTAAAAATGCCATTAATTTTTAGTAAATTCATGATTATCTCCCCTTGGAAAAGGGCGTGGCCCTTCATTTGAACAAACTTGAATCCCCTTCGACCAAGAATACTTTGTGCCAAGTTTGGTTGAAATTGGCCCAGTGGTTCTTGAGAAGAAGACGAAAATGTGAAAAGTTTACAACGACGACGACAATGACACTGACAACAACAACGACAGACAACGGACAAATTTTGATCAGAAAAGCACACTTGAGCCTTCGGCTCAGGTGAGCTAATAATTATATCAATACTGGTTGAGATTGCATTTCAATAACAAACATATTTAGTAACCACTATTGAAATACGACCACTATTGAAATAATTATATCAATAGTGGTTGAGAGTGCATTTCAATAACAAACATAGTATACATAGCCGCTATTGAAATACGACCACTATTGAAATAATTATATCAATAGTGGTTGAGAGTGCAATTCAAGAGCGAACATAGGTAATACCACTATTGAAATACGACCGCTATTGAAATAATCATTTCAATAATGGGTGAGATTCATTTCAATAACAAACATAAATTGTAACCACTATTGAAATACCCTCTATTGAAATAATTATTTCAATAGTGGGTGAGAGTGCATTTCAATATGGTAACCATAGGTTTCAACCACTATTGAAATATGAACAATACTGTAATAATTATTTAATAGTGGGTGAGAGTGCATTTCAATATGGTAACCATAGGTTTCAACTACTATTGAAATACGACCAGTATTGAAAGAAAAGTTTCACCGCGTCAGAAACTTTTGAAATACATGTAATTATTTTAATATATCGGGGTATATTGGATTCATTGTTCAAAGCACTATTGAAATCAGTAATTTATTCCATATTGAAATCTTTATCTAAAAAATAAAAAGTAAACATTGTTTCAATAGTGGTTGCAACCTATGTTTGTTATTGAAATGAATCTCAACCACTATTGAAATAATTATTTCAATTGTATTGTATTTCAATAGTGGTAACTATCTATGTTTGTTATGAAGTGAACTCTCAACCACTATTGAAATAATTATTGTAATAGTGGTTGTATTTTAATAGTAATTATTTCAATAGTGGTTGTATTTCAATAGTGGTTAGTACATATGTTTGTATCAGCCACTATTAATATAATTATTTCAATAGTGGTTTTATTTCAATAGTGGTTATTACTTATGTTTGTTATTGAAATGCACTCTCAACCACTATTGATATAATTATTTCAATAGTGGTTGTATATCAATAGTGGTTACTAACTATGTTAGCTATTGAAATGCACTCTCAACCACTATTGATATGATTATTTCAACAGTGGTCGTTATTTCAATAGTGGTTGCAACAATGGGGTCATGGAGCAGGGTCAAAATTGAGTTATTTACTAATAATACACATTATACTATTAATAGCCATAGCTCTTATAAATGGCGTATAAATGGCGCTTAAACGAAATGAAATTTAAATCTTTAAATTTAGTACTATTCTATAACTTCAGATGCTAAAAGGTAATGTAATACATCGCTTCGTTTAAAAGATATAAAATTCAACTAACAGATAGATTAAATTAAAGAAGCAAAAAACCATGACGTCGAAGGACGTCACGAAGCAGCGATAGCAATACAATTTTGTTTTTGCATTCAGGAAACCTTCAAAACAAACTCTGAATACGTTGGAGGAACCAGGAAATATATAAAAATTGAACAATGCATTTGTATATAATGGAAAAGAAATTTTTTGATTGATAGAGACACAGTATGTCATGGAATTATTACAGTCTTAGTATGTCATGGAATTATTACAGTCTCAGTATGTCATGGAATTATTACAGACTCAGTATGTCATGGAATTATTACAAACTCAGTTTGTCATGGAATTATTACAGACTCAGTATGTTATGAAATTATTACAGACTCAGTATGTCATGGAATTATTACAGACTCGGTCTGTTATGGAATTATTACAGACTCGGTCTGTTATGGAATTATTACAGTGCAACAATATAATGGAATTATTATTACAGTCTAAATATGTCATGTAATTATTACAGACTCAGTATGTTATGGAATTATTTCAGACTCAGTATGTCATGGAAATATAACAGTATAAATATGTCATGGAATTATTACAGATTCAGTATGTCACGTCATGGAATTATTACAGACTCAGTTTGTCATGGAATTATTACAGCCTCCGTGTGTCATGTCTTGGAATTATCTTGGATACCGACAATCTGAAAAATAATCCCCTTTCTTGTTCATGTTCTTCTTCACCCTATAACTATATTCCTGCTGGACAGGTGACGTAAATTTAGTTCGTAATGAGGACCTTAGATCACTTATCTTAAAAGGTCCAAAATATAGGGAACCCCGATCCTTCAACTGGCGTCGGAATTTCATAAATATTATGGATTCTGTTGAAAATTACACCATAAGATGGGCTAGATATGAAAAAGAAGACGTTGACACCTTGTCAGAATGGATTAAATGTATAAGATCCATGTTAAAGTCACGTATTAAAAGATTGAGGGGCAAAATGAAAACCATCTATTCTTCTGTATTCAATAAACCAGAAGTGAAAAAAGAATTAGATAGATTACACGATCAGTACGAACTGGTTCCTGCCGACAAAGCAGGTAACAACAATGTCTTTGCTTGTAAGACTCATTATATAAATTGCATTCTACGAGAACTTGGATTTAATTCTACAAGTGGTAATCCTACTTATACTCATACTTCTCTTTCTAAGGAAGAAATTCTTCAAAATCACCTGTCAGTTTTGAATACTTTTAATTAGGGATGTCAACGAATATTCGAATATTCATTCGATGAGTTGATACGATTTTCAAGTATGCTAGCATTTTAATAGAGAGAAAAAATTGGCAAGTTTTGTTTGAAAATGAATCAAATTTGTACCGTTGACTATTTGATTAAAAAAAATTAAAAGAAAATCCTAGCTGTTAGATTACTTTAAAAGTGTGAAGAGTGTAGCTATTAGAATAAATTAATCTTTCATCATTCAATTAGTGGTATAACAGTAGTAATTACTTACAATCAGCTTGTATTTTTGTAAGGACACAGTTTTACAGAAAACATACGGATCCTTTATTTATGTATTTATCATTAAAAAATGTTTTTGGAAATTAATTAGCTAAAATTAATTGATATTTAATTTTTCTTACGTAGATAATTGTTTAGCATGGCATAAATTTGTAGGAGTAATTAGTTTAGACTTTGGTAAGACGATCATTTATTCTAGTACATACATGTACTCAATAATCTTTTGAATTTTCAAAAACAAATTTTCATTACATTTTGGATGCATACTCTTCATATATTCTGTAAAATTTTGAAAATATTATTACTTTGCATTTACAAAACTCCATGATAAATTTTATTCTAAAATAATGACACAGAACGTATACTAGTTGACAGGAGAGTGAAAATATGTATTTTATAATGCAAAATGTATTTATTTTATCGAATATTCGAATATATTCGAATACTCCAATCGAATATTCGAATATCAATTATAGACAATTTTGACATCCCTACTTTTAATATTCCACAGAGCCAAAATGAATTTGAACTACCCTATATATATTGGATTCCGAAACTTCATAAGAATCCTTACAAACAAAGATACATTGCAGGTTCCAGTAAATGTTCAACCAAGCCTCTTTCGTGACTCCTCACTAAGATACTGATAGTGGTGAAGGAAAAACTTCAAGAGTACTGTGCAACTATATATTCAAGAAGTGGTGTGAATCAGATGTGGATACTTAAAAATTCTAAAGAACTTTTGGACAATTTGAAATCACGACTTTTCAAAAATCAACAGCTTAAAAACTTACGACTTTTCAACTTTATACACAACAATTCCCCACGACAAATTAAAATCCAGGCTTTTTGATATCATTGACAGCTGCTTCTTCAATAAAAATGGAACTCGTAAATTTACTTACCTCGTCATTGCTCATTTGCAAAATTACTTTGTTAAAACAGATTCTGATTGCACACATAAGTACTCTGAAGTTGACATCAAGAAGATGCTTGAGTTTCTGATTGACAATATCTATGTGGTTTTTGGAGACCAGGTATTCCAACAATCTATTGGAATTCCCATGGGTACAAATTGCGCCCCGTATTAGCAGACTTATTTTTATATTCATATGAAGCAGAATTTATGCAAAATCTTATGCGTGAAAAGAAGAAAACACTTGCTGTAGCCTTAACTCGACATTTAGATATATCGACGACGTATTGTCAATTAATAGTGGTAATTTCCATTCCTACGTCGATACGATATATCCTGGTGAGCTTGAGATAAAAGATACCACAGAGTCTGACACTTTTGCTTCATATTTGGATATTTTACTTGAAAAAGACACTAATGCTAATCTAACAACCAAGCTATATGATAAACGTGATGACTTTAACTTTTCTATCGTCAACTTCCCTTACTTATGCAGCAATATACCTTCATCACCTGCATATGGAGTATATATATCTCAGTTGACTCGATATGCAAGAGCATGCTCTACGTATGAACAATTTCTTAAACGAGGTAAATTATTGACAAGCAAGTTGATGAAACAAGAATATCAGCAGTCTCGTTAAAAGTCATCATTTCGTAAGTTCTATGGTCGATACAATGACCTTGTCAGCAAATACAATTTATCATTGAGTCCAATGCTGACTGACGTTTTTCATACCACTTGTTAGTCCATTATTTATACACTGAATTGACGACGGATTTTTCCGTTATTTTCTGATCATGACAACGAGCACACGACGGGTGTGACCGATCGGCATGGGAATACTCACTCCTCCATGGCACCTGATCCCACCTCTGATGTTTCGGAGGTCCGTGTTTGCTCTGCTCTGATTTTGTACATTGTTTAATGGTCTTTGAAATTGAATACTGTTCGTTATCTCCATATCCTTCTTACAGTCTCAGTATGCCATGGAAGTATGAAAGACACAATGTGTCATGTCATTAAATTATTACAGACTCAGTATGTCATGGAATAATAACAGACTCTGAATGTCATGGAATTATTACAGTCTCAGTAAATTATGGAATAATTAAAGATTCAGTATGTCATGGAAATATTACAGACTCTGAATGTCATGGAATTATTACAGTCTCTGTATGTCATGGAATTATTACAGTCTCAGTATGACATGGAAATATTACAGTCCCAGTGTGTCATGGAATTATTACAGTCTCTGTATGTCATGGAATTATTACAGTCTTGGTATGTCATGGAATTTTTACAGTCTTAGTATGTCATGGAATTATTACAGTCTCAGTATGTAATGGAATTATTACAGTCTCAGTATGTCATGGAATTAGTATTGTTTCTGTATTTCATAGAATTATTACAGTCTATGTATGTCATGGAATTATTACAGTCTCTGTATGTCATGGTATTATTACAGTTTAAGTATGTCATGGAATTATTACAGTCTAAGTATGTCATGGAATTATTACAGTCTCAGTGTGTCATGTCAAGGAATTACATGTATTACAGTCTAAGTTTGTCATGGAATTATTTGTTCTCAGTATGGCATGGAATTATTAAGGTCTCAGTATGACATGGAAATATTACAGTCTACATGTAATCTGTTTGTCATGGAATTATTACAGTCTCAGTGTGTCATGGAAATATTACAGTCTCTGTATGTCATGGAAATATAACAGTTTCAGCCCAGCAGTCACACTTTGAATCAACGTTGATTATATACGTTGATTCAACGTTCAGTTTATGTTAGATTTTGAAAATTGAGTTCAACGTTGAAATCTTAACTTTGAATCAATGTTGAAAATCAATGTTGATTAGACATTGAATAAACGTTGATTCAACTTTTAAAAAATTTTTTGGGAGGTTGGAAGTGGTCATCACTCACTTAAAATTTCAACCGTTTTATTGAACGGTTACTAAGATGCTTTAATGATTGATTAAGGGATAGCAACCCTCTGATAAGACAGATAGCATTATATAAATACTACTCAAAGTTTTCTTAATTAGTTTCCTAACTGAGACCTCTGAGTAGTCAATTTGATGAGATGTAACGTACGATGGAAACATTACTTTCTATTTCTTTTGCCAATTTCTTTGCAATTGTTTTATTATATTTAACAATAAAACATTTTAATCCAACATCAAATGCCTTATAAATTGGATAAGTTTATCTTTTTAAGGACCATTATAAAAATGGTTTAATGTTTCCAGTACTTAATACAGTATTTTTAGTAATATGATATTTTTTTCACATGAAGAAATATTTAGAAGAAGATAACTCCTCATCACAGATATATTTTTTTCTAACAGCCTCATACAACATTGCGATTTTCCGAATTGGGAAGCATCGCTCCATGATGTTTTCTAACATGACTTAAATAGGTCTTATAGTAAGTATTATTTTCATATGCACCTCATATATTTAATTTAAAGTTGTGATAATAAATTGTTACTCTGTCTATTCTCTGTGTTCAATTTCTTCATTTCATGATCTGCACATAAAAATCATTTCTGAAAAAAAAATAAGCAGCGCTTCATGCTTCAAACTATTTTTCATGTGGCTCTAATGTTATTGTTGTTTATGAAAATCAATATAACAAATTTAAAATTTTCTAAGGTGAAATTTTTAGCAGAGGGTTGGGACCCCTTAAAGAAAAATATACGGTATATATCTATTTGAAAAAAAATTATATATTGTACACAGCTACTGTTTAATTTCCTATCAATAGTTAATTGTGTTACAATAATGTTCATCAAAATACATTTTATGAATTAATCATGTTACAACACCCGATCATTTACAAACATTTTGTATTTTCACATGTGGTCATGAAATAGTCCAGAACATGACACCATTCCAAGGTAAGATGCAAATCTAATACGGTACCACTTTTGATGCACCAGATATGCATTTCGACAAATTATGTCTCTTCAATGATACTCTGACATGCCGAAAGGTTTTCTTTAAAGAGTATTTTTTAATTAAATCTTGATGTTAGAATCCGGAGGGTTGTGTTGATCTCCTAATTATAGTATTCTCTAATGGATTTTGTTGGTCCTCTGAGTGAACAGAGTCCGGTGGTGCAGCTTTTATAGTTGATTACCCCTACAATGTACAATGTAATTGGCGTCAGGGCATTTCTGGTATATTTAATTTACGTTATTTTTACTGTAATTTACGTTATGAAAGTTTTGCTTCAGTAAGTCCCCAATGAGATTTATGCGTGAATTATTGCTTCAAATTAAAAGAAGTACACATTGTCTGTAAAATCAATTATTTTATCTTCTTTTACTCCATATATGCTTTTTAATTTCTTCTTTTGACTTTACCATCTCTGTTAAACGAAGTTAATATGAAATATAATAACAGAGAAGGACATTTCAGGTATATTTAATTTACGTTATTTTTACTGTAATTTACGTTATGAAAGTTTTGCTTCAGTGAGTCTCCAATGAACAGAGATTTATGCGTAAATTATTGCTTCAAATTAAAAGAAGTACACATTGTCTGTAAAATCAATTAAAGTTCACGCCAAAAATGCATTCTTGACGAATCAATAAAGTAATATTTGAATGTTATTGAAGGTAACATGTAATTTACGTTATCTGATGGTGCTTCCTACATCAGATCTACATCGGAAGTTCGGTGATGATAAGATGCTTTTGACAGAAAACCAATAACGTTTCCTGCATGGTTCCGCATTGTTTCGACGTCTTATTTGCAAGATATGTAGCATGTATATTTTCTACTGACAACGTACATTACATAACGTAAATTACTTTTGATCAGTTTCATTGGTGTAAAATGTGTACTCGCACAGATCAATGCTCGTTTTGATGTTTTACGTGTTTGGTACATCAGGAAGAATAAATAATTTGATATGCAAAGACACTTATACTCGTATTCTTGAAGTATCGTTGATAACGTAAAATACATCCTTAAAACGAACCACTCACCTCTGGTTACAAGATCAATGTGTTTTTGGAAATATTTTCTTATATAACTTTTCTTTGATTCTGATAGCATTTTATGGATTTTGTTGGATATTCTAATAGATATTTTAAGTTTTATATACCCTTTTATGCTATTTAAACAAATGATAATATTTTGATAACGTAAATTACAAAAATTTTGCGACATAGGTATTTTACATTTTTTTTAATTTCACTGTAGACAAATATTTTAAAGTGTGAAAATTCAGTATATTTACGCATTGTTAAATGTAAAAGTCATCACTTTTAACATAAAATATAATTGCTGTATTTTATTCAACGGTCCAAACATTGACCTTTGCCTGAGCGACAGACTGAAAAGCCACTTTTTAGACTATATACTTGGATCCCAGGGAGGTTTAACCTGTGTATTAACAATTAACTGTGTTGGTTTGGTAACTACAGACGTATCACAAACAAAATACGTTAAAATCTATCAGTTATTTTAATTATAATGTAATTTAAAGTGCTCACGACATCCAATGGTGCATATGGACGGATTATGTGAGGAGAATTAAATTTCAGCAACGATAACGTTGTTATGATGTATTCGTGCGCTCTATTTTTGATGCGTAAAATTAATAGAAAAGTGAAAGAAAGTTTAATTTTATTAATTTAAAATCATAATTAAATGATTAGAAATGAATGTAATATTTTTTCCTTTGATCGTTGTATCAAAGAAAAAATTTGGACGGAAAACTTAGAAAACATCGATCAAAGGAAAAAATATTACATTCATTTCTTAAGTCATGGCATTATTACAGTCTCGGTATATCATGAAATCATTACAGTCTCGGTATATCATGGAATTATTACAGTGTAAGTTTGTCATGGAATTATTACAGTCCCAGTATGTCATGGAATTATAACAGACTTAGTTTTTCATGGAACTATTCGGTGGCGGATTTAAGGGGGGGCGCACCCAGCGCCCCCCCCCCCCTTAAATTGTCAAAGTTAACGCAAATCACAGTTTCGTCCAGAAAATGTAAATATGTCTACTTGGTAGACCTCATTTTTACTCTACAAAATCTCTAGAACCCAGGAGATTCTGGGGGCTTCGTCCCCTGGGCTCCCACCAGGGCTTTGCCCTGGACCCACTGGGAGCCTCAAGGCGGCCCCCAGACCCCTTGCCTACTTTTGGCGCCCCCTCTAACTTCAATTCCTGGATCCACGCCTGCTATTAGTCTTAGTATGTCATGGAATTATTACAGTCTAAGTATGCCATGGAATTATTACAGTTTCAGTATGTCTTGGAATTATTACAGACTCAGTATGTCACGGAACTATTACAGTCTTAGTATGTAATGGAATTATTGCAGACTCAGTTTTTCATGGAAATATTACAAACTCAGTAGGTAATGAAATTATTAGTCTTATTATCTCATGGAATTGTAACAGTCTAAGTTTGTCATGGAATTATTACAGTCCCAGTGTGTCATGGAATTATAACAGACACAGTTTTTCATGGAATTATTAGTCTTAGTATGTCATGGAATTATTACAGTCTCAGTGTGTCATGAAATCATAGCAGACTCATTATGTCACGGAATTATTACAGACTCAGTACGTCATGGAATTATTACAGCCTCAGTATGTCATGGAATTATTACTGTTTCATTATGTCATGGAATAATTAGTCTAAGTTTGTCATGCAAGGAATTATTACAGTCTCAGTATGTCATGGAACATTAAAAGTCTTAGTATGTAATGAAATTATTACAGTCATCAGTATATCATGGAATTATTACAGTCTCAGTATATCATGGAATTATTACAGTCTCAGTATGTCAAGGAATTATTACAGTTTCATTATGTCATGTAATTATTACAGTTTCAGTATGTCATTGAACTATTTCAGTTTCAGTATGACATGGAATTATTTCAGTTTCAGTATGTCACAGAATTAATACATTCTCATTATATCATGGAATTTTTACAGTCTTAGTTTGTCATAGAATTATTACAGTCTCAGTAGGTTGAGTTCACCATGCATCGGACACATACCTTGCTTCGGACAACTTTAGGCAATTAATTCTCTTTCAACTTTAGAGTTCCGTGTTTTTATTTGTTTCTGTCTTAAAGATGAAAATTTTAATTTTTTAATGATACCAATTGTTATCATGCTGTGATAAAAATACCCCGAGAATGGCCTTGAATTTACGTCATATTTTACATCATCAAAAGGGAATACCAAGACATTTATTATTTTTCAATTTTAGAGTAATCGTTCTTTAAATTCGACTTCAACGGAACGAGTCAGACTTTGGTAAATTTTGTCAAAGATTGGCAATTTTACATAAATTTTAAAGAAATTTCTCTTCATGTCTGTATATTTTTTTCTAGAGCTGCTTTTTACAAGTATGTTCATTTCTCCGTACATCGGACACAAATTAACCATGCATCGGACATTTTCCGATGTAAAGGTTAGCACTACCATTTTTATATGGAACCCAACTGACAGCTGTTTTTTGCGAAAATGGAAAATAAGAACTCTATATTTTCAAATTATCGATATGTGACGTCTAGAATTTGACTCAATTTATATCTACAAACCAGAGTATCATAAAGCATGATAAAATGGCGCAAATTACCGCATTACAAGCATTTTAAAGCATTTCTAAGGCAGAGTGAGGTTTCTCGAATCGTTCCATATTTTTGCAACGATATCGTCAATTAAATTTAAGTTGAAGATTATTTTTTAGATAAAAAATAAAAATATATCCATATCAAGGACTTCAAAGCACTGTGATAAAGGTATGGTATTTTTTTCGGGTCAAATACCGTCTGGCCGATGCATGGTTAATAATATCCGATCCATGGTGAATTCTGAGTTATTTTTCAAAAATCGATTTTTGAGGATATTTTCTCAATAAAAGGCATATAATTTTGTCCAAATTTATATTTTATTCACATACTAAATGTTAAACTCCATTTTGATAATTTTCCGTCGATAGCGATATCACTAGAACTTGTTGAAATATAAGGGTGTCCGATGCATGGTGAATTCACCCTATGTCATGGAATTTTTACGGTCTTAGTTTGTCATAGAATTATTAAAGTCTCATTATATTGAGCGCACTTTTTTGTGCGCAATAAATATAGTTTTTTCAATGGGTGGCACTGTAGCTCTCCGGTCTATCAATATATTTTTTCGGAGAGCTACAGATCTGCAGCTTAAAATAGGATCGGACAGCAGGTACTGCCTATATAAGTCCTCTCCATAATACAAAGATCAAAGTCATACATGTACAAGTGAATATTAGCTACATAAGTTACATAACATTGAAAAATATATTATTGCATATATTCAATAAAAATGTATATTAAAAAGGGCAAATTAAGAAGGAAAAAAATATTAGCTGATGATATAATTTAAATTTGTATTCTAACATATATGACTGGCAATTATATTAATAAGTGTATAAATATGAAACATTAAGAAGAAAACATAAATAGATTTGGTACTGTAATTTGACAATTGAAAAACAAAAGCAGAAAAAATATCATGCAAATCTATTTGTAATTGCAATAAATTCTTGAATAAGTTTAAATATTGCAATATTTTGGTTCTAAGTAAGATTATTGGCTCCATTTAAAATAAGTTGTGAAGATAAAAGCATTGGTAACTGCAAAGCATTAAAGTTTTGTATAAGGTTCTGTCTTTGCATACAGTATTTTGGACATTTCACAAAAAAGTGATATGGTGTTTCTGAACTAAATCCCCACGTCACAACTTTTACCTTCCTTTAAAAAAAAGATTAAATAAGTCAGAATTTAAATTACTAGCATTACTTCGCAATTGACTATGCAATATATTCATTTTACGACTTCCATAATTGTAGTATTTCTTAAGTTTTATGCAGTATTTATTCTTTATGGCAGTCTTGAATGATGAAAGTGAAGAAAGGTTTCGACGAATATTAAATGGTAAATCATTCCAAAGTCTTATAGTTGAAGGGAGAAAACTGTTTTAACTATTAAAAAAGAAAACAAAAAATAAGTGGTACATACTTACACAAAATCTATTCATACAAAAGATCATGTTAAATATAAACATTATTTCTTTCAGAATCTTCCATTCTCACATGACCAATCCACTTGAGGCGGAGCCATTCGAGTCTACAAAAAAAAAAGACAAGAATATATTATGAAATTTATATTTTACACAATTCAAAATGGCCTACATAAATAAATGAAAATAATCAACATAATCACTAGTTGTACAAAGTGTTATTCTGCTGAGAGTATACACATGCCTTTAAAAGCTACGTAAATGATATGACAGTAAAACCTGGAACTTTGAAACCCCTTTATGATGTATACATTTAAAGCACTGTGTACCCTGGTTTTTTAAGTGTGTAGGCCTAGCATATTTTGTTGTTATCAAATCAATACTAGTATATTACAACAGTAATGTTCGAGATAAAAGTTATAGAAGTGTTTAATTGTGTATTCGATTAACAGTTTCTTTAATCTAACAAACAGCAGCATCTAGTTTAAAGTAGTTTCCTGACTAGAAAAATAATTGAATCAAATAATAATGGTAATAGAAATATTTCCCCACTAATGAAACTTTTGTTTTAAACGCCATTTATATGATAAACATTATTCTAAGGTACAAACTGGAACTGATCGGAATCGAATTCAGGGGGGAAAAAAACCCACCCGAATTAATTGTTCCTCAGTTTGTGGGTCATTTCGGTTACCTGCAACAGCCCTTATTAGCTCATCTGAGCCGAAGGCTCAAGTGAGCTTTTCTGATCACATTTTGTCCGTCGCCCGTCCGTCTGTCTGTAAACTTTTCACATTTTCGACTTCTTCTCAAGAACCACTGGGCCAATTTTGACCAAACTTGGTACAAAGCATCCTTGGGTAAAGGGGAATTAAAATTGTGAAAATGAAGGGCCAAGTCCCCTCACAAGGGGAGACAATCAAGAAAACAAAAATAGGGTGGGGTCATTAAAAAATTTTTTTTCTCAAGAACCACTGGGCAAGAAAAGCTGAAACTTACGTGGAAGCATCCTGGAGTAGTGTAGATTCTAAATTGTTCAAATCATGACCCCCAGGGCTAGGGCGGGGCCACAATGGGGAATCAAAATTTTACAAAGAAATATATAGGAAAAATTTTTAAAAATCTTATTCTCAAGAACCACTGGGCCAGAAAAGCTGTAACTTATGTGGAAGCATCCTTAGGTAGTGCAGATTCTAAATTGTTAAAATCATGACCCCAGGGGATAGGGCAGGGCCACAATGGGGAATCAAAGTTTTACATAGAAATATATAGGAAAAACCTTTAAAAATCTTCTTCTCAAGAACCACTGGGCCAGAAAAGCTGAAACTTATACGGAAGCAACCTTGGGTAGTGTAGATTCTAAATTGTTCAAATCATGACCCCCGGGGGTTGGGCGGGGCCACAATGAGGAATCAAAGTTTTACATAGATATATATAGGAAAAAAATTTGAAAATCTTCTTCTCAGGAACCACTGGACCAGATAAGCTGAAACTTATGTGGAAGCAACCCAGGGTAGTGTAGATTCTAAATTGTTAAAGTCATGACCCCCGGGTAAAGGGCGGGGCCACAATGGGGAATCAAAGTTTTACATAGAAATATATAGGAAAAATCTTTTAAAATCTTCTTCTCAAGAACCACTGAGCCAGAAAAGCTGAAACTTATGTGGAAGCATCCCGGGGTAGTGTAGATTCTAAATTGTTCTAATCATGACCCCCAGGGGTAGGACGGGGCCACAATGGGGAATCAAAGTTTTACAATGTTGAATCAAAGCATCCTATGGTAGTATAGATTTCAAATCGTTTAAATTATGATCAGTTGGGTTAGGTGGGGTCACAATATGTATTACAAGGGGAAAATCTGGTAAAAAAACAGAATGTTCAAAGCTTCTCAGGTGAGCGATGTGGCCCATGGGCCTCTTGTAATTATCTATCTCTGATATTTATAAAATTGTAAAAGTTTACAAGTAATGACACTTTTTAAATGGAAACAAAAACCTACAGGTCTTGAAGTCTAATTTCTTCAGTAAACCTTACTATCAAAATGACTTTTCCTCATTTAATTATTAATATCCAATCTGATATAAGAATAAGATGTGTCTCATCTTTTAAATTTGACCACCTTTTGCAGAAAAAACAATACTAGTAATACAGTGTATATATGTACATACTCATAGGCTAGCTCTCATTAAAAAAGAGAGACAATTTTTTGGTGAACTTCAACATGTATTCAACATGTTCAATACTTTCAAATGAACTTGTGAATTCCAATTTCCATCAATGTCTGTACTGTACCTTCACATTATTTACTTTTATATGATTATAGTACCTGTAAGATATTCATGCCTCTGTATATGTCTGTAAATACGGATTACAGTGTCTCGCCATGACCCGACCCAGAGAAGATGTGATTTGTGATCATAGCTTATGGTGTATGGATCCTTTAATCCTTGTTCTTCTGTCAGCAGCACTGCCAGGAACTTACCGTCCTTGTCAATCATCTGTATGCTCCTGCTGTATGATTCACAAAATAGGATGTGGGACAGGGCATCTGTACAAATTCCATATGGTCTAAACACCGATGTGGTTGGATTTCCTGTGTAGGAGAAGCGATGTTTTCCAATAGAGTCTGTCACCACAACAACACCTAAACCAGAGTCATCTTTATTCAAATCAGAAACAATCACATCTCCATTTAGGTTTTCTGTGATGTATCTGGGATTATCGTACAATTCCTGATCTTGGTTATGTCGGAGTTTATGTCCTTAATTGTTGTACCGTCCTACCTTGGCTTTATTTGTATCCTGTCTCATCATCCCAATAAGAAAATCTCCATTTAAGGGAGAGCAGTAGAGACAGTTTGGTTTCCAAGGTTCTGCTATCATCCTTAATGTAGACTTTTTATCATTGTTCAACGAGAGTTTGTGTATTTTGTAATAGGTATCTATGTATACAAGATTGCCTTCTCTAGTCACTGTGTGTACACCATCCTTGAGTATGTCGATATATTTAATGTCAAGATAATATAAACTTTCACCCGATGTATCTGTCAAGCTTAAATCGTTCCAACTGCTGACCCAAGCAGTGTCTGGTGTTACACAGGAAATATGACCAATAAAATTAGACATAAACGACTTACTTTTTACCGTGAAAGTTTTCTGTAATATTGGTGGAGACATCACTTTAAATATCTGATCATTTCTTACATCTCTTTTTCTGGTCTCTGTAATTTGGATACCTCCCAGGCCATTAAAAACATCATCTGTGTTGATTTCCTTACCCAGAGATTGGCCTATTTTTATTGATGTACTGAGAGTGTCATTGATATTGAAAACATTGGTTTTCTTAAAGAATAAAAGAAACTGTATCGCTCTGTTTGCTAACACTTCAGATCTGTGTACACGTTGTTGTATGGATCTGATGTGTCTCCTTTTTTCTTTCTGTTCAGAGTTGAAGTAACATTTTAGTTTTGCCCTGAAGTCCTCCATGACATCTTCCAGTATTATATCTATCTGATCTTTCAGTCTTTCAGCTTTGATTTTCATATTTTTCTGGAGTTTGGAGATTTCTGTTTGACATGATCTGAAATCAGAATTTATTCCTGACTGAATACCAAGATTATGCAGCATGGTTTCACTTTTAACAAGAACAATTCTTTGCTGGTATTGTTTTTGATGAATTTTATACACCAATTTTATATCCTGGGGTACATGACTTCTGTGCTCTACACAGTAAGAACAAATAGGAAGCTTACATAAAAGGCACCACATTTCACAGGTCATGTTTGGGTGTCTCTCACAAGTCTCTAGTAACATAATGTCTCCATACTTTAAGCGATCAATCACAACATCGTGGTGTTTAGTGTCAAAGTCTATCACATGTTCCTCCTTACATGGTACACATAAATCTTGTTTACATGTCCTGCAGTAGTATTCTGCCTTCCCCCCACACTGAGAACATTCTGGTGGTTTTAACTGTGTTGGGGGTGTTTTACTCATAATGCTGTCGTGATAATAAGTCTATCACTTTTTATTGTTGTTTTAAAAATTTTCTTCCATTTATACTTTTTTCCGTACGTGGAGCAACCTACAAAGAAATAGGAAATGTCAGGAATGTTGGTGAATATTTATTTAATATTTTTTTTTATTTTTCTAATCACAACTCTTCATGCATATAGTGCAAAATCATTTATCATTGAGCCATTAATATTGCTAAAAATTTCATTGTAGTTCTGCATTTTTTTTTTACTTAAGGTCAAGATCTAATAAATGACAGGTGCCTACAGATTTATCAAATTTGAGAAATAAATTCCTTTATTGTTGCTTTACAACTTTAGCTTGGTCAGATAAGGTGTTTCGGGGCATAATTTGTAGGTAAACAAGATGAAAAACTGTATTTTAAATTGTCATTTTCAATGAAAAATTAAGAAAACCAGTCATGAATATGGGAGTTTTTTTCATATTCGACAAAGAAAATGTATCCAGATTGCCTACAGTCTCATAGAAAACGGTAATTAGTATGTTCATGGCCTCTTCTTTAAACTAATATCAAATTTAATATAGGTATCCGGTATACTTTTCATATGATTTCAAATTGAATGTCATGAAATACCCTATGTTCTACATAATTCTGCTAAAGCCGTAAAGTACGGGAAAAAGAAAGTTGAAATTGATTATGATGTCATAATGGATCTAGCACCAAAAATTTAGTCTAAAGTTATTTACTATATCTTGACCTTAAACATCCCGCTCTAAGCTGCTATCCCACATTGATTCTCAGTATAATCATTACCTCTGAAATGATAACTTTCCCACTGGTTATGTATATGTCTGTATCATTATCAAGATTTCTGTTATTACATCTCCTCTTCTAAAAAATCAATTGATACATCATTACATGTACAAAAGAGTTAATAACTATCATGTAACTCAAATCTAAATTCTTCCTAAATAATAGTTAAACAATATTTTTAAAAATCATTAAAAAAAATCAATAAAAGCAACCCCTTACCACTGTAGTACCCTGGTACAGTCCATGTACCTACATGAACTGCAGCCACATTGCATCGTTTTTGAAAGGCCAGAGAATTTTTTTTTTTTCTGACTTACCTGAAAAAGTTGACAAGCAAACAAAAAAAAGGAGAACCTGCCCGAACTCGAAAATGCTAATTCGGGGGGGGGGGGGCAACTTTTTTTCAAAGCCAGCTACTTTCAATACCAATTTTTTGGTATTCAATACTACATTTCCCTATATCACTTACCTGTAGTATGTAGTGGGGGGGGGGGGTGAGGCCAACTTTTTTTCAAAGCCAACTTCTTTCAGTACCAATTTTTTGGTGTCCAATACTACATTTCCCTATATCACTTACCTGTAGTATGTAGTGGGGGTGGGGGCAACTAGCCTTTCAATGAACATTTCCAATATTAAAAGTAATGTTGGGAAAAAAAGTGGTGGGGTGGCAGCCCCCCGTTGCTACGTGCCTGAACTGTAGTATTTTAAACGATTGGTTGTACATGTGTAAAGTTCACGATCATAGACTTGTAAACAATATAAAAGACATTACATAAACACATACTGACACACTCTCCCTCTTTTTGTTTACAATGTTTATTTTTGGGAGAATAACGAGCCCGATTAGAATTCTTACGTTAAAATGGGAAACAATGTCTTTTAAAATAAAGGTACCAAGGGCTAGAGTTGGGACATAATAAGAAGTGATATTTTATAAACAGAAGGGTAATCGTATATTAGGAAAATATCTTCTATTCAAGTCTTCGGGATAATATTCAATTTGCTAAATGTATATCTCATTTGTTTGCCGGGAAGTTCATTTCATTTAAACCGTTTTGTGTTTTTCATCCCTTCGCCAAGGCTCGAGGATAAAAAGTTTTCTAAAAAAAAAAAACCACACACACAACTCGTTAGTACGATGGCCGATATCAGCCTGTCTAAAATAAAATTACACGACCTATAATTTTGTCATTTGTACATGTGCATTTCTTGAAATTTGTACATGTACAAAATAAAAAAAAAGTTCTTTCGCGAAAAGACAAAATGTACATGTACAATTCTTAAAAGTTGACAAAAAAATCTATAGCGGTATAATTAGCATCTACTTGACGTTTGATAACCTGAACAAAATAAATAAAAGATAATGGTTCCTTCATAATGAACACGTGGGAAATATCAATTAAAGTATGTTTCTGAACTTTTATTTGTTACTTTTTCAAAGAAAGTGGCTCCCATCAGTCACGTACCTCAAATCACTTGACTCTACACTAATCTAGTGTTTCGGCGGTTTGATATATACGAGGTTCATGATTTTTATAGCATATTAATTAGCTGCAAATCCGCCATCATCAGCAGCCTATTTTCACATTTGTTATTCAGGTTACGAAATTAGCAAGGAGAAAAGCATATCACTCAGGTTTATATTGGGTTGAATAACACAATAGTTTATTCTGGGAGGATTGTATTGCATATCTTTTATTTCTAATAATATAAAAGTATTTTATTAACTCATACCTCAGTTTCATTGGTAATTTTATGTTAGCGAATGTCGCATACAGAATGGGGTCCTTGACTAAGAACCATCGCATCCTCAATTATTTGTTTGTAATATTTGCATGGAATTCAAATATATTACTTTCCGAATTTAGCCACTTTCTTTGAAAAAGTAACAAATAAAAGTTCAGAAACATACTTTAATTGATATTTCCCACGTGTTCATTACGAAGGAACCATTATCTTTTATTTATTGCGTTCAGGTTATCAAACGTCAAGTAGATAGATTTTTTTGTCAACTATTAAGAATTGTACATGTACATTTTGTCTTTGTACAAAAGACAAAATTATAGGCCATATTAACTCTTTTAATTTTGTACATGTACAAATATCAAGAAATGTACATGTACAAAAGACAAAATTATAGGTCGTGTAATTTTATTTTAGACAGGCTGATATCGGCCATCGTACGTTAGATACAAATCATATTCAACCACAAATCATGAGAGATCTAAGCTATGTTTACTTACTAAAAAATTCCGACATATATTTTTTATTTGATAGATAAAAGGCATCGAGATAAACCCAAGGCTAGACTGAGAAAAAAATATCCTCATCAAGGTATAAATAAGTGGCCATAATTCTAACATACTAGGTCCTGTTTTGAAATATATATTGATATTTTTGTATTTTTCATTAAATAAACTCAACCAGGAAAGATTTCATATTTTGATATTCTTTCTTCTACTTAGTGCAACAGTTGTATTTATAAGCTAAATAAAAATTTTACAAAGAATTGTTTCTACAGTGTATAAAAACCACACTCTGACATGTGGCAAACTACCAGTGCTAAGAGGCGTTTACCTTACGCAACTTTTTGTCTTCTTGAGGGAAAAAAATGGACAAAACAAAGGTGTAATTATTGTTAATAAAGCTGCGAGAGTAACTTTTTAATTAAGGAGGTTTTACAATCTTTAGTATTTTTTTTAATCATTTTAGTATCAACGACTTTTCATACACAGTATCGGAGTACCAAGTCATACTGTGGGAGAAATTTCACTGGGTTATCTTTCTTCCCATAATTAATAGAAAGCCGACATTTAAAGCTGAGGTAGTGTTTGGGATGAATAAATATGCGTAGACGTTGTCCCTATTTGCTTTTTTTTTTCTTTTTTAGGGCGTTGGCCTAGTATGTACTTTGTCTACCATGATGCCCGTATTTCAATGCACAATGATTCTTTGTCAGCAGACTTATTCTTAGAGGTGTGAAAAAACATTGATGTTAGCTGAGATTACGGATATATTCACTGTATTTATTTTTCATCATGCAATATCCACCAATTTAAATATTTATGATTGAATGATTAAAGAATAGGGAAAACACAAACATGTTGTATCTGTGGTAAAACATCAAATGTATGTGACAATCCTAAATTAAAAATTCTCATGAAATCTCCCGTTTAATAACTATTATTATTTATTACAATTAAATTAGAAATATTTAATTACTATAAGCCTTATTTCATGAAATCATCATTGATGCTTAGAAATTTTAGGAAAGCGATATACAGTTGTGATATACTAAATATTTTCCACACTTTGGTATATAATCTCTTAAAGGGGTGTAAGAGATCTAAAATTAGAAATATCTCATGCTTTTTTAAATAATTTTAGAAGATGGTTATAAGCACAAAAATTAAAATATACGGTGTTTCTTATTGCCAAAGTGAAAAATATTGCTAGCTTTTAACCAAGAATTATTTAATAAGATACTGTGTGGCTTTTTAAGGACTCTCACTTGAAATTCTATACCCTTGTTGGTACGAACTTAACCATTTGATCTAAATTCAGTATTTAAAGTTACATAATTTTTTTGTTCTATGCATGAATGTCTTCTTTTGGGAATATCAGATTTAAAAACAGATCTCCGACATGAGGTAAAAGGTGCACACCTAGGATATAGATAAAATTGACTAATGTGATTGTTTTCTGTGATTTATAATTCTACCTTGACAGTCTATCCATCAAAAAACCGTGCCCAAGTTTGACTATCTGTTCATACACCAAGATCACGTGATTACTTCTGGATTTAAAACCAATGCGTGTTCCTGAATAATAAAAATTAAAAATCTTATGATCAATATTTTGTATACAGGCTATGATTTAATGAAATATTTTTATTCCATGGCAGTGAACTTTCGAAGATTGTCAATTCTGACAAATTTAAATCTTCTACCTTTATGCTTTTAATTAATATAGATTACAACTGGACATTCTTTGGACTACATGTACAACATTTTTCCTCCCAAAAACCACACGAGACTTTTAACGCTGATATTAATCATAATTAAGCTGGAATAGTTGAAATATGAAGAATATTTTTTTAAACTAAAGCGACAGACTAAAAGGGTTGTTCATTATACTGCCTACAATTATAGATGATGGTGCTACATAGTGACACGGACGAGAGGGGATTTTTTTTTTTTGTCTGTGAATGATCTTTCCGGTAAATGCCCAGTTCACAGGCACATAGTACTGTTTTTTTTTTTCAGTTGGGGGTAGGAGGGCAGAGAAAAATTCATTTTACGTGTAGAATAAAAGGGAAAATTGTTTAAACTCGAAAATCCTTTTTTCGTGTGTGTGCATGGGTTTGGGAGATATGTTTCAACTTCTTCTTTTTTTTTTTTTTTACACATTAGTACAATGTATTTTTTTTGTATAAAAAGAAAAAAAATACATTTACCCAGTTCATGCAAGATTATAGTTTGCTTTGGTAAAAGAAATTCTTCATAATGATACTAATTGTTATAAACAAAATTAACTGCTTATTTATAATTAAAATGACATTTTACAATGCATTTATTTTTTTAACTCTTCCCCATTCTGTATTTCAAATTGGGTCCTCAAACATTATAATATTTTGACAATACAAAACTTTACATATATGTACTACAAACAAAGATTATCAAAACTTACTATTTACTTTATAATACAATAACTTTATCTAAAATTAAGTGCGTAAAAATATTCATTGCCGCTAAGACAATAACGTTAAAAAGTTAACACTCCTGAAATGTTCTGTTGAAATTTTGTTTCTTTTTTCCCACTCGATCTGAGATAACTGTGAAAAATACCGTGATAAAAAACTATGATAAATCCGGAAAATGCATCTAAAATAAACGTTAGTCCCCAGATGACCAGTTGGCAAACGGGGGATAATGGGAAACTAGTGTCGGTCTCTGTCGATTCCTCATGCAGCCCAAGAACAACTGTGGGCTTGAAAAGTAAAGACGAAACCCATGCATAATGAAATCTCATCAAACCCAAATTTAATTGTAATGTAGTCCATATTGTTGAATTGTTGATTTCACTCGTTAAGCTATATACTCTAGCTGGATTCTTCTGCTTTAGGGATACTTTAAAATCTGTATCTGATTTTTTCTTCATTCAACCTTATTTTCATTATCACCCCCAAATCGGCTATAATTGTCATTTGCCATAACGCGCTTGGTCTTATCTGAGAGAGTTAATCTTTAATGGGATCACACTGTCCCTTTATTGAGACCTCTCATCGCTAGAACCTGACCCTGAGTGTTGGTTCTCTTCACATCTCTAGTTTCTGGTCGACTATTTATGGGTGGTCAAGGATCAAATTCCTTAGTACTTTTTTTAAAAATGATTGATACGGCTTAGCATTTTCTTTTCTTTTTTTTCTAATTTAAAGATGATTTTTTTTTATTTTCGTAAACGACTATCTTTAAAAATCCGAAAACTCTAGATTCGTCAATTTGTTTGTTGATTTTTTTTAGTGTTAGTCCTTTATTTATACACTGAATTGACGACATATTTTTCCCGTTATTTCCCGATCATGACAAGGAGCACACGGCGGGTGTGACCGGTCGACAGAGGATGCTCACT
The DNA here is from genome assembly GCF_032062105.1 of Saccostrea cuccullata. Classification (NCBI taxonomy): domain Eukaryota; kingdom Metazoa; phylum Mollusca; class Bivalvia; order Ostreida; family Ostreidae; genus Saccostrea; species Saccostrea cuccullata. The sequence continues at coordinate 152,466 of NW_026932547.1, forward strand.
CCCCCATAGCACCTGATCCCATCTCTGATGTTTTGGAGGTACTTGTTTGCTCTGTTCCTATTTTATATTGTTTTATGGAGTTATGAGCGGGAAAACGGTTCGCTATCTCCATATATTCCATTTTCCCGTTATTTCCTGACTAAGAAAGGGAGCACACGGTGGGTGTGGCCAGTTGGCAGGGGATGCTCACTCCTCCATGGTACCTGGTCCCATCTCTGATATGTTTTGGAGGTCCTTGTTTGCTTTGCTTCTATTTTGTATTGCTTAATGGACTTTTGAGCTTGAGTACTGTTCGTTATCTCCATTTATATATTGCTTACACATTAACTACTAGTATTTCTATCCTTCTGTTTGCAATAATTCACAAGTTAAACATGAGGACCAGGGGCCACAACGCTCACCTGAGCACATAGACTAAGAAAAAAGCACATATCAGATCAGAACTGAAAGTTTATACTGAAGCTGGGGGGGGGGGCTTGAATTTTAACCCCCCAGAGGATCATGATTTGAACAAACTAGAATCTACACTACCTGAGGATGATTCCATATAAATATCACTAATCATGGCTTTGAAGTACTTGAAAAGAAGATTTTAAAAGGTTTCCCAATATATTCCTTTGAAAAACTTTAATCGGTCATTTTGGCCCCACCCTAGCCCTGGGGGGTCATGATTTGAACAAATTTGAATCTACACTACCTGAGGATGATTTCACATGAGTTTCATCTTTCCTGGCCCAGTGATTCTTGAGAAGAGGATTTTTAATGATTTTTCCTAGATATTCAGTATGTAAAACTTTGGTCGGCCAGTTTGGTCCTACCCTAGCCCCAGGGGTCATGATTTGAACAAATGTGAATCTACACTACCTGAGGATGATTCCACATGAGTTTCATCTTTCTTGGCCCAATGGTTCTTAAGAAGAGGATTTTTAAAGATTTTTCCTAGATATTCCTATGTAAAACTGTGGTCAGACATTTTGGCCCCACCCTACCCCGGGGGTTCATGATTTTAACAAACTTGAATCTACACTACCTGAGGATGATTCCACATGAGTTTCATCTTTCCTGGCCCAGTGGTTCTTGAGAAGAAGACTTTTAAAGATTTTTCCTATATATTCCTATGTAAAACTGTGGTCGGCGATTTTGGCCCCACCTTACCTCGGGGGGTCATGATTTGAACAAATTTGAATCTACACTACCTGAGGATGATTCCACATGATTTTCATCTTTCCTGGCCCTGTGGTTCTTGAGAAGAAGATTTTTTAAAAATGCCATTAATTTTTCTTTAATTCATAATTATCTACCCTTGGAAAAGGGTTTGGCCCTTTATTTGAACAAAGTTGAATCCCCTTTACCCAAGGAAACTTTGTAGCAAGTTTGGTTGAAATTTGCCGAGTGGTTCTTCAGAAGAAGATGAAAATGTGAAAAGTTTACGACGACAACGACAACAACGACAACAACGACGGCAACGACGACAGACAACGGACAAATTTTGATCAGAATAGCTCACTTGAGCCTTAAAGTGGATAGAAGACACAATCAGTATGTATACTTGTCCTTGCTGAAAAGCTCTTTTAATAAATTGTATTTTTGAGGAACTATAGGAACAAATTCTACAAGTGATACTCCAACCCATGATACTAATAGTTTCCTTTCTAAGGAGGAAATTCTTCACGGTCATATGTCAGTTTTGAATATTTTTAATATTCCAAACAACCAAAGTGATTTGAATTACCCATTTACATTTCATTCCAAAACTTGATTTTTAAAAATCCTTACAAAGATACATAGCATGTTCCAGTAAATTTGTTCTACCAAGCTTATTTCTTTACTTCTCGATAAAATATTTACAGTAGTGAAGGAGAAACTTCGAGAAGTTGTGTAAAACAGATGTGGATGCAGAAAAAATTCCAAGGAACTTTTGGAAAATTTGAAATCCAAATTGTTACCAAAATTAACAATTCAAATACTGTGAATTCACTTATTTTCGTTGGGATTTAAATTTCGTTGTTTTAAAACATGGAGAGACCCACAAATTCATTACCACCTCGAAATATAATATCTCTACTTAGCATTCTCCAACCATGTACGAAATCAAGTCCCCTCAAACAAATATTTTTTTCTCATTCCTCGAAAATTTGAACCCATACAAATATGTGATCTTACAGTACTTACTTTTTTTCAACTTTATATACGAGGGGCGTTCAATAAATAATGTCATTGGGGCTCAGAAAAAGGCAAACGACGCTTTTCAATGATTTAGTCTTCATAATTTTACTTATTAATCTCTTTTTAATTAAAACACATGACCGTAACATTTTTTATCCAATTTCTGATTGTTTTTAGAACTCATTTTTGGGTATGACCCTTAGTATACTGGAAAATGGCGGATCCAATGATTTCCTGGACTTGTTTTTTTCCTTCTGAAAGGTATTTTTTTCAAGTTTGGAAATAGAAACAAGTCAAAAGGTCAAAGATCTGGCAAATATTGTTAATGTGAAAAAACATTAACTTTCTGTTTATCCAGAAAACCCCTTTACTCTTTAGGGCATGCGGGTTTGAACGCTGTGATGAAGAAATTCAATGTAGTGGATTCCTGATTCTAGGTCCTTTCTCTGATAAGCCTTTCGATGTCTTTGCAAAAAACTGCTTTCTAGACAACTCCAGATATTAAACCGTCTCCCCGAATACGAATTTGAACAACAATACCACTAATATTTAAGAAAATTGCATATAAATCTGTATTTGTGCTCTTGCATACCTTTGCTCTTGACAGACCTTCGCCGTTTTTATCAAGTACATCTTATGTTAAATTTTGTTTTAATGGTTTTAAGCAATAGATTCATGTTCCAATATCTGTTTGAATATAAAACAAACGTGGATTACTACAATTACTGATATTTTAAAATAATTGTTGAGGCTTTTGTACACGCTGTCGTTTTCACTCATTTTTCAAAATACAGGGTGACCTTAGAGTACCAAGCTTAATTACTGTCAAACGTTTCTTAAAAACAGTGTAAACTACCCCCGATATGATGTCTATTAAATTTGCTATGTGTTTTAAAGTCAATCATACAACATCAAATATTATTTGTTGAAATTTGGCAAACAGTTCATAAGTTGTTATATTTTTTGTTGGCAAGGAGGGTACCCATTTTTGATGCCCATTATATAATTTTTTATCATTGAAATCCACCTGCTCATTTGTCTATAAAACAGGCATCGGTTGCTGTAAATGTCACATATTTCAGTGAATATTTCTTTGGGATTTTTAACAAGTTTTACAGCAGCTTTAATGCAGCTTTTATTTTCACTCTAGTTTACTGATTCTTTACCATTCATTTATAATGCAGTGTCTCGAATAGCCCTTGTTTCCCAGCTTCTCACGAAAAAACTATGTGATGAAAAGTGGTTACATAAACTGTTATAAATTCATTAAAGATTCAATAATGAGAGAAAGTTAAGCTTTATGTCATATGACTACTATGTTGTATGTAATCGAGCTAATGACATTATTTATTGAACGTCCCTCGTACAAAGATTCCCTACGATAAAGTAAAGACCAGGCTTTATGTCACCATTGCACACTGCTTTTATTTTTAAAACAAAAATGTAACTCGAAAATTTACTTATCTTGTCATTGCTTATTCTGCTTATCTCATTATACACACAAGTACTCTTAAATCGATATTTTAAAAAATGCTCGAGTTTCTGATTGACAGTATAATGTGTTTTTTGGAGACCAAGTCTTCCAACAAACTATTGGAGTCCACAAGGGTACCATTGCGCCCCGTTATTAGCAGACCTATTTTTGCAATCATATATAGCAGAATTTGTTCAAAATTTTATACCTGAGGAGATGAAAAAATTTGCTTTGGACTTGAACTCGACATTTCGATATATCGACGAGGTATTGTCTATTAACAATGTTTTATCAATTCTTATGTCAATATGACATATTCCGGTGATCTTAAAATGAAAGGTACCGGAGATTCTGCCAAATTTGTTACATATTTAAATATTTCACCAGACAAAAACAATAATGTTAATCTAACAGCTAAGTTTAATGATGGCTTTAACTTTTCAATTGTCAACTTCCCTTACTTATGCAAAAATATGCCTTTTTCACCTGCATACGAGAGTTTTAGCTCTCAATTGATTCGATACGCAGTAGCATGCTCTTGGTCAAGGAATGAACAATATCTAAAGCGAGGTAAGGTATTGACAAACAAGTTGATAAAAATAATAGCAGTCTCGTTTAAAGTCATCATTTCATAAGCTCTATGGTCGATACAATGATCTTGTCAGCAAATTCAATTTAACATTTAATCAAATCCTGACTGACGTTTTGCATTTTAATTGTTAGACCATTATTTACACACTGAACGGATTTTCCCGTTGTTTTCCGATCATGAAAAGGACCACACGTCAGGCGTGACCGGTCGGCAGGGGAGATACTTACACCTCCATAGCACCTTATCCATCTTGTGATGGTTTAGAGGTCCTGCTCTGCTCCTGATTTGTATTGTTTATTAACTTTTGAGCTTGATAAATGTTCGTTATCTTCCTTTGTTTCACTTAACTATACAATACAGAGAACAAGATTCACCTAAGGCTATTCCGGCTCAGTAAATTCTAAAAAAAAAAAAAAAAAAAAAAAAAAAAATTCAATTTTATTTGATAATATAAACATTTTATTTCGACCATTGGTGACTGCATGGTTCATATTTTAATTCTTTATTAAGAATGTTCTCAACTTGACAAATTTTCTTCAAAATTCAAGAAATTACAATATCACACTGCTTGTTTTCCAATACGTGTAATCTCAGAAGAAGTGTTCTGATGCTTGAATTTCTGATTGACAATATGTATGTTGCTTTTGGAGACCATGTCTTCCAACAATCTATTGGAATTCCCATGAGTACCAATAGTACCCCGTTATAAGCAGACCTATTTTTACATAAATATGAAACAGAATTTGTGCAAAATCTTATGCATGGAAAAAACAAAAAAGAAAACACTTGTTGTAGCCTTAAACTATATCGACGACGTATTGTCAATTAACAATGGTAATTTCCAATCAAATTTAGATACGATATATCCTGGTGAGCTTGATATAAAAGATACCACAAAGTCTGATTCATATTTGGATATTTCACTTGAAGAAAAAGTTAATGGTAATCTAACAACCAAGGTCTATGATAAACGTGATGACTTGAACTTTCTACCATCAACTTCCCATACTTATGCAGCAATATACCTTCATCACCTGCATATGGAGTTCATATACATGTATCTCAGTTGATTCGATACGCAAGAGCATGCTCTACGTATTAACTAATTTCTAAAGCAAGGTAAATTATTGACAAACAAGCTGATGAAACAAGAATATCAGCAGTCTCGTTTAAAATCATCATTTCGTAAGTTCTTTGGTCGATACAATGACCTTGTCAGCAAATCCAATTTAACATTGTCAATGAGTAAAATGCTGACTGACGTTTTTCATTCTAATTGTTAGTCCATTATTTTTAAACTGAATTGACGACGGATTTTTCCGTTATTTCCGATCATAACTAGGAACACATGGCGGGTGTGACCGGTCGGCAGGGGATGCTCACTCCTCCACGGCACCTGATCCCATCTCTGATGTTTTGGAGATCCGTGTTTGTTCTGCTCCTATTTGTACATGTATCGCTTTATGGACTTTTGATCGTGAATACTGTTCGTTATCTCCATATGCTTCATTTATAAGAAATGAAGGAAATTATCTCCACTTTATATTTATGTTTGAAATTGGGCAATGGGACTTGGTCAGTTAGCTGGTATATGGACATGGTCGTTTTATGAATTACTAGTATTACTAGTAATTTAACTTAACTCTTTTGACATGACACAGAATTTTCAACTCTTGATTTATCGTTGGAAACAATACTGTCTAGCTGGCAAATTTAAAATAACATAATTAATTATCACTTGTTGTCATCAAGGATTAATAACTATGAGGTTGCTTCTCTGGCAGTATTCACAAATTACCCAAATAAATTAGGCGATCTGAATGCAACAAATGCAGTTTATTCATAAAAATTAGTCCCTCATCTAATTTTGTCTGAATGTTGTTAAAATAGTCCTCATTTTAAATTTAAATTCCATTGCGTATCCCACTTTGTGTACGTTGAAACATTGAAACGTCCTTTAATATTAGATGAGCATGATAGTTGATGTGTCGTCCATGGCCCTGAAATCACCTGCTAGTTTCATGGGATATAACCACAAACTAACCCACACAAAACTTTTCTGATTTAATTCTAACGTACCTTATTTTATCTTTAAGTAATTTTGTTTCCTTCTTTTTATTACTTTATTTCAAATTTAATGCGTTGATAGCAAAATTCTCCAAATTTGAGCTGTAAAACATGTAATACAATTTTAAGTAATAATTTATATATATATAAAAAAAACGCTTCATTCTTCTTTGTCTCACATGCTAAATTTTTAATACAATATCGCATAGTTGCCATACAATGTCTTCCAGCTCACTATATGATATTTTATGAGAAATTAATTTTAAGGAAGGAAATCACTCATTTATTGCACATTATCATCATTCTTTAAAAAAAATACACAAAGACTATTGTTATAATTAAAAGAACCGTTAATATGAGCTCTGTTATTGATAAGATAATATACCTAATAAAGTTTTCTTTTTTTAGCCTTTTTGTATTCTTTTACTCCAATTACTTTTGTCCAGTTTTTAAATTTTCCAATTTTATATATTGCAATTTGATGTTAAAATATAGGGGAAAAAATTAATACAGAGATATTTTTGTTTCTTTTGTTGTGTATTTCATTTTCAATACACCAGAATAGAGCAGTTTAATTTCACTGTGATGTATCCTTTTTCATGATATTAGCTCGGCTACATGACAATGGGAAAATGTATAAAAATTCATAACAAATGTATGAAAGTTTTGATTTACATTGTTGCATTCGAAGGAAATCTAGTGTAGAAATATATCTTTTCATCTTGAGCTTCAACTTAGTTTATATTCTATACATTCTTTAGAATGCGCGCAAAGATGACTTCGGATAAAACTTTGTGATAAATATGCATTTTGGCAATAACAAATTCAACCTTGACAAAGTATTCACGTTATATGCGTGTATTTTTTTTTCCATAGAAAAGTAATGTAGCCAAGACAAAATCATTAAAAAAATGGATACATCACAGTGAAATGAAACTACATACGACTGCTATACTCTGGTTTATGTCAACATCAGGACGTTTGACTGTACTGAATCAAAAATAAAATGCCAAATATAATGACGCGTCATGAAGTTCATAAAATTGATAACAATACATTATATTTATGCAGTACTTCATTTCAAAGAGTTAGAAAACAATTGAACAATATACCTATAGTAACTTATTAAAAGAGAGCAACTTCTTTTTTTCATATTTGTCAATAAAAACTGAAAAGAAATATGGAGATTGCGAAAATTATTCCAACTCAAAGGTCCATTCAAACAATTAAGGTCAGGAGCAGGGCAAATACGGAGCTCTAAAAACGTCAGAAGATGGATCAGGTGTCATGGAGGTGTAAGCATCCCCAGTAAACCTTTCTCACTCAATCGCCTTGTGCTCCTTGTCATGATTGTATGTGGAAACGGTACATTTTGTGGGCAACTCAGAGTTCAAATAATGGTTTAACAATTTGTATGAGAAAAATCAACAAGCATTTGACTTCAGGGCAGATGATACAAACAAAAAAATTGGATGCCTGGATTAGTGTATATATTTTTATCTTTAGGTTTTAAATGCTGCAAATGGTAAATAAATATTCAGAAAGTTATGCAACCATCATTTCACATATGAATATATTTCCAAGTTATTGTCACTTAAGATGCCGTTATTTTATCGTAAATTTATCAATAAAAAATTTAATCTATGTGGTTCAACTTATTGATTTTACTTATATAAACATGACTTTAAGTTGTCATTTTCAAAATTTTAAATAAAGGTTGTATGCTTTGTCCCTACCGATATATTGTATTTGCTGACAAGGACCATGCATAGAAACTTGCAAAATGTTGACTTGAAACGGGACTGTTGACTTGATGATCATGTTTCATCAACTTTTTTTTGGCAATAGTTTTACTCGTTTTAGACATGTTACGTATAGCATACTCCATATGAGGGTGATAGGGGTATATTGCTTAGGAAAGATGGGGAGCGATAGAAAAGTTGAAGAAATTACTTTATCATAAATTTTGGTTTTGTTAGGAAATAACTTTTTTTGTAAAATGTCCCAATTTGACTCAAATGTGTCAAACCCTGTGGTATCTTTTATTTCAATTTCATTGGGGATGAAAAATGCAAGTATATTTTGGTTAGAAATGAAAAAATTAGTGTTTATTTTCATATGTAATTGTATATGTACGAAAGCCGATTGGGCTCATTTTCATAGGTTAAAAAAAAATAAATTTTTCGCGTTATAACGCGAAAGTTACGCATTATAACGCGAAACTTTCGCGATATAACGCGTAACTTTTGCGTTATAACGCGTTATTTTGCAAAATTATATGCATTGTAATGTTATTCAGGAACCTTGATCTTCATTGACAGATAAAATCATGAACGCTGACGGGGTTATTGAAAAGTTCGTGGACTTGCATCATAAATCAAAATTATGAAGGTATACAGCAAAGAGTTTTTACACTTTGAATTAATTGTCAATGTTTTTGTAAGCAATGGAATGACCACGTGACGCAACCTCAAAATACGATGTCGTATATATAAATCTACAGTGCAGTGAATCTAACGGAGATAAATGAAAATCTGCCATCCAATTTTCACCCATGTGGTGGGACACAATTGATCTGACAAAGAATTCACCTTATTTTGTTAATTTTCTGAGAACTTCATCTTTACAATTCTATTTCAAATTCTCTATAGAGTGTATAAAAAAGACACCTGAAAGGGTTGATTTTTTTCCGAAAGTCATAACTATGAAGACTTTTTGGAAAAACTCGCATAATCTTTGAATTATTTGACCAGCGTTGAGAAAGACAAAATGTGACAGTAATATGGATTCAATAGCATGAAAACTTAAAATTATAGCTTGTGATGATCCAGGATCAAAATAGCCTTTTGCTTTTCATTGAAATGAATAAACAAGATCACAAAATGAAAAGAAATAAAAGATTTATGCAAATGTCTTCGTTTTAAACAGCCAAAGTTTCGGGTTATAACGCGAAAGTTACGCGTTATATCGCGAAAGTTTCGCGTTTATTCGCGAACGTTTCGGTTATAACGCGAAAGTTACGCGTTATATCGCGAAAATTTTAGTTTTTTAATCTACGAAAATGAGCCCAATGGGCTTTCGTATGTATGATACTTTTCTTTAGAAATTTAATTATTTCACAATATTTGGACATTTTAAAGATTCGCAATAAAAAGCAGTTTCGGTGAGCTAAAATGTAAAGGGGAGAACTCCGACTTACAACATGCAGTTTAATGTTTTATTCTTTATTCGCAGATGATGCTACAATGTAAGAATGTGCATTTTGCTTCATATTTTTGATTTTTTTTATTAGAGGAAGGAAGACGACACACTTAAGGGGGCTGGGTGGTTGTGGCCATTCTCAGGCTATTTAGGTCCCCTTAAGAAGAAGAGCTCCATATAAAGATATACAAAAATGATAAAATTTTAAAACTAAAAATTTTTCTTTGCCAAATGATAGTTGAAAACTTAATATATATCTAATAAAAAAAAAAAAAAAAAAAAAAAAAAAGTTATATCTGATGGTTAATTTGTTGACACCCCCCCCCCCCCTTAGCCTCCTTAACCCTCGTAATTTAGGGTAATTATGAATAATGAATTTTCAAGTCCATGGAACCAAGGAATCCTAGCAATCTGCATATTACACTGTATCTACCGGTATATGTTTCTTTATTCTAAAGTTAAGCTCTATAAATCATTTATAAAATATAAGACATGTACATGTATATATTCGTAGATTCATCATTCATTTTATTCCCAATCTGTCATATTTCATATTTCCTTTAAAACTGTTTAGAATGTAGTTGGAGGGTTAGGAAGTAATTTCTTTGTTTCCTAAGAAAAAAATTGTCTCGGTATTTCTCTAAAACCTGAATTAAAAGTCCGTCTTTTAGTTTTAAGATTAAAATAAACTACATTTTTAACATTGTTCCACAGTTTTCTGGACATACATAGATGGGTTATAGTTTTGGGCTGTTTTATTCCCAATCTGTCTTTGTATTTTTATAACTAATATTTTATAGGATAACATTTATACAAGGTTATATTAAATATCCCCTTCGAGCACGTCTCGCTTCGTTCTACCTATCATACCTACTAGTGTATTCTCCTTCATGCAACTAGGTTAGAAAAATATTTACTAAACTATTTGATTTTTTTTTCACAAGGTGAAAATGTTGCTAGGCAGTGTCATCTGATCTGGGGCAGTTTGTTCAGAAAATATAAATGATGAGTGGTATTTTAGACACATTTTTACTGCCTAGAAATGCGTTGGTTCGTCTTTACCTATAAAATTTACAGACATATGTCAACGATTGATTAAGTGACTGTTCTTTTACGTCTCATTTGAGAATTATTCACTCACATAGAGACGTCACCATATACAATGTACCGGTAAAAGCTTCGATTTCAAATTTAGACATCTACGGCACTCATTGTGTCAAAGCGGCCGAGATTCGAACACAACCTTCCAATCACAGACCGGAGTGAGCGCTTTACAGATTGAAATACATATCATGTTTCACTATCAACAAATTAAAACGAGCCAAGGAAGTTATGTTTAAGTTACCAATATGGGACTACTAGTATATGGGAATATATGACTGCTGCCCAATCCCATTCACTTATGTGAATAAGATTTTGTATAAATAAAAAAATAACAATATGGGAAGAATTCAGTTTTATAAGTCAATTTAACTTAACATACATAATAATTCTGCTTGTGCATTCTTCAGTTCATTTCAAAGTTTTTGTATAATTAATAATGTTATAGCAATTGGAGCAATTGCTCATAACACCGTAAACTCTTGATTAATTTTGTCAACTGCTGATCACTACTGAGAACTGCTGATCACCAATGTCAACTGTTGGTAACCACTGACAAGTACTGATCACCAATGACAACTTCTCAACACCAATGTCAACTGGTAACCAGTGACAACTGCTGATCACCAATGACAACTGTTGGTTACCAGTGACAACTGCTGATCACCAATGACAACTGTTGGTAACCACTGACAACTGCTGATCACCAATGTCAACTTCTCAACACCAATGTCAACTGTTGGTAACCACTGACAACTGTTGGTAACCACTGACAACTGCTTAACACAACTGACAACTGCTGATCACCGGTGACAACTGCTAATCACCAATGACAACTGTTGGTTACCAATGGTTACCAATGACAACTGCTAATCGCCACTGAAAACTGTTGGTTACCCTGACAACTGTTGATCACCACTGACAACTTCTTAACACCAATGTTAACTGTTGGTAACCACTGAAAACTGCTAATCCCCACTGGCAAATGCTGATCACCACTTACAACCACTGATCAACACCGACAATTGATTGTATAGAGATAGAAATAGGGAGGGTCCTGAATAAAACTCTTTCCTGTGACTGTATCAGTTCAGTTCTTTCAGACTGTATGAAATGTCATCCACTCTTGGGCTGGGGGATACTTACTATATATACTTGATTACATCAGCAGATAAATTTTATTCGATTAGAAATCACATTTTTGTCCAGTGTTAAGTCTCTGTGGTGTTCTTTTGAATTTTATTTTCCAACTCTATGCCACACATCAACAGACACTTTAAGAAATGCAATTTATTGGATATTTTAAAAAGTGTTTCAAAATTTGATACCTGTAAGTTTAATCGCTAATGTTTTTAGCTGAGGGGTATGGGAGGGGGATAAATACAATAATCTCGAAAAGAGGTCCAAGATAACGAGATTTAAATATTAAAGTTTACCTTTTTTTAAGCATCAAATATTTTAAATTCAGTAAAATGCCTTTTGACTCATAGCGCGGTATATAGGAAAAAGAAAATCCAGAATATATGACAACTTTAAGATAGTTTAATCCAGTCAAACGTATTTATGGGTTTTTTTCCTTAGCTTAAAAAACAAATGAAAACAGGAAGAATGGATAAATAAATAAAAACTTTGGGATATGTGGATTTTTTTTTCGTGATGAAGTGTTTGTACAAAGAGTTTTAAATAAAATAAAACGAGAAAATAAGCAAAGTATGAGAACGTGTATTAATTACATGTAATACATATTGACAGTGTTGAAATATTCCGAATGATGAATTCAAAACATTTTTTTTTCATCTTTTTTTTTTATTTTCTAGCCCCTCGTGAAATTTGTTAAGGACGGGAAAAAAGTTTTATATGAATCATTTAATACAGGGACGTAGCAACAGGGGGGGGGGGGCAGGAGGGGCCTGCCCCCCCCCAACTTTTTTTCCCAACATTACCTTTACTATTGGAAATGTCCACTGAAAGGTTGGTTGGCCCCTACCACCGTATAGCGATATGAAGGAAATGTAGTATTGTATGCCCAAAAGTTGAAAGTAAAAGGTGGCCTTGGAAAAAGTTGGTCACTACTCAGTACCCAACGCCCCACCCCCCACGAAATAGGATTTTCGAGTTTGGGCAATTTCCTTTTTTTTTTTTTTTTTTTTTTTTTTTTTTGCTTGTCAACTTTTACAGGTAAAAAATTAAACTTTCCCCCCCCCCCCCCCCCCCCCCACTTTCAAAAACGATGCTACGTGCCTGTAATAAATCGATAACTAAAGAATTTCATGTAATTTTATTGAAACAGTGACATTTAATTAATCTGGGATTTATGACCTTATAAAGACAAACATACAAATATTTCTACTAGCCAGTAAATATTTTTAAAATTGGAACATAAATATGTCAAATCTAATCTAATCTAATGAAGGACTGCATGAAATTTTCTTTTGTAATGTACTTTTTTCACTATTTTTAAATTTGTTATGCTTCTTGCGGTTCATAAAAATCTCAACAACAAAAATGAAACTTTCACATAAATACTATAAACTATGATGATTCATATAAAACTGTGATCTTAATTTACAACAAGTGCGAGTAGATGCGTGAACAGGAGGTACAATTTACACCGTGTGGAGGGGAAAAAAGAAGAAAGTCCCCATAAATAATGTTTTAATGGGGCGGTAAATACCTTAGCGGTCCGGTCTACTGTACAGGTGTGAAGGCGGAATCTGATTTACGGGATCTGGGTTTACCTTTGTTAATGACATGATCACCTTAACACCTGAAGTTTCTACTCTCCCAGCGGTCAGTCCCGGGCCACGGGCAGGATGAATGGGACCGCTCAGGAAGTACGACGTTGATGGGGTTTCGCGCGACACGGTGGTTATTTATTGGATCCGCATAACACATAAAGTTAGTACAAAGAAAAGCATGCATGGCCTTGAGACACTGTCCAAGTACAAATCTCTAGATGGTTGCAGAATGGCCACTAAAAAATTAATAATATATAAAAAAATAAATCCTTTCAAAAATATTTATCATTGATTTTCTTACAAATCTTATTTTTTTTTAACTTTCCAGGAAAACTTTTCGTCAAAGCTGGACGAAAAAAATATTCAATTGTAGAAATGAATCCTTTCAAAAATTAATACATAAATAGATTTTCATTGATTTTCTTACAAATCTTATTTTTTTAACTTTCCAGGAAAACTTTTCATCAAAGCTGGACGAAAAAATATGATCCCAAGTGGAGTCAATAAAAAAGGCATCTCTCTTTTTCACGTGCATATTTGTTAGCATTTAGATCTGCAGATCTGAATAATTATTTTAATAAAATCCTTGATTAATTAACATACTTGATGTACAAGCTTCACCATGTTAAATCATTTTAAAACCACATAATATATTTTAAATCATGGAATTTGTTATTTCGCGAAATGCATTTCGGAAGTGAAGTGGTTGTTTTAAAGACGATTTTCCTTGCAGAAAAAAAGAGGGGGTTCCGGCCTATTCTCTTGAAATGGGCTTTCTAGTCTAATTACTTCAATAATATTTGAGAATTTTGTAAAATTTCCGTATAAATCTACATTTAATTTTAAAAAGCAAGCAATCTTTCGTTCTTATTCCAGAGACAAAAAAAACTGGCAATTAAATAATTATTTTTTGTCTTTCTAAAAAAATAAAATAAAAATAAGGCAATCTAATATATATATATATTATATATACCCAATAAGACATACATTTAAACAACTGCTATATTTTTTCTTCTTTCTATCTTTCATTGTAAAATTGAAACCATATACTTTCAATTCTAAGCACAGCAAGAGTTGAATGTTTAGTATACCTGTCATGTAATTTAGAAGAAAAACATGCAAAAAACAATCCCGTCACAATGAGTCAGTAGAAAATTAATCAGATGCTATTTGTTTGTGTAGTTATTGTGTTCGACAATTAATTATGTCAATAAATCAGCTCGTTCTGATGCAGTATTTACCTGCATGTGGCCGACCCCCTCAGGTGTGTCCGCGCACCTGATTATATACCTATACACAGAGTGGGTATCCTTTATTGGTATATCTACAAAATCTTCTGTTGAATTGGATTAATAATATTATCAAATCAATCTTTTAATTAGGTTATCATTCACAAAAGACCCGTTAATCTAATATAAGGATACCACTGAAATTCCTTTTCGACACCAATTAACACATAGAGTCTATACCTTTGATATATAACAAATTTGTTTTAAAAACCAATATGTCACGGTCAGATTCTTTTTTTTATATATATAATTTGGCATTGTCCGAACAAAATCATTTTAATTAGATTAAAATATGTATGTAAAGAATGCGATGAAGTTGTATATAAGCGCTTCAGGACATATCTCATTGGTCGAAGAAATCCCGCCCACCCCCAAATTTTCGTAATGGATTAAGCCCAAAGCGCGTAGAGTACGAATCGGCATCGAACAATTCCGTATACTAAAATTCACAGGATATACAGGGTATTTGACATCTATTAAATTCAGATTAAAAAGGTTCGTGCATCTTCGATAACTGTGAAAGTAGAAAGAAAACCAGACGAATGGAGATTTGGAATTTCTGAGGAACACCTGTACAAGTTGAAATAAGTTAAAGGGATAGCCTTCTCTGGCGATATTACACTGCATTCAGGATTTTACTGTGGGATATATAATATTATAAATCTCTGCGCCGTGCCATTGTAGTGATGAAATTTTGAGAAAAATATATCCAATTATTCAAGATGAAACCCAAATTATATTTTATGGATTACATTACGTGGAATATTATGTTCGTAGTTGTGATGATTTTAATTTCGTTGAATGCCGCTATGGCATGTCCGAATGAATGTGTTTGTCAACAAAAAACCGTAGATTGTAGCTATAAAAAATTACAAATTATTCCAAGTGGAATTCCTCCAGCAACACATCGCTTGTAAGTATAGTGCACGAATTAATTACAAGAATTAATTACACTAAGAAATACTTAATCTCGCAGAGCAGGTGTGAAGTTTAAACCTTATTAATGCATTTTAATGTCGACTTTTCGACTTTTTAATTTTTTTATTATCACAATATTAAAGATAGTTAAATGTAAAACAATAGATTTTTTACGAGGTTGTCCGATAATGATAATTTAAGAATTGGTGGAATTGGTCAGCAAGGATAACCTGTTTTTAAAGTATATTCTAAATATTTATTTAACATTGAGCACCCCAGTCCGCTTATGCGATTAAGCCGTTAAGGGTATTAATAAACATAAAATTGCAATGAATACATGTTAACAGTTTTACAGCTAGCTGCCTTCGAAAATACAATAACAAACTAACATTGCTATCGCTTTTGATATCGCAAATAATTGAAGACATATTGATAAAAGTGTCTTAAAAGTAAAGACCCAATAAGGCGACAGCTTAAAATATCTACGTAGTCTAAATACGTTCTCGCTAAGGTACTTCGTGTGATAAAGAATTTATGAAATATATAGCTAAGCCAGGGATATATATTTACTAAATCCCTATAAGTAAAATACATAAAATATGAATAGAAATATGCAAAACTTGCTATACATTAAATATCGTGTATTTGATTATTTAGAAAGTCATAATGTATATAGAATTATTCTTTCGGTTCACTTAAAAAAATGAGATTCCTGACCAAAAAAAAAACATTGACTGTGTTGTCTGCATGAAGAGAGAGAGAGAGAGAGAGAGAGAGAGAGAGATTTTAATAATATATTTTTTTATTTCCAGAGAATTACAAGGCAATAATATAACGGTGATAAGAAGAAATGATCTACAGAATTTAAATAATCTGAAAGTTTTGTAAGTTTACTACTATTCTACAGTTTGTTTCTGTTTTAATGACTGGTATTTATTGGTGTGGATTTTATCAAATTATCTACATACATGCTTTCTTTTTTTGTTATGTAACACTGTTTTATTTAATTATCTTGTTGCATTTTTGCTTGATGATTTTATTCCACCTTGTTACATTTCATTGTGATTACCATAACCTTTCTTTCGGTATCTTATTTCATATTTTGTTATCAATCCTAAATATATACACAAGCCAAAAGCACGCATTTATATATATTCGCACAAGAGTATTACATAATTTCGGATAAAAATGAAAAGAACTTCATTAAGGGAAAGAACATTATTTTCTAACACCAAACATATAAAATCGGCGAAATCAGTTGCTTTGAGTGAGTTTGACACTTGCCCCAAAGAAAAACTCCTTGTCCACTCCATAATGTTTAATCTCTCTGTATTTACTCTGCTAGGTCTCTTATCACTCACACCGCCAATTCGACATGTGCTTACATAACTTCTTCAGCATGTATCAGTTTAATGTGACTTCTTCAAGCAAATAAGTCCAAGGGGGCTTCTAACGAAATTAAATTCTCACAGTCATCAGTTTGTACATAAAGCAAACTCGGAATTATTGGAATATTGTTAAAAATTGGGTTACCATGTTTTCTCATACAAACATTGTTTTATTAGAGATCATGGGTTTTGAAGTTCCTTTTCCCCCGAACACCTGATCAACGTATGCTTCAAACTTAATTACATAACAAAAGCAGATGTTATAGTTTTTTTTTAATGGGGGGGGGGAGGGTATAAACTGTCTTTTCCGATTATATAGATGAACTAAAAACAAAATGAAAAGAAACTGTTCTGAATTGAATGAATTAAAATTAAGTCCGAGATAGAAGTATTTGTTCGTAAGTAGATATTCAAAAAAGTATATTTTAAAAAAAATCATAAAATTTCGCAAGAAATGTATCACCTTTTAAAATAATTATCTTCACACAAAGTTTCTATTATCTGCCACCCAAAGTGTCTGGATTTCAATAAAAGACAAAGTATATCAAATATCATCTCTTATTACACGAAGCCCAACTGGTTTTTTGTTTCAGACAATTGCTAGAAAACAAGATACACACTATAGAGCAGGGAGCATTTCGAGATCTTGACCAAATGGAAAGATTGTAAGTAGATTACACAGCTGCAAGGGCCATTTAGATCTTGTAGTTATTGGCGATCGGTATACTGCAGGGTGAAGCTTTTTGATATTATGAATTGTGCATTATGAATGGAATAATGAAATCAGGGGCGGGGTGGATTTTTGAATCTGATTTTTAACGAAGTGTATGAGAAGATAATATGATTGAATGCATGATTTATGAAATCCACTGAAAGAAATATTTATGAATTTTCCTCAAGATATATCTAGTTTTGTCGACAACCATGTTTTGTTGTTTTAGTTACGTAAGTTTGAGTTTACATTTGAGATTTATGCCCGTTTAATTAATTTCGTTTACGACTTTTCCGTTATCTCCTGCAGTTATGATAGATCTATACTTGTAATGATTTGTATCGTTTTCTTCCCCATGTTTCGACAAATTGTGACCATTATCTAAATAGGGCAGTGGCTTATCATAAGTCTCGCCCATTATCACCCAACGACATCGACCCCCATGGCCAGTATTAGACATGCAGAGCAGACTCTTGGGCGACTTTAGGGTCTTGGTTTGTTCTTAACACCCGCGGGGCAGGAGAAAATTTACTTTGCCATGTCTATCAGAGATTATCGGTGAATCAATTATATTCAATTATCTGCTCTTTATTGTCAAGGGTAGTTGATGTTTTGTTTAACACATCTTAAAGAATTTGTCACTATGAGCGATGACAGATTTATTACAATCACAGAAAAATTGCATCCGGAAATACAAAGCTCATCGGTAGAAATTCCGATTTTAGAATCACCGGAAATTATTTTTTTGAGATGACATAAGAGCGGGAAGCTGAAGAAGATGAAAAATATGAACCGATTTGGTGGTATTTGGTATATTTTGGAAATGAAAAAGAAAACCACGATTGGTTTTATTTCTATTTAGCTTTTACGCGACCACTGTTCGCGCACGACCACAAGATGGTTTTCACCTCACATAACTCTTGTCGTGTTGATGATGATAAGTTAATTGTATTTTTTCTTGTTGAAATCGTACAATATGATGGAATACAGGACTGGGCCCTTTTGTGATTAGTTTCTAGCAAAATGATAATATACGAAGTAATATTTTTTATGTAAATGATCATCATAGTGTGCACTGTGTGAATTTTGTGCTCACCATGTTACTCTTGCATTTGGCCACAAAGTGCAAGTAAAGCAGAAAGTAGGTAAAAATACCTTTGGAGGCCATAGGTATTAATATACGTAGGTAGAAATAGTCTTTTATCCTGTTGATGATGGTAGACATTCTTTTAATGTTGGTACAATAGTGGAATAGGACCCTTTTGTAATATTTCCAATATTTATTTCAATGATACTATAAACCAGTGAATTTTGAGTTGACTCTTTATTAAAGTTGCCACTGTCAGATGAAATAGTACTAAGGCATATCCCACTGTCCCAATACCAACAATATTCCAAATAGCACGTAACATGATCATGCAGTTAATGACCACTGCATTAGAAATTGATAGGAAATGTTGAACTGTATTATATATTGACTGGCATAATAGAGGGAAATAAGGGACAGTTATATTGTTTTGTGTGTATGTGATCTCCATTGATTGACTGAAAAACTACAAGTTTTTGTATCTGAAGTATATTGCATGTTATCATTCAGTCATTTATTGATATAAAAAAAAAACTCTGCCCTGCTTTTGGTAATTTGTAATTTTTTATTTGGTCACAAGCAGTATTATATAGCTTGAATATACAAATAATACAAAGTTTTTAATTTTATACAATTTGAAGCAAAAACAATTCAATGTTACATGTAACTCTTTAATCTATGTGTAAAAATTCTGAATAAATAGATTTTTAAAAAAATATTAAAAAGAAAGAATAAAGCCAGTGATTATTTTCATTGACCATTTTCTTTGTCCTGAAAAGATATATTTTTTAATTCATACTTTGTAGGAGAATAGACAGAAATGAACTGACAGAGCTTCCAGACAACCTGTTTGCTTCAATGAAAAAGCTTCAAAGATTGTAAGTACCTACTTGGACCACTGTTTAAATTTTGTTTATATAGACCTCAAGATTAAGTGAAAAAACAAATGTGGGACATTTGGTTATATCGTTTTCCCGAATATCTGTTTATAAACTTGAAGATTAGGTCAAGGAGGATGTGCTAAAAAAGGGATTGAATTCAGATTCTTAGTCAATATTACATTATTATTCAGGCCCCATAGAAAGCTTTTACATTTTACATTTTAATTCTAGCAGATTTTTGGGCTGCAAAGTGGTAGCAGTCTTTAACACTGTGGGAAAGGATGATTCACTTTGTTCTCTTGTTCTGTGACTTGGTCTTATAAATCTGATTCTTAATTCAAGGACACATTTCACAATCATTATTTCAATGTTATTTTTTAAGCCGTTATTTACAAATGGAAATGCTGCTCTGGTCTGAATGATTCAGGTGTTGCAAAATTTATGGAATCTAAATTCTTAGTTTTGGATGCATTTGCCATTTGAAAACAAATTTGAGGTGGGATTGAATTTGAGTATTAAATTTTCAAAGTTTGAGAAAAAGAAAATCCTCCATTTATAATGTAGATCATGAACATGAATATTGATTAGGCCTACTCTTTATTTCGTTGGGAAAACTGTGAAGTTGAAGTTTGCAGGGTTCATCTGATAAATTTCAATTTAATAACACTATATCAGGTTTATACACGAAAAATAGAAAGAATTGAGAGGTGCTATAAGTTAGGAATACCTAGAATAAATTTTCACACTTAGCAAATTTACCACTAAAAGATGTTTTTCTTTCCTTTACCTGTGTTTTAAAGTTAAAAATATGTTTTACAAACTGATGAAGGAATTTGTTGTATTTTGCCAAATGACATAATGGAATAAAGAGTCCATTGTAAGAAAGATCTTTGAAAAAATCCTGACTTTTTGTCGGAGTTGTCAAGGTGTTTAGGATGTTTGTACCTCCAGTAAGAGAAAAAGAAAAGGTGTTATGAAAACATTAACATGTCTAACTGAGCTGGCATTAGGACTGCGCTTCACCTTAAAATGTTCTGTCACACCAGGATAAAGTAAAAAGACTTTATAATTGAAAAATAAACCCATTAATTGTAAAGAAGCATGAGGTGGGAGGTGGGATTTTTGGCAGCTCAGGTTTTTCTTCGAATAAACTAAAGTCTTTAAAATGCATTAATGCAAGTCAGTGTTTAAAGATTACGATTGCACTTCCAATTGAAGAAAGTATTAATGTCATGGGAATTTTGACTTCTTGATATAAAAACAAAATCTTTTTTTTTTTTAAATTGACTTAACCTTTACAAATTGTTGCTGAATTCTCATGTTTATTAGGCATTCCATCTACAAAACTTGAATTAGTCTATGTTTTTTATGATGTATTTGATATGATTTTGACAGCCATATTTCAATATGTAGATTAAGGGATATGCCTCAGTAACATCAAAGAGAAAATCTAAAATCTATTTCATTTTTATTGTGACAAGTTCTTGACATTTCTGTTTTTCTGGTGATAATATTGTGACCACACATAGAATGATCAAGATTGAAGAAGAAAAACAAAAATATTTTTTATATAGAAAACACATTCAATACCCAGTTCTCTTTTGATGTCATGAATTGATGTTTAGCCTAAAATTGATAAATAATGGAGTAGGATAGGGTCTAGGATGTAGCCTAAAATGGAATAGGAATGGGTCAAATTTTAACCTAATACTGAAAAATAATTGAGTAGGAATGGGTCTAATTTCATCCCCAAAATGATAAATTTTGCAGTAGGAATAAGTCTAGAATTTAGCCTAAAATTGATACATACAGGAGTAGGAATAGCCTAAAATGTAGTAGGAATGAGTCTAGTGTTTAGCCTAAAATTGATAAATAATGGATTAGAAATAGGTCTATTAATATATAGCCTAAAATAGAGTAGAAATGGGTCTAGTGTTTAACCTAAAATTTATCAATAATGGAGTAGTCATGGGTCTATAGGAAATGACTTGGCTTATAGATATGGTACCTTGTGGATAATATCAGATAATGGAAGCTTATCTATAGCAGGTGGAACATAAATATTATGAGAATTATGGTACAAATGTAACATATATACTTCTTTATTAAGAGAACAGAAGTTCTGTGGGTTAATATGTTGGCCCATGTGGTAGTAATTCAGAACAGTTTATATGCACTTAATGTCGACAAGGGGTCTGTAAGACGGAGTTATTTCCCCTAATCATCTGGATAATCGAAGTGTATAGCTACATGGGGATGACTGGAAGAAAGGTGTCACATAGAAATCTTATTTTCACTATAAAGATTTCGGATTTGTTGGAAGGCTGTACTTTTACATTGTCCAGTTAATCCTGATGCTTTCATCATGGGTAATACATGTGGCATTGACTTGTCTATGCTTGGAATACAATGGGCTGTTTTGCAGGTTCACACATTTTGATCTCATGAATGTCACTTTCCTAAGTCTTAAAATCTTTTGAAATTTTTCATTCTTATTGCATGTAGAAGGTCTGTGGACAATAAAATAAAAGCAAAACTTGGCTGAAAATGTACAAACATAGACGTATTTTCTTTTTAGGAACAATGTATTTGATTGAAAGGACACACACGGCGTTTGAGTAAATTTGAACGTAGAAATAAGTTGACGACAAAGTTCTGATGCTTTATTACAGATTTTATTGCAAGCAGGTTGTTGTAACATGCATTTACCAACATGTTGAGGTAGCCCCATTACTTCTATAAAAACCCAAGAAATAAAACCTTTAAAACAATAAAGGTAAACTTATGAAATAAAAGATTTTTATGCTGTACAATAGTGAACGCATTGTTTGAATGCCTTGGAGTCTCCAAATTTTAAAATTATGCCAAGGCATGCTGGTAGTCTAAGCTACTGTTGGCTAATTACCCGGGTAATGTAAATTTGATCCATTCTGAGTATATGTTAACCGTAACATGTACATCAAGGCCAGCCAAAGAGACTGAAGTTTGAAAGATTGATCAATGTTGATAGGTTTTAAGTCTTATCAAATATTGCCATAAAATCATGGCCATTGTGTGTGCAGAAGAATGGAAAAAATAATAAGTTAGAGGAGGCATGTATATATTATTTACCATCTTACAAATAAGAACCAGTGCCTGGCGTACTTTGTGGTGCCAGTAATCTAGCTTCTATGATGGCGTCCTCTTCAGTTTTCACACATGCACATCATTTTTACGATGGGAGATAACAACTTTGCATAGAAGAATATGTCATGGAGACCAATTTCATTATAGACTGTTATTTGAGAGGGGTCCATTATTTTTGCCGTCACAAGGAGCAAGGGAGACTCAAGCATTTGAGTTGTGCTTAAAAAGTTTTTAAAATATTTAAGTATGTTTTGGTTTTTTTGATGTCTGAGAAGTGCAATTTCATGCATTTTGTTTTTATGCTACCTTTATTTCTCATTGCTAATGGAGTTGTGTGCTAAGTCATTCCAATAAGTGTATATATTTATAGCTTGTTTATGATGTCTGTAGACCAGGGAGTTTTTTTTTTTATTGTTGCTTGTTTAAATATGTCTTGCATATATAAACATATAAAAAAAATAACAGGGAAGCAAAAAAAAAATAATATTGTAGTAAGTGTATTGCTTGCTTCGTCATTCATGAAATGATCTGGTATAACCCTCTCGTAGTTACAAAATGTGTAATGAAATGTGTGCTCTCTTTGATTCTATCACTGCCTTGACATCTTTCTCGCTATATGCTTGGCTTGAATCTGTCTCTGTGTGTTTTGGTGCAGAAACTTATATACCCGCTGGATGTAAGAGGTTTCAAAGAAAATGACATTTTTTCTCTCTCTCAATTTTTCACTATATATTTATAATTTTTTATTTGGCCCAGAGCTTTCAGGTTTTAAAGAAAAAGGTTATTACTCAGTTGTTAACCTAACATACGAGGTGCATTTAAAGTGATGACAGCTTTTGAAAAATGATTTGTGTTAAGTTGTATCATGCAGTAAATATACCTCTGTAAAGAAAACGCTAATGTGGATGAATACACATAGAAGAGAAAGCCTTCACATCACACAAAGAAATATTTCTTTCATATTGTTATAGGTCTGTAAGTTCAAAGGGATTAGGTGTAAATGACTGATGCTAAGTGGACTTCAGTTGATAAGAAGTTACACCTTGATGAAATAATTTTGTTTCATTCATACATTTATCTGTTCTTATTGCTTCACTTAAAAGTATCAGATTTCTTTAAGGTCTGAAAATGATTGGCACAATTGAATACACAGAAATGTTTTGCTTATAATGTTAGAAGTGGAAAATTTTATTCAGGAGTGGTAAAATTGTACGTAATTGGGATTTTGTGTGTGTTTGAGAGAGAGAAAGAAAGAGAGAGGGAGTGAGATTTTTAAAATTTGACCAATCATGTGATCTATACAACATATGTAATGTTAAGGAACATCTTGTAAAGAAATTACTAGAACTGACAAAAGTGAATGAAAGACGGAGAGGAATTTATTTTCATGAACCTAACTTTGATTTCACTGATAAACCCTCCTACATGTGTGTTTTCTATCAGAGCTACCTCCAATGAACTGACCAACTGATTCAAGTTTCTACATCTCAAGGCAAATGTTTACAAGATTCAGGAATAATAATCATCGGCAGTTTGGACTCCACAGCCTTTATTTTGAAGAACCAACATGTCTTTAAATGAAGTATGCACAAGAATTATTTCTGTACTGTCTAGTACAGTAATATTTGAGCATTTACTGAAATCATTTATTGCCCTCAACAGATATAAGAAAAAAAAATTTTTTAAAAGATCTTAGCCATATTGGACTGTTTTATATTTTTAAAAGATGCCTCTAATTAAGTTACAAGAACTATATGCAGGAAAGTAGTAGTCAAAGTGTAAAATACATCATTCAGTATGTTAGAAGTTTTGTTTTGAATACTTCAGTTAACTGTTTGTAGTGAAGTTCTGCTGACCCTATTGTTTGACAGTCTAGCTTAAAATTCCTGCTAGGGTTCAACACTGCCCAGGTATTTAGGCAACGAAATCAGTGATAGGTGGGGGGAATGCATTACATCAACTAATTAAACGTGAGATCACAGGTAGACTAAGTGTTCAATCAAATAGATTTAAGGTGCACCGTGACACAACATTGGACGTGTCATTGTGATGGCACGATACATCTTTCTCTTTTGAAGTGAGATTCTGTAAATCAGGGGAAGATAATCCTCACCAGATAGGCGCACAGATGTGTGGTGCATTATGGGGGGAAAATCGCAGACTTAAAGGTTCAAGAAATTGGGGGGGATGTGATCAGTCCCCTACTGTGTCAAATTTCAATGAACATGAGATATTGTTCTTATAGAGCTATGGCGCTCTTTTACAGACTGATGTTTTATCAGTTTAATAGGTCTTCCTCTAAGATCTAGGGTCCCTGTAGGTTGTTTAAAACCTCAGCTTATCGTGCGACATATTCAACAAATCATCAGATATTCTAAAGACAATTCAGTCCTTGACAAGTGATATCTATTTATAAAATCATACTTGAAATTTTTTTCTTTTAAAATTTAGCAATTCATGGATTTTTTTTTCTCGAACGAATATGTATGTCTCCTCTACTCCATGAAATGAGAATTTTATATCGGCATAACTTTGTAGGGGGGAATGTAAAAAGCAGAGTTTTTAAGTGTGGTAAAATACATGGCTATATTTAAAATTTTATCTATCTTTTTCAAAGACATGCTATTAAAATAAAATGCCACATTCGATATACTGAACGAAATTTCCTTCATTTGATTGCATAGATTCTTGAGGAGATTTTCATGAATGCCAAAGTAATTTTTTCATATATATTAAAAACAATGTATTTTAATTGAAATATAATTGCATATAGTTAGAAAGTTAAATCAAGGACCACCCAAAAGGGTTAAAAAGAGAATTTTCTCTCACCAGTCTGTTCCTTGTTAAAAATGACAACAAAAAAGTTTTAATTTGACAATGAAAACATATATGTTAATTAGAATAATCTACATACAGAGTTCAAAGAGCAAGACGAGTAACAGTTATTTTTAACCATATAGGCCAACTCTCAGGACCCCAAAAATGTGACCTGGTAAGTCTTTTAGTAAATGTGGGGTAAATGACCGTTACAGTTTGTCTTGGTCAAGGAAAATATTCCTCTGAACATCTCTGTGACCGATTTAAAGCTAAAATATGGGGCAGCTCAGTTTTACACTTTTCAAATCAAACCTACATAAAAGAGAAGAAAACTATTCAATATGTGCAAATTAAAAGAAATAGTGATTCAATGTCTATACCTAGTAAAATCTGACATATTGAATTATGGGCAAAGAAATGTATTTTGACAGTTGGGGATTTGCATTTGTATTTTGAGTGACTAAGACACACCCAAGGGATTAGCAACATCAAAGTGTATACTGTGGTATAATATATATCCCATCTGGATTGACTTTCCCAGTATTGAATTTTCCAGTTATTGATCCCCCTTTCTATGGCAGTGCTTTGGAAATAAAACACCCTGTCTGTGTATTATGTTTTTTCTTCAGACAACCCCTGTATTATAAGCTCTGAGAGAGAGCCTTGTTTCCACAGAATCAGATCTCTCCTTTACTGATGGCCATTAAATGAGCCTTAATCAGAAGTGGTTCTGATATTTCTTGTATTACCCCGATATTTCTTGTATTACCCCGATATTTCTTGTATTACCCTGATATCTCCTGTATTACCCGGATATCTCTTGTATTACCCAGATATTTCTTGTTACCTCGATATTTCTTGTATTACTGCGATATTTCTTGTTACCCAGATATTTCTTGTATTACCCTGATATTTCTTGTATTACCCTGATATTTCTTGTATTAAACTGATATTTCTTGTATTACCCTGATATCTTTCATATTACATATATGTACCCTTATATCTCTTGTATTACCCATATATCTTATATTACTCTGATATATCTTGTATTATCTCAATATTTCTTGTATAACCCTGATATTTCTTGTATTACCTCGATATTTCTTGTTTAACCCTGATATTTCTTGTATTACCTCGATATTTCTTGTATAACCCTGATATTTCTTGTATAACCCTGATATTTCTTGTATTACCTAGCTCTATCCCTTTTCTGGTGGCTGACCACACAAACAAGATCGTTCGCCTTCATGCTGTTTTTACAGTTTTTCTTTCATGCCTCCCTGACTGTTTCTCCTCCCCAAGCAGACTACATCTGTGTTTCATCTATTATTTTGACCTCTGTGGAAGAGGTCAGCTGAGGTGAGGGAGGTCCCCATCATATGTCTGGCAGGGGAAGCGCTATTAATACATCACACTTCAGACAGTGGACGGGGCCTTTATTGCAGGAACTGGTCTCCAGTCTTTAGATCCTTGTCATGAGCTCTGATTAGAGTCGTCAAGTTAACCCCTTCTCTCCCAGTGTCCTTCAGTCTGACCTTCCCTTCACTGATTTTCATTAAGATAGTATAGAGAGACATTTTATCAGCTAGGAGAATGGAAGCTCTAGGGATAGATGAAGGTTTATGTGTATTACAGTGTACTTATCAAATCTGACTACAAAATTCTACAAATAGGAAAAATACTCCACTATTAAATGTCAAATTCAAAATCTTTATCTTGATATTACTTTGTCACTTTAACACCTGACAGCTACTAATTTTACTGATTTTTTTTTCACACTTTTTGAATTATAATTTTGATTTGACATTAATTCCTGATTTTTATTATTTTAAACCCAAAGCCCATTTTATTAAGAGTCAGCATGGTGTAGACAAACATTAATGATCTTAGTGCATGTGATAATAAAAAGAATCCCTAACTGAACTCTCCTCAGTGCTATAGACACATGCAGATAATTCAATTAACCGGATCATTCCCTTAATCCACCAGAGAAACCCTATCTTAATCTATGGAATGAACTGTATTATCCTAAGTCCATCATCTATTAGTGAGCCCCCCTCTCCAACACACGGATCAGAGCCTCCTCTTATCTCCTGTGGTTATGCTGTAAATCTCTGAAGGAATGCTCAAGTGTTTCTTCTTTGGAAGCAGTCCGTAATTTTCATGTGAACATCGTATATTCCGTTATGGTCATCCCACAGCTGTCATTAAGCGAACTCTGATCACAATACTTGTGTTTTTTCAGTGGGTTCTTGAATGAGGGCTTGTTATTTTATTCTTTGACAAGGCCCTACTTTGTTTAGGCTATTGAACTTTTTTCCTATTTCTGATCTTTTTTTCTTGTTACATATTCATGATCTAAAAGTAATAATGGTGATTTCTGTGGCTTTTATTAAGGGGAACGTTCACGTCACAATACATCATAGGATGTATATAGCTAGAAATAATTTTCTTTGTAAAATCAAAGTTATGTACACTCCAAAGGATCTTTGCCTTCTAAATATATTAATGCTTCAGAAAAATAATAACCAACATTTGCTGAAAAGAAATGAAAATGAATTGAGTTGTTTGATTAAGATCAGAACAAATGAACAAGGAGATGGGATTGTCGGAATGTTTAGAACAAAGAGAAACAAAGAGATTTTTTGTTAGTTCATATGAAATTGGTATCTTTTTGCGGTTAGAAATCAACTTATTATGAGTCACATTTTGTAACAATTGTGGTAAAAGAGGTGCACTAGCTGTTTTTTCTTGTTTATTTTTTTGTATAATCAGAGGATGAATTGCCATTATATCTAAAGTTTCAGTAATAATGGGTTACTGATATATTTTGGGTAGGCAGTTCAACGTATTCAAAGAATTAGCCTAAGAAATTGGCTGCATTTTCTTATTTTTATATCTGATGCAAAATAATGTAGGGGACATCCATTAAATTAAAGTGACTTGCTAGTAAAGTGGGCTTAACACCTTATGGAATACCCTGTTATTATACTACTAATCTTTTTTCCTTTGTAATCCTTGCAATGCTGTTTTGAAGTTGAACAATTCTTTGTGATAGATCAGGTTCCAAAATTTGTATTAAATATGAGAAGCTATTTAGAGCATAATTTGGGTATACGGAATTAAAATAAACGGTGTCAAATATCTTTGTAATAAAATTAACCCCTTCACACTGAGAGCAGACAAAATGAGGGGGGTTGCACATAGTTCTGGTAATTTATTGGATATACACAGGACAGATAAGATAGTGTGTTAGCTATATAATTTGGATTATTAGGCAAGGGGTCTCCTGAGGCCCCCATCCAGGGCAAAGTTTTCTGATTCTAGAGATTTTGAAGGGTTAAAATAGGTCTACCAAAGCCCTGGTGGGGGCCCAGGGGGCGAAGGGGTCTGGATTCTAGAGATTTTGAAGGGGAAATGATGTTAAAAAATGGATCCGCCAAAAGGATTATAAGGGAACTCCTGCATATTTTCTGCTTTCTACTCTACTTGTAGGGTATTCCAGAGAAGTGAAATGATTAAATGTATTGCTTGACCCATATGGGTGTATTATGCAATAAAGATTATTATTATTATTTTAAAAAAAAAAGGACAAAAATTGACAAATATGTGGTAAAATATGAAAGGTTATTTAAGGTAACTTAAACATCTAGAGCTGCAAGTGCCAGAAAGTTTTTCTCTATATTTAGGAGCAGAAAAAAGAAATTCTGCATCCCTTCAATTTCTTCTTCATAACTTAGAAATTGCACAGTGGAGCTCAGCCATAATTAAGCCACCTGTGTAGGAACAACTGCTGTAACATAAACATTTACAATTTTGATTGTCTATATCAAATGTTTGAATGAAAACAGATTGTCTCTCAAAGTAGGACCTTGCTTTTAAAAGTGCAAGGAATCTGCATGTGATTTTTGAACCACACATGAAGGGATAAAAGTAAAGTTGCATGCACCTTTAATGTGCATTGAATTGTGGGGGAAATCTTGTAATATCATCTTCCAAAGTGATCTTTTAATTAAAATGGTTCAGTTTCAATCACATAAAATTCTAAAATGAAAAAAGTGAGATTATTAAAAGGGTGATGTGAAGAAAGGGGATAATTAACATTCAATTTTAAATAAATTTCTGAATTTTCTGTATTTTTTGATTGAAGGTGATTGACATTATAAGAATGAAGTAAATGTCTTTTAGGACAAATGTATTTGGGTAGAATTTGTTTGTTCTAAATGAAGTGTTGACTCGCTGTAGGTCTGGAGTAGCGGGGGGCAAATGTTTGCTGTGTTTAACTTTAAGGTTTTAATCAGGTGATAATTCTAGTATATTATGGCAAGACGACCGAACAAGAAGCAGTCACTGGGAAAAGCAATCACAAAAACGTATTTAGAAAGTACTTGCTATTTACAGTGTACCATACCCCCACTGAATTTCTTTTGTGCAGAAGAGATGAACTAATCGGGTAACAAGAAGAGCAAATATTAAAGGAAACTGACATCTCTGTGTACCTGATGTCATTGTTGTAATTAAGAGCGGGGGTATATACCCGAGCCGTGACATTTTTCCTCCTGTGACATGTTGTGCATTACGTGACTCCGTGGGGTACTAATTGTTTGTGTGTCGTAACACCCAGTGGAGAAGATTAGTCCCAACAATTGCTCAGTTTTTCGATGAGAGTGATAAACTTTGGTGAAAGAAACCCCCAAAAAGTGTAGATTTATTTGATCAGGGGAAAAGTGGGTCATATCTTCGAGCACCTGCAAATCTTTTTAATTACATTCTTTTCTCTGATCTCTTTCAGTTGTTTCAACAGGGCCTGAAAAGAATAGAACAAAACTTCCAATAATCACTGATTTGTGAGAAAACTATTCCAAACATTTCTTAATGTTTTTGCTGATACTGTTAGAAGAAGTAATTATATCTATTACATGCAGTGATTTGCAAACAATTAAAGAAAAAGAACTGCCAAAAGCTTTCAGACTGTATAATTCTCACAGCAATTTATTTGATGCTATAATGATTGACTCTCAGTCCATAGTCTGCATTATCATCCAGAGCTGATGGCACATAATGACCATCTTGACAGCTTAGTGAAAGGGAGGCCTTGTGTTTAAAAACAAATTTGTGTCCCACCCATGGTGTAATCCGGCCAGGGCCCCTCCCCCCAGGCACGGCCATCAGCGGACAGGAGAAATGTGACACCATTGTCAGCGTTATCAGTGATCAGCTAGGGACATTTATGTACCAGCTCATTAATCTACTTATAAGGATCAAGACTCAAGTGGCAAATTTTCTTCTCAGTGATTAATAAAAGCTAGCAGTTTGACAGTTTCTCAAAAAGGCAGCAGTTTTCCAGATTCTTAGAAATATTTTTGTTAAAATTTATACATTAATTTTCATAACGTAGAAAGTGTAAGTACAATGCACTTATGGGGCAGAAACAAAAATATGTAGGAAATGACCTGAGATGATTATAAAAAGAAAATTAATGCTGACTTATATTTTGATAAATGAGTCCCTTAAAAAGTTAATGAATGCATGCATCGTCACATGCATTTTTAGCTGGTCATATATTTTAACAGCTGTCCATGAATGAGTTTTTTTCTCATCAGTTAGGAATTTTTTAAGATGATTATGACAGCTATAGTGTGTGTTGGTGGAAATGAGCTTAAAATTTGACATTATAAAACCTGCATTGTGTCTACGTCTTAAGTGTGTACATCATCCTTATTTAGCAAGAAGACTAGCGTATCCCCCCTCCAATCCCTTAATTAGATGCACTGACATGGAGAGTATCAAGATGTCTTTTCATTCATCTGTCAAATTTTTTTCTTGAATGTGGTTTATGAGGAGATAAGTTTGGCTGGAGTGTCCTGTGCGGTTTTGTGGGTGAATGAATCGGGAGATGTATCGTGTGGTACATTACCGGTCCTAAACACACATACCTGTGTGAATTAATTGTCCAGATTCTTCACATTTGAGGGGGGACTAGAGATATCAGGTTCTGATCTCTGTCCTTTCAATGACTTTGTCTACATTTTAAGGAAAGGTCCTTTATAGGGGGAATAATTATATCTCTCTTTGGTGAAGTTCTTAGTTTGTAATACCAGTTGGACAAGTGACATTAGTTTTATTTCTTCCTCTCTCTCTCTCTCTCTCTCTCCTCTCAGACAAGCAGTAGTAGTTTTCTTTCTCCCCTCTCTCTTTCTCTTTTCTCTCTCTCAGCCAGACAAGCAACAGTAATTTTATGCCCCCTTTCTTTCTCTTGATTATAATTTTATTTTTAAGGTGAACACCCAGTTGACAAAAGATTTTGCTAGGGTCACTCATAAGAGATTGGCCCTCTGAAGCTGACAAATTTTTGGGGGGCCAGACTTGACCAGGGTTAGTAAGCATGTAAACAGTCAATTTCTGTAATTCCTGTCCGTGATTTATTGACAGGGGGAGGAATAACATTGGGAGCCATGGTCCTCTTAATGCTTGTAATGTTGTATCATATCATCATAATGGCCAAACACTACAAAGATATCGCTACTGTGGTCGGTAGAAACATGATTACCAACATTTGTACCTGGGTGACCGTTTCCCCATTAATCACCTCGCTAATGGTTTTAACACCTATCGGGGCCCATTTCTGGCGTAAGACTTTCTTCGTTTTACATGCATTGATAGACTCTGAGACAGATCTCATGTTACTTGTACAAACAACCCTATAGACATATGATAAAAGAGAATTAACATGATTAGTATAGGGATGATAATCTGGTTAGTCTACCCCTTACTCTGAATCTTCCTTAATTTAATATGCAACATTTTTTGGGAGAACAATATATTCAGGTTTTTATTCATTTTAACACCTTAAGTTTTCTACACTGATAGAAAGCATTACGATTCATGACTTGGAATTTAATGCACATGTTGACAATGAAGAATTAAGTGACAGTGCATACATTTCCTGATTTTGGTTTAAATGTAAAACAGGCTAATTTTGAGAGGTGTGAATCCATGTTATAAAGTTCTCTGTTATGAGACACCTTGGGTCATTTGGTGTGTGGTTTGTGGGTCGATGGGGAGGTGCATTTGACAATCACTAAACTCGAGGGCTTGACATTTACCTTTTCTACCATGTGCTAGAGATGACAAAATGCACTGTTTAAATTCCAGATCAATTTCATCGGTTTACCACCCAAACTCGATAGCCAAATTGATTTCAACTTATTGCTTATATCAGTCAAGTACGTACAGTTGCATGCAGAACTTGGTGCTATTTTGTAATTTGGTAAGATACAAGTAGATTGGTTTATGGTTGAGGACTTCTGGCAAAATATTAAGATACCCGATCCATTTTAATTTTTTAAAGGGCTGGCCATACATGGAGTCGTCTTCCATTAAGAGAAGATTAATTACGGGAATGTTTAATGTCAGGTTTTTTTTGGCTAAGAGCTGTAATAACATTCCATGTCGATGTTTGCAAGTCAGTTGACATCTCCATTCATGTCCGCTGACTTGAAAAAATGTAACATGCTCCCCAAGACTCATCGCGCGAGAATGTAAAAGGTCCCCTCTTCAATGTCAAGCCGAGAAAAGAAACACCCAGCGATATTGTCTCTCGTACACCCCGAGGAAATGCCCTTGTGTACGGACGATAATACATTATTCTTTAAAAGAAGTTAACTATGCTGAAAACAATCATCGCTATCTAAAAGCCATGCATTGTTAATTGAAGTTTAATCAGATCTAAAAGATCGCAAGATAAAATGATAACCATCATAGAAAAAAAAATTGTACTCTTCCCTGCTCTGTATTGGTGGTCAACCAATTTTATTCTCATCGGGAGAGAATATCAATGCTGATCAGAGGCAGGTGGAAAAAGAGACTTTGCCCATTTCAGGGTGATAGAAAAAGTGAAATCAGAAGTACAGGGTTTAGAACAGAAGAGATATTGTGCAGTAAGCTGATCAAAGCAACAGATCGCTTGACAGATAACCATTTAACACACTGAATCTTCGCTCATTTGATCTATTGGACTTATGAATGAAGACCTCTTTACAAAGTCATCAAATGAGAAAATTTCTCAGGCTGCCCGATAATATCTGCAATTAATGAAGAATGGTTAAAACACTTGTTCAAACACTTTGCTCATTTGTAATTACCCTAGCTCACTGTGTCAGGTGCTGGTTTAGCGTTAGTTTATGATAGATAATGGTAATGATATAGCTTCTGAAGGCATTCACTGTATCAACTTGGGAGTCGAATTCAAAGTTTGTAACTTGTTGGGATCTCTAAGACACACACTGTGTTAATTAATGTTAAATTGGGGAAAAAATCAGATAAAAACTAATTAGACTGTGTTCAATCAAGATTGTAGTCCAAGAAGATTCTTAAAGTCAAGTTTATGATGAAAGTCTTAGGACTTGATTTATTTTACACTAGCTAGACTGTTAGTGCATGTAAACTAAATCAATTTTAATGTTAAGGAGTTTGAGGTGCAATAAAAGTAGCATAAAAAAAGAAAAGATAGTAAAAAAAAAAGGTATGAAAATCATACTGGGTTGTTGCTGCAATTTTATTCTGGTAAAATGAGTTTGATGACATTTTTACTACTTTTTTCTTGGAGATCAGGATTTATGAGGAGGAAAAATTGATCATTGTTAGATTGTTTATTTATTGCAGGTTTAAAAGGTTTCTAAATTATATCATTTTCGTGGGCAGGCCAGCTAAGGAATCTCAAAGCAGGAGAATTAAAACTTCGCTGTGGATATAAAGGAAATTTTTTGTTTCTTGGTGAATAATACTCTAATTAAAATGCAAATGGCCAAATGTACCTCTGAACACAAAGTGTATATACGCATTGTATACAGAAATACTCTGCTTGAATGCTTGACCAAAACTTGAACTCGGATAAACCCAGCTATTGAATCGGGCATGTTTCTACCCTCAAAACAAACACAAGCAAACTCATTATAAAATGAGAAACACAAGAAATTCAAGATTTTATGATAAATTCGAGATAGGCTTGAACATGGAGCACCTTTCATCTCATCCAGTATGAGTTGAGCAGTGTAGTGATTTTTCTGTGAAGTTGGGGTATTTTTTGGTTAGGAATGACTGTAGCTAGGATACAGGACTCGAGAGCAAGCACCCAGGCCTTCCCACAAGTGTTTACTCGGGTTTACTTGCCGATTGCCGTTCAATGAACACGTCTCCAAAATCGGACATTTATTTTCATTTGATTTGTCTTTTTAAAGACCATATAAGCACCTCCGAAGAACTTTATCTACAAAATCAACCCTTCGAAAAAAAGTTGATGTCAGATTTTTCTTCTCTGTAATGTGTAGAGGGATATTGAGTTAGTTTTAAAATGCCCATTTGATTTTGTTGGACTTGAAATCAGTAAAATCTCGAGACTTTAAGAATGCGAAATATTTTTCAATTGACTTGTGAAAAAATGGGTTAAAATCTATTTTCTATTTATGCAGAAAATTGAGGTCATATTCTATAAATTGAGATGTTTAATGGATGAAAAAGGGGACCCCAACAAACACCTGTACAATTTCATTACTTAAGATCGTTAAAGGCTGATATTTTTGTGTATTGGGGCAATGCAGGTGTGACTTAGGTATATAGAGACATTATTAAGTTCAAAGTATACCCACTAATGTATGTGTGTTTTTGAAGAACATGATTTTCCAATTGTTATCAAATGTTACATCTGTATTAACTGAGAAAAACACCAACAAAGACTAGCTTGCTTCATGGGGTGGCCTGCAGTTCATTTGATACATTATGAAACAGGTGTGCTAATATGAGCAAATGTTTTTACATAAAATAAATGTTTTTGTGTCTTCCATATTTCCTAGTATATTACTTTAGCCTATCTCAATATTACAGAGAACTGTGGTTATTGTCTATGAAGCCATATGATTAATGCTAGTAGTATATATCGTTTTTCCTTTTTGTAGAGACCTGAGTTACAATAAGCTGAAAGTGATTGGAAAAAAGACCTTGTCGGGATCCACTGTGCTGCGTAATTTGTACGTATTTCATTACGGTCATTTGAATATACGCACAATCTGCAGGCTTGTCCTCTATTTTATGTGTATAACCCTTGCATATCTAGAGTTTAAACATAGACCCACATATTTGTATGGGAAAATTACCAATCATAACAAAATATTGGTAATATCGATAACATTTAAGCAGCAATAAAAATTATTTTGAAGTACAATTCTGTTAAAAATTGAAACTAGTTTCTTGATGACCCAGGGGACCTAGCATAATCATGTGGAGCATGCCATAATTATCAACATTCTATCATGATATCGTATTATGGTACCATCCTGGTTTTGAATTTTATATATATAGAATTTCATTGATTAATATTTTATGGTTATAATACATTTTAGACCAAGTGCATGTAACAATGCCTTGAAAGCAGGCAGGTGATTTAATAATTAGTTTAAGGAAATGAGATCATAATATGATGGTGATTCAGATCACATGTCTTCTGGGAAAAAAAAATAAAATCCGAATATGATAGAATGCTGTAATTTGTATAACTTGAATCACTCAGAAGCAATTCAATGAGACTTTTTTTTACAACATTTTTTGTTGAAGATGACACATTGCATGTTCATTAAAACCACACAATTATGATTATCATTAAAATCACTAAATTTCTAAATGCATGAACAGGATTTTTTTTAACTGTTAGAGTCAAGCAGCCCTTTTGTTTTGTTCACGTCTTAATGAATTTATAATCGTGCAACTCTTGTTTTTAACCAGAAAAAAAGTTTTTTTTAAAATGTGCAAATTTCAAACTGTTACAATTTAAACAAACCCATGAGAGAGACTTGTAATTCACACTAACATTAAGAAAACTGTACTGATAACTTAAAATTGACATTAAACTCTAAGCTTCAATTTCTGATACAATAAAAAATTTTAGAAGTACGTTGTATGCATGTTTTACCAGAAGATGAATCATCTAAATATGAAATACAATAGTGCAAATTACTCACTATATAACAGAACAAAAGTCTGCATATGAAAAAATACTAGTAACTTATGTATTCCTTTATGTCAATGGGTGTATTCCCTATCACCCCATTTAATCTTCAGAATATGGTAGTTAGCATTACATAATGCAAAAGAAGATAATGTATCTGATTCAGTAGATATTCTCAAACTGCAACAATATCATATCTGTCTGTAAGGCAGTGAGGTTCTGGCCTTGTTTAATATTCCATTGTGTATAAACCCTCAAGTTATCTGACAATCTGTTTGACAAATTTTCTAGACCAATTATTTTGTGAAGTGTTGACAATGGTGAAGTTTTTCCCAGCGGTGAATAAAAAGCTGTTTTCTCATCTTACGTGATCAGCTGGTTGAATAGAGTCATAATTTTTTGTCATATTTGCTTATGACACACAAACATTGGCTTGAAGAGGTATTCAGATTAAACTTATTTAAACACTTGTAATTGTAAACATTGCGATTGAAATATTTTTCCGACTCCCATATCAAGTCTGACTGGCATGCTTTGAATTTGTTTCTTTCCATTTTTTCCTCAAAATTGGACCAGACACCCCACCCCAAATTACAAAGTTTTATATTGAGTTTTCTTTTGTATATTCATTCAACTGCAAAGATTATTATGAACTTTGTGTCTAGAATAGCTGTGAGAAATCAAAGAATGTTTTCTTAAAGTGAAAAAACTTTTCCTCCCTGCATTGTCGGAACATGGAGTGTTCACGTAATATAATTTGTAAAGGTCTGAGTAAACTGAAAACGTTTCACAATGGGCATCTTGTTTGATAGTGCATATTTAGAAACCTCTTTAGGCCTAGTTTACATCATAAAATTTATTTTGTCAATGAAAATTTTAAAAAGTGGGTGAGGACACTTTATTCAATGTAAAAAAATTGGTGAATTGTTGGATTAGGAGGCCATGCATAAAGTGCACTTGGGTTATTGTGTGTATTTCTAACTCATTTTCTTTAGCAAATGCATAAAGTGCACTTGGGTTATTTGTATTCTTGAAAGTGGGTATGTGCCAGAAAATTAAATTCTAACTCATTTGGGGGGGGGAGCTATTCTAGCATATAGAGGAGAGAAGGGTTACAATTTATGGGAAATTTCTACACTCTTACAGTACTTTCAAAATCTGTTGGTATACCCTTTACTTTTATTGGCTTAAATCAAAATTGTACAGGCAAAAAAATCATTAACCTTGAAAATGCTTCTTCTAGGTACCTCATATTTTGAATAAGTTAACACCTGTTTGAAATCTTTTGTGAAAGACTTGTTAATATACATCTATTTATTAAGTCCCTCACCTTAATAAGGTCAATCATAATTTTTTAATATGGGCAAATCATGATATGCATACATATATGTTTAGCCCTAATTAATATAAAAACCATTTCTTCTCCCATTCTAACCAAAAAAAATGTCTTAGAGAAAGAAGATAAATATTGGGTAGGAATTTGATAGGGTATGTTATTGTTGAGATGAGACTAATGGGTGTTCTATTTCCAGACAACTGGACCACAACGAACTCGAGTGTGTATCAGAGACAGCGCTTAAACCACTTCACAACATGGAGATCTTGTAAGAAACACACACAGTTGTTGACAGTCTGTCAAATGTATATCTGACAGTGACTGAGGCAGATAATCTCTTTATTGCAATTGGAAAAAAAAGTGAAAATTTTCGGAGAGAAAAATAAATGCCTCGGGTTCAGAAGAAAAAAAATAGCAAATTTTTAAGTTAAAGTGAAAATGGTGAATGATGTTATCAGAGCATCCAGTCAATAAACTTTTTATGAGGGTAGAAAATAAATAAGCAACTGATTGCAATCGGTGATATTTTAATTGAGAAATCTTTTATTTTCGTTTTACAGGACCCTGAACTACAACAAGCTGACGTCCCTACCCAAGAACCTATTTGACAACATGAACAGTCTCCGGACACTGTAGGTGCCAGATTGCTCCCGCCCTGGTCAATGTTTTATAAAACAGAGATTAGGCCCAACTAGGCTAGCTTCTGAAGACCTGATAAAAAAATTTCCCAGATTCTTGATAAAATACTTGAGAGATTAAAGAATTCCCTGCATGTCTCGGCCTTAATGGAAGATAATTATTGTTGTACCAAGTCATCTCTTTCTTTCTGTCTGGGATGATAAATGAGCAGTTTGGGTTTTTTGGGAAAAGGAAATGTCCTCTTGTTGTAGAATGAAGGTTAAAGCCAACACATTTATTGTTAGAAATATCACCCTAATGCTAATATGTGTATGAGATTATGCAATTTCTATTCAGCAAAGGACATCATTGGTAGCTAGCTAGAATTCTTATTGTCAAAAATTGCAAAAGATTACCTACTGACCTCAATTCTTGACAAAAGTGCAACATAGTAATTTTGTCCTCTAAACATTTCAATCAAGTGTGCAAAGTAAAGGGTGGGGGTATCATCTCAAAAGATAATTTTTCAATTTTATATTTGATTAAAGAGGGAAGTTTATGACACAATTTTTGTAAATTTTAAAACTGTAGGAGAGGGATATTTGAAGATTATAATTAAAAAATATTATTTGAATGCAGAGGGAAGTTTGTGACACAACTTTTATGAATTTAAAATTGATTTAGAGGGATGTTTGAAATTTTTATAAATTCATTTCAAATCATGAAACAGTTTTTATGAATTAAATTGTAGGAGACTGATAGATAACAAGTTTGTATGTGACTGTCACTTGGCCTGGCTGTCCCAGTGGTTGAAGCAGAACCCCAGTCTGGGTCTGTACACAGAGTGCTCCGCCCCACCCAACCTACAGGACATAGAGGTAGACGAGGTCCATCCCTTCAGCTTCCAGTGTCCAGCAGGTGAGACAAACCAGTCTCTGTCTCTTAAAATCAAGAATTAAAACCTTCTACGATAAAGTTTTTTAAAGTTCAGGCACTACCAATTCCATAGAAATTGGCCAGATTAGACAACATTGCGGATTAGGCAATTACACATTTTCAACAATCCAATTTGCCGAAAGTTAACACCCTGTTTGGCAGGATTCTGGAATACACAATATCTCTATTAGATAAGCTTCACTGTACATGTATTGATGCAAAAAAAAGCTGTATGAAATCTTTAGGGCTTAAAGGGGGAGCATTTGTCTAGCATATTGACTTGACAGAAGTGTTGACTTAATTAAGGTGTGATACTGTTGAATTACATATTTTCGTGGGGTCAAATTTTCCAGGTTTAAAGAAAAAATCATTTTTTTTTAGGGATTTCATTTCGTGGTTGAAAAATGTTAACTAGTACATGTAATGCATATGAAATTTTACATTTTTGTGGTGGACATGAATTTATGTTTCTCTCCACAATTGGAAAAATATGAATTAATTTTTAGAATTAAAATAAAACCCCCAAGAAAATTTGTCATTTCACAGTAGTGTTGATTAATCTTTAATTTTCTATTATTTTTGGACACGAAGGTCAGGACACCACACAACACAGGGACAGGTGCTCCTCCGTGGCTTCCTGTCCCAAAAAGTGCCGCTGTAACAACGGGGTGGTGGACTGTCGCGGCGCCGGACTTACAGAGTTCCCCTCCTTATTTCCTGACGATGTCACTGAAATGTAAGTAGAATGTTGCATCATCAGCCAAGTTGTTAAGTACTGTAGATTGGCAATTAATCATGATGGTTTTAATTTCATTATGTTAGGGAATTGACATTTTTCCATGAAATTTAACCCATTTTTAATGCTATCTTTGCTTTTTAAATATGTTTAACTGGGTATATGAAATTAAAAATAAGTTCATGTAGCATATGAAATTAAAACCATTGCCATGGGTACTTTTTAAGAAATCGTGAAATTTTAACATCTTGGCATGAAAACGACTTACAGTATTTGTTTAAAAAATTGAGTTAAGTTGTAAAGTATTTGTTAATTTTTCCCCCCTGAAAACCCTTTCTTTTCTCATTAATATTCAGGTAATTCTTGTTGTCACTTTCAGTTAATTTTTCAGGGGAAAATTCAAAATTATACTGGCCTTTTCATTCACTTAATTTGTTGTGGGAAACCAAAAACCACAAGCCTGGTATTAAATTTCAGTGAAAATAATTCTCAGTGATTGAATATTTGTTATCTTCATTGCGTATAAAAAATTTGTTTTGACAGCCGCTTGGAGCAAAATCACATTGTTGTAGTCCCCTCCCGAGCCTTCGCCGATCTGAAGAAACTCCGGAGAATGTAAGTATAAGGTAGTGTAAACAAAGCTTAGCTATCTCTACGCCAAGTATAACAAGAAGAGGAGGTGTCAGACCCCCCTACCAAACATCCTCACCAACTGTTTTAGAGACCGCTAGATAAACCATACCTTGTCACAGGAAGAGGAAAACAATTAAAAAAGCATGATCAAAAAGATTAATCAATCTGCAATTTCCCCCCACATGCTGTTTTGGGGAGGATCAGATGACTTTGTGCGTGGGGTCTTGATGGAGGGGGTTGCTTCACCTGTTATTAATGTCATTCGTACTCCATATTTTGCAGCAGCTCACCACCTCTCCTTTTACTGCACAGATGTTTTTTGACCCTAGTTAAATGTCATGGCATACCTTTTTAGATGCTTTGTCACAATGTATTTAGAATTTCATAAATGGCACATGGAACAAATTAGGCTTGTTGATGGGTAAATTTATGCTATTGATGATCTCTGGGTGGACATTTTTTATGGTGAAAGAGTGCAAGAACAAAAATGGAGGTTGACAATTTCTATTATTGACATATTTTAAAAACAAAGACAAAACTGTACAGTATTTTTGACTTTTTCCCCTTGTAGAAATTTGAGCAACAACAAAATTGCAGAGATTGCCGCAGATGCTTTCAGTGGACTGACTTCACTTAATTCTCTGTGAGTATACCAATAATATTGATGAAAACAAAATTTTTTTTTTCTACTAGAGTTTCTCAAGTCAATTGTAGATTGCTTTCATCGGAAAATACTGTTGATCGTGTGAAATTTTCATGATACTTGACCTGATAATAGTCCCCAAGAAACAAAAAAATAATAAAGAGATGGGTTTACTTAGATAATTACTTGTAACCATAGGATGAATTTCTTGTTCACACAGGGTACTTTATGGGAACAAGATAAGCGACCTGCCTACTGGATTGCTCAAGGGCCTATCATCTCTACAATTACTGTAAGTACGCAGGCTCAAGGGCCTATCATCTCTACAATTACTGTAAGTACGCAGGCTCAAGGGCGTATCATCTCTACAATTACTGTAAGTACGAAAGGCTCAAGGGCTTATCATCTCTACAATTACTGTAAGTATGAAAGGCTCAAGGGCCTATCATCTCTACAATTACTGTAAGTACGCAGGCTCAAGGGCCTATCATCTCTACAATTACTGTAAGTATGAAAGGCTCAAGGGCCTATCATCTCTACAATTACTGTAAGTATGCAGGCTCAAGGGCCTATCATCTCTTCAATTACTGTAAGTATGAAGGCTCAATACCTATCATCTACAATTACTGTAAGTATGCAGGCTCAAAACCTATCATCTCTACAATTAC
The DNA here is from genome assembly GCF_032062105.1 of Saccostrea cuccullata. Taxonomy (NCBI): domain Eukaryota; kingdom Metazoa; phylum Mollusca; class Bivalvia; order Ostreida; family Ostreidae; genus Saccostrea; species Saccostrea cuccullata. The sequence continues at coordinate 194,592 of NW_026932547.1, forward strand.
TGTAAGTATGTAGGCTCAAAACCTATCATCTCTACAATTACTGTAAGTATGCAGGCTCAAGGGCCTATCATCTCTACAATTACTGTAAGTATGTAGGCTCAAAACCTATCATCTCTATAATTACTGTAAGTATGTAGGCTCAAAACCTATCATTTCTACAATTACTGTAAGTATGTAGGCTCAAAACAGCACTTTATTTCTTCAAGCCCTTTTCAAATTGGGGTTTTTTTTTTGGTGTATGTTGTGAAATTGAAAATGGTATCGACAGTGACATGGCTCTGGTGAGATAATCAGAATATTTTTTGTGCCGGTGATGATGACAAGTTTCTGGACTTGTCTTTTTGTGGTTGACATCATAATGCAACTGCAGACATTTAATTAACATATGAAGGTGACTTCATTCATTAACCCCCTGTAGAATTGTTGGTGAACTTTTTTTTGTAACCATGTGACAATGAGTCATTTTGTAATTAGTGGAAAACAATTAGTTTTAAGATGAACTTTTGAAACATTAAGATTAGTAAGAGGAAGTATAAATATAAGGATAATTATAAAGATTTTTATTTGTTGAAATTTTTTTAACAGGAAAAATTTAAATAAAAGATGACGAATCTTATTGTTTATGGTCGAGAAAATAATGTGTTTTATAACCTCCTTTAGAAAAATTATTAAAACCTTTAAAAAACTTAATGTGTTTTTGCTTTTAGTTATAGCTGAATAATTAAGTTTTACATTGAGAAGAAACATGTCTCTGTTGAAAATTTAATCAACTGTGCATTCAAAGAAATAAACTTAAATGCAGATCATCAAAGTTAGGATGTAAAGGAAGGATTTTCGTGAATACAACATTCTGTTTTAGATAGCCTGTTTGATGTTCCACAAACCTTCTCTGGGACACATCAAATTGATTGATATCCTACTGTTAGAGATATACCATTAGAAGATCTAGTATAGCAGTTAATTAGTCACATACTTTTAAACCTGGAATGAATTTGAAAAATTTAAATTATGCAGGGAAACTTTTAAAAGTGAGATGTTCCTGATTTAGGGCTTAATTAAATGACCTGCTTAGATATACTTGCTTTTGTAGATAAGAAAAAACTTTCACCTTGTTATTTGTACATTGTGAGAAGTTCTGCACGGAGCATTCATTAAATACCTATGTCATTTTTTTCCTACTCTCACCAGACTACAGAAATATTTCAATATTCTCAATCTCATTGCTCTCTTTTCAGCTTGCTAAATGCAAACCAGATAAAGTGTATACGAGTAGATGCATTCCAAGACCTCGCCAGTCTCAACCTTTTGTGAGTATCGCCCCGCCCCCTTTCTATATCACCGACCCATTCAGTGTGAAAAAACAAATTGATAGCGGATTAGGAGACGAAATTGATTAAAAAGTCCTTCATCTGAGTTTAGCAAAGGGCATAAGATAGTTATTTACGTAATGTTTACATTTGTTTAAGATGTAGTAGCTGATAGGGAGAGAAATGTGTGGCTTGGAACATTGTTGATAACATTCTGAATTTTAGACGTGTTAAAATTAACGAGTCTTTTCCACATAAATCTGTGCATTGTACGTGCACTGCTAGGTTGCATGTGCAGAAATCTGATTAGCAACTGCATAAAAGAAGGAGAAACTAAAGTAAAGATTTGAGTGACATTTGTGTTTAAGTCTTATTTTGTAAAGAGAGATTTTTATCTTGCTTGACATGCTATTGGCTGGTGTTTCAATTATAGGCTGCAGTTTAAGGTGTCTTGTTTGGTCATAGCTTTAAAATTTGATCATAATTTAAAAAAATGTTTGATTTATCCAATAAATGTGAAGTAAAGGTATTGATGGGATTTATATTTTATTATAACTACTTTAGTTCATAAGTGTAGTGTTGATATTTGAATTTTAAATAGTTTTTGTTCCATTTTGCAATATTAATGCAAATGATACTGTGATGTCACAGGAAAACCGAGAAGCCTTAATGAATTAAAACATGTACTTAATTTTTGAAAAGGTAATGTTGACTAAAATTATAATTGATTTTAAATAATGTGAAAAATTAACACAATGTAAACATGTTTTGCACATTTTTTTGAGCAGTTTCATGCTTTTATGGTAAAAACCTTAATATTTTCTTTTTTTAAAAGTTGGAAAATTCAAGAACATATAATTCAATTGTGAAGCTTGTGTTTATTGGCAAGACTTTAAATTTATGTGTAACAGTATTTACTTAGCATTAAGAATGTAATTTTCGGCTTTTAAGATATTGGTTTTAAGTTCTTATCTGCACATTTTAAGCTTTGAATTATCAGAATATGGATAAGAGTGCAAACATTTACCACTTTACATTTAAGTATTCTTTTTTAACAGGTCTCTCTACGACAATAAAATTCAGTCCTTAGCTAACGGAACATTTGCCCCACTGAAAAATATCAAGAATTTGTAAGTATATATTCACATTAAATATACATATAATCTGCATAGTGTCATAAGAAATAAATTAACCTGGTATTATCTCCAGGATCAGTTAATGCATTACACTGTCTTGACATTAAATATGTTATAATTGATATCTCCTATTTGTTTGATGAAGGCGAGAAGACGGCATTAATGAGATTTTTTTGTGGCTTTTCTTTAGGCACCTGGCCCGTAATCCATTTATCTGCGACTGTAACCTGCAGTGGCTGACAGAATATCTACATCAGAACCCAATAGAAACCAGTATCGCCCGCTGTGAGGCGCCGGGCCGAATGAAGCGCAAGAAGATCGCCACCGCTAGAGCCGGGAAGTTCAAGTGTAAAGGTATTCCCTGAATTTCTAGTGCTCTCACAAAGATATCACCTGCTTCTTGTGTTTATAAGACCGGAGGATGAGGATTATGTAAACCAGAATGGGGGGTTTGTTTTATCAGTTGCAGAATTCTGTATTATGTTCCATAAACACAGCCTCTTTGTTTTTCCAGGTTCAGAAATGCATAGAACGAAGAACGCAGGCCAGTGCATGATAGACATTGAGTGCCCCAAACAGTGTATCTGTCAAGGAACCGTGGTCGATTGTTCTGGTAGACAACTCATCAAAATACCAGAAAATATACCCATTTATACCACAGAATTGTAAGTTCATAGTACATCTCAACAAAATACCAGAGAATATACCCATTTATACCACAGAACTGTAAGTTCATAGCGCATCTCAACAAAATACCAGAGAATATACCCTTTTATACCACAGAATTGTAAGTTCATAGTACCTGTACATCTCACCAAAATACCAGATAATGTACCCATTTATACCACAGAATTGTAAGTTCACAGTACATTTCATCAAAATACCAGAGAATATATGTAGCATGCATTAATACCACTGAATTGTCAGTTCATTGTATCCATGTTTGAAACATTCTCATGAATGAGAGAAAAAAACCATAAATGGCATGAATTGGAAGCCCTATTTAACAAATTACATTGTTATGAACCACATCAAAATAAGAATGCCTTGTAGTAAAAATACCCCTGTCCCCCTTCCCCATTTGCTCATGAAGATTTTTATCCAGTAAAATATCCATCATTTTTTTTTGGACATACAGACTTCTTGCAGGAGTTTAGGATGGTAAAAGAAAGACATGAGATTTGCTTTTAACAAGTACAAGGTCAAAGAGAAATGTATCGGTTTGAACAAGGTGTGGGGCCAAGATTGACCTTTTAACATAATGAAATGACTATATTCATTGTAATACATGTATGCCCACCCATATTGAGAATTATAAAAGTACACAAAAGTTAGATCATCGATACATTTTTTCCTGCCCATTCATTCTTGCATGTAAGACCTCTGATTTCCGGGGCTGGTCGAGGTGAGCGATTCCGATTGTAGACATTACAGTAAATGTAGGAAGCTGATATGATCCATAACCCACCGATAACAAATAGTCACTTAATGCCAAATGTTATCTATGGAACTTCCTCTATAATTGATAATGGGTAGATCTGTAATTATTCATACTTTGCCAGATTTTTGTCACTGATTTGTATAATCCACGTAGTTTAGTTTATGAAAACAGAAGAATTTTTCGTAAAAAAAATTTCAATAATCTTGTCATGTGAATGTTTACAGAATATTAATTCGTTATTGTATTTTTTTGCTTTTTTATCTTTTCAGAAAACTTCAGAATAATCAAATTGATAAGCTCCAGGCAAATGGCTTATTCAGCAAACTTGTTAATCTACAAGTCTTGTAAGTAGAGTCAAATTGAAAAATTGTGAAAGTATTTTCTTTCCTGTTTAAATTCCCCTCTGTAAATGTACAAGCTCTGAGCAGCTAAAATAAATGGGATTAAATTCTGTCGAGCCTGTCTGAGAACCGATAAGATAGAAATTGACATATTATTTGATGTAATATTGCAAGCCAGAACTATCGGGAGATTTTGTTTGACTTTCATTTATTGTTCTTCACAGCAAGGGAAACGAAACATAATGCATTTATTGAAAACGGTGCTGACATAGTAGAACATTTCACCTAAAATTAGAGTGATCTATATGGCTTTTTAAGACTGTCTATATAAACTTTGGGAGAAAAGAGTTTTGTGGCAAAACAATTTATTTGTTGTCTTTCAGAGATCTGAGTAGTAATCGTCTTCAAGAGATAGAGGCCGGCACGTTTAATGGGGCAAAGAAGCTGATAGATGTGTACGTTCATTTTTTGTTTTTTCGTTTTTATATTTTTTTTGTTTAGCATATGTTTTATAGGCTTTTCATGAAAATCCTTCAAAGTAAATCTGTCACATATTTAATTGTTATTCTTACCTGGGTATGCATCAAAAAGATTATTTTAGTTTATGAAATCAATATATAGTACATGTATTTTTAATAAAGATTCTATGGTGAAATCCATTTGTGCTCTGTATTATCTAGTGGTTAATCAAATGAAGAGAAAAACAATGCTCATCTCTTTCAAAAAAAAAAATTGCTTGCCCTCTCCTGATTCAGAAGAAAAAAATATTGGAGTTGGTACTTTGGAAACTTTTTTAAAATTTAAAAACACTTGTGAATTTGATGTTAGAATAGTTATTAATGGGAGCAGAAAGCTTATAAAATGAATTTAAAAAAAAAAAGTTTTTGTAAAATTAGGAAAAGTTTTGATTCAGAGCATTTTTAGCCAGTTGGTCAGAAGAGGGCAAACAAACAATTTTTTCAAAGATGGTATCCAGTAATAATAAATTATTCTGAACCTTTTTACAGAGATTTTTCCAGTAACAGAATCGGGAAGCTCTCGGGAAAATCTCTTCGTGGTCTGGAAACCGTCAGAACCTTGTAAGTATTATCACTTCAACCTCAGAATGTAAACAAGTAGATTTACTTCAGAAGAAATTATCACATCTTGATGTACAAATTTTTTTCAATAAGCAAGTGAAAGCAAGGCAAAAAAAGATAGGATTTATGTCTGTATTTATGTATTATATAATTGAAGAAGTTCTTTTTCTACTGATAATCAATTTTCTAGATGAAATGCAAGTCATTTCTAAACATCTTTGCATAGAGATATATGCATGCGTTATAAAGGTACAGCCCTCTGGATAAAATTAAATAGATAATTTACAATTAGGATATTCCAAAACCATCAAAAAGAGTTATGCTTTCTGACTCAATGGAACAATTTACTAGAAAAATGATTTATAAAGGTGATATTTTTCTTGTAAGCATTGATAGAATTCCGACAGAACTTTTTTTTGTTACACTGTGAGAGACTGATTAACTATGTAATTGATTTGTGTACATCTGTTCAATGTCTGCTTTTTCAGGATTATCGAGAAAAACCGAATTACCTGTCTGAGCAACACAACATTGAACTCTCTCACAGAACTAAGGCAGCTGTAAGTATCAGCACACAGCAGTTAGGGGGAATTGGGGTTTTGGAGGGGTGTGGTGGGAGTCGAACTCTCTCACAGAACTTAGGCAGCTGTAATCGGCAATCTCACCCTTACTGCTGTAGCACACACTGGAATAAAGAACTCTCTCACAGAATAGGCAGCATCAGCACACAGCAGCAGGGGGGGAGCATACAAAAATTATCAACATCCTAATTCACTACCCATTTTGATCTGAAAGATCATTCATAACAGTATTTCCTTGTTGAGAAAAAAATTAGTGAAAATATCAATGAAAATGTGGTAGAACAAATTTCAACCTTGTAGAACAAAAAATCTCTAGTGTGTCTTATCTTTTAATTAACTTGCTCTCCTGGATTTCTTACAAACTCGCAGTGTGTAGCTCACTCCAGACTTTTATTTTGTCTTAAAGTATATATCTGATTGAAATTCCTGCAGTCACTAATTAGTAACTGCACCTGTTGGATTTTATTGCTTTAATGAGAATCAAAATCAGGTGGCAGTACAGCTGGGTCAACTGATATGTTTTCACCAGAAAACTTATTTAGTCTTAGGATAATTAAGTTACTGAAGAACCTAGTCCCTGTTCTGACAGACTAATGAGGTGGATATAGTAAAGAGAAGCCAGAATTTGATGAATTGAAGAAGACAGCGTCTTGATGACAGATTATCCACATGCCAAATAACATTTACTTTCAGTTCTGTGTGTATCTTTATTGTGTCACCTTTGCCATTACTTCTCTGCCTAATATGATTATAACATGGATGTAGATTTATCTTTTGGGGGGAGGTTAATTGTTTCCAAATTCATAAACACACCTGTTGTTGTTAAATAGACACTGAGTTATGACAAGGGAAGGGAAATATAAATGATGGTCACCATGTATCATTGTAAACATATAAAACACCTCAGCGAGATTCAGACACATGGGAGATCTCATCAACTCCCATTACCCACATGTTAAATTGCCACAGTAAACAGACTGATGAGACAAGCTCCGAGATAAGCAAAATGTTATATCTTTGAAAGCAGGGGAAATGATATACACCAAAAGACTTGAATTTCAATTGATGAGCAGTTCCATAGAGTTTGAAGTTTGCCAGTGATTAAAAAAAGATCTGGGGTCTGGGTAATATCGATGATGCAATTTTAACTTTGTCAACAAAGCACTGACGGGGAATGTATGTTTGAGTTTGCAGCAGAGATGGGGAATTTTGTTTATCTTTTCTAATTTCTCCAAACAACAGAGAAACAGATGATGCATTTCATGCACCTACGGGCTGATTTGATGCAGACAGTAGCATTGTTACAGGGGATTGCAGAAGACAAGCATGTGTAGACCCTGTCACGCTCCTGGGCTCAGCCGCAGCAATTACAAACCAGTCTAGCTGATAACAGACATGCATTAAGATGTTTATTACTGAACAAAGCTTATCCTAAACAACCATCATTGTCACGCATCATTTAGGGCTTGTTGTAGATAATTAGGGGTGTAATATAGAGCAAGGGGGAGGGCCGTGCAGACAAAATTTGATTGAAAGAAAGATTACGTCTTGAAAAATTTATTAAAAGTTGGTATCGCACACTGAGAGGTGGAGGAATAAATTTGTCAGCTGCTCCCTGAGATAAATCTGTAATTTGTAAAAAAAAAATTCAACATGAAACGTGACAGAAAGATAGATAATTTTAGCGTTTATACCTATCTCCTCGTGTTAGAGAAAATGTTGACAGCCTCAAGTCAAAATATTCATTACCATAGTGATGAAAAGGTGAACCCTTGTTTTTTACATCAATGTCTGTTATCAAAGAAGCTTATTTCTTTTCGTCTGGTGTTTAGGTATTCCTAAAACGTATTCTAACTGCTTATTTTAGCAGATGTTTGGTTTGTTGACCTGTACATTGGATTGAATTGAGAACAATCCACCATCTGATAAAATAACATATGAAATTTCTTACGTATAACAATACATGCATCTTCCCAATTCTTTATCATTGCAATTAAAAAAAATTGAATATTAATTTTTGAAGCATATCTTATTTTCTTGTAATCGTACAAATGTACCACATCCCAATTCTGTAATTATTGCTTTAAAAAAAATGAATATGTTAAGAGTCTTTTGTACATAAAATTGATAAAATGATTATTTTTTCGTATTTGCAGGTCCCTCTATGGCAATGAGATTAGATGTATATCAGAAGGCGCATTTGATAAACAAGCCTCTTTGTCTATTTTGTGAGTATTTTTCTATCAAACATACTTGAAAATTGTAATCATTTCAAAAAATTGTACGGCACCAGAAGTCTTGAATGAGCCAACCTTTTCTCCATGTGAATGACTGCATACTGTGTATTATTTCATAATTTTGAAAATTTCGAAATGAATGTACTTATGAACCGCTGGTGTAAGTATGTACGTGAAGTAATACCACACTCCCTGCCTTGTAAAGAAAGGTGTGATAACAATATTGCAACATAAAAAAGAAAGGAGGGAGGATTGGTCATTTAGATAGACAAGAAGTGATCCTATTGCCCCTGTAATTTGTAATCTTGTAACTTTTATCATGGTAGATAGTGCCAACCTTACAAACCTAACATTTGACCAAAGTCTTTTGCTTTCATTCCCATTTCAAATCTTTTTTTCTCTGGAACAGATTCAAGGAAGCATTTTAAAATCTCTTTCCCATGAAAATTAAGGAATTTGCTTTTGTTTTTTCTTTCACAAGTATTTGTAATATTGTGGGAGTGGAATTTTAAATTATGAGTACTAATTTTTTTTCCTAAATTTTTTTTATGTTTCTATAATTTCTAGATTATCAAGTAATATTTATTTCACTGAAGAAAGTTAAAAAGCTTTGAAATGAAGATAATGCCTTGATATCTATTTGTTTGTTTGTACATAAACTTGGTTATTGCTAAAAAAGATTAGATACTCCCAATTTTTAGAGGTGAATTATTTGATTTGAGTTTAAGATCAAGAACTAGATCAAGCTTGTAGGTCATGATTTGAGTTGCACTCAAAAGTCTTGATAGGGTCCCATTCAAAGGTCAAGATCCACTCAAGGGTCAAGTTCAGAGTTACACCCAGAGGTCAAGATCTGCACTGAAAGGGCAAGAATGAGGAATGAATTATTACTTTAGAATTTTTTGGTAACTAATAAATGCTTTTGTATTTGTAGAAACTTGGAGTCTAATCCCTTTAACTGTAACTGCCACATGGCCTGGCTGAGTAGCTGGTTAAAGAAAAACAATGTGATAGCTGGTGTTCCTACCTGCTTCCTCCCCTCTCGTCACAAGAATGTCCCCGTACTGACCATTAAAGAGGAGGAATTCACATGTCCAAGTAAGTTAGCGTACTGACCATTAAAAAGGAAGAATTCATCTGCCCAAGTAAGTTAGTGTTCTGAGCATTAAAGAGGAAGAATTCATCTGGCCTAGTAAGTTAGTGTACAAAGTACGCAGAATTCGGCTGATGGTACTCTTAAACATTCCTGACTCTGAAAGTAAATTTATGTGATAAATAATGGCCCTGCTTAAAAGGAAAAAGTTGTTGAATTTTATTGGGATTAGATTAAGTCCCTCTTCTGTCTACTGGTATTTTATCTCGTAGGCTATGCATCATGAAAATTTTTTTGGCCCTTTTGTTGGGAAAAAGAGTGAAGAATGCCTTGTAACTTCAAAGGAGGTACATTATGGCAACGTAGGGTCTTCGATAAAGTGGCAGCATACTTAGAAATATGATAAGGCATTTAGGCAGAATGAATTTACTGCATCGAAGGGTTTTTTTTTCTTTTATAAAATTCCACTCAGCAGTTTTTGTCCTCTTGGAAAATATTGGTGTAATGAGTAATAAATTATCTAAAATATTGACAAAAAATTTATCATTAAGTTATATTTTTATCCTAAATTTGTTATAAAGCATGTAGCTGAAAATAGATTGGTATATGGAAATCTGTAGATTTAGGACATTAAGTGACTGACATGCACTTTGATTTTACAGCTGATGTAGATATTGGATGTAACACTGGAATCTCCCCCTGCTGTTCAGAAACCGTAAACAGTGAGTGTTTTTTTGTGTGTTAGCCTGTCGCAGTTATCTCCCTTTCAAAGCATTCTGAAAATAATTGAATGATCATATTATTAATTGGATTATCATGTTATAACATTTTTTTGATACAAGAAAATGACAAAAAAGAAACACTAGATTTTATAGCGCGAAGTTTATTACTCTCTTTCCTTTCTTCACAACATTTTTTCCTCCTTTGATCATGCATCGTATACTATTGAGTGAGACATTTATTGACTAAGTGACTGATGATCCTTTTTTAGCAGCGGTAGGAAGCTGTGACCCCCGGGCCTACTGCCCCCCTCGGTGTACCTGTACGGGAACCGTGGTCAGGTGTAGCCGCCAGGGTCTTAATGTGGTCCCCCCACTCATCCCAGAGGACACCACCGAACTGTAAGATTTTGTTAACAATATTTATCTGTTGTTAATTTCATTTTGATTTGTGTTTCAACCTGACTTTGATGTGTTATTCTCTGTTGTTCTTTTTTTTAAGGTATTTAGATGTAAATAATATAAAGCACCTCCCTGCAGAAATTGGTCGCCTCACAAAGCTACAGAGATTGTAAGTTTGTAAAAGATAAAAAAAAATTTAATACCTCTGCTTTGATGTCTATTTGATTAATGTGAAGTCTGATAATACCTAAGGTAATTATTTTCTATTTTACAGAGACCTCAGTAATAATAATTTGGTGACCCTTCCTGATCATATATTCTCTAACTTCACTAATTTAGCTACATTGTAAGTATAGACAGAGTATTTAAAAAAAATGTTCATGAAAACTCCACATAAATATTTGTATTGACTGTATTCTATAAATTCATTTCTTTTTCTCTCTCAGAATTTTAAGTTATAATCAACTAGAATGTATGGCACCCACAAGTTTTTCTGGACTCCATAAACTAAGAATTTTGTAAGTATACTCTTTACTTTATGTTTAATTTGTCATTTCTTTCCAATTGTTAATAAATTAGTTTTTTTTTTTTTTGTATGTATATATAATTCCAATTCTCCAATTTTCCTGCAGATCTTTACACGGTAATAATATTTCCTCAATACCATATGGAACTTTCAAGGACCTAACTTCTTTAACACATTTGTAAGTGGAATTATTTTTTCAGTCTTGTAATTAAAATATACTGATTTATCACTTGTAGATACACGTGTATATTTGCATATCCACTGCTCTCTCCCACTTTGAACATGTATTCATCAACTGCATTCATAGGTCTATAGACGCAATTGCTTCCACTATGTGTGCAATTGCTCTATCACACTCGTGTAGAACAATCTCTACTACACTACTAATGGGGGTTGAGAAGTATATATATGAAATGTTTCATAAGAGGAATAAAAATAAGTTTTTAATAATATTCTTTGAAAAAAAAAAGGAAATTCAGAATATTTAAAATTGCTGATTTATATCTTTAAAAATTCAAATTTGGTCGATGTATTTAATTGTATAATAAAACTTTTAAAAATCTTAGAGAACTGCTATATTTTTATTTTTTCGTATCATGCATATTTGTACAAAGAACGATAACTCTTCACACTTGGGTAATATCATTCAAAAAGAGAAAATTTCTTTATTAAACTAGTATATCTATTTCAAGAATGATTTCAGATATTAAAAATAAATAGAAAAACTAAAAAAAAAATTATAGAAAAGCATTCTGGAGTAATAATCATTATAAAAGCATTCTCATTTTTCATCATAGTGTTAAATTATTGATTTTTGTCAGAGGGTTTTAATAACGTTGATCGATGACGTCACAACTGCATCAAAACAAAAATGTGATGACAGCGCTGCTTGTATCCAGATAACTGTGTTTGAGAGGGAAATACTTTATAAATTGTTTGTGATTTATTAGAGAAAAGGAGCATTAATCAGGTTTACTGATTTTAAAGCCGTATGTTTTTCTTAACTGAAGACAAGAAGCTGCGTCCTTATGTAAGTCAGGATTTCCTCTGATACTCTTGAAAACAAATCAAAGAATGCAAATATAAGTAACAAACAACGATTATTCAGTGAACATGGCATTATGAATAGCAATAGCTCTGCTGGCATATTTTCCATGATGCGCTAGCGCGCATCATGGAATATGCCAGCAGAGCAATTGCTATTCATAACGCCATGTTCACTGAATAACGTTGTTTATTTCTTAAATAATCACTTACTTTTTAAAAACATTTATGATACAGGATAGGATTCTGATGTTTGTTAATGCATTACATTTGAGTGCTTTAATATTCTGTTTATCAAGTTTCAAAGAAAGCAATTAACATACACAAAATATAGCACATTCGCTAAGTCTTATGCATGCATATTTATGTAAAGATCGACTACCAGAAAGTATGCTAACTTGTTGCAAAATCAATCTTCTTTAAATATAGTACTTGCCATATGAATTACATAACAAGTAATATCATTTTTTTTTTTTTCATTACATCAGGGCCCTGGGAGGAAACCAGTTGTACTGTGACTGTAACCTTAAATGGCTGTCTGACTGGATAAAGAAGGATTACGTAGAATCGGGAATTGCTTCCTGTGTGGGCCCCAGCTCTATGTTAAACAAACTGCTGCTGACCACTCAGTCCTCTCTCTTCCTGTGTAATGGTAAGACAAAAGATGATGCTAATGATCTTTTTTCGTAAAATTTTTATTTTGGCAACAAAAACGAAACTTAGAAAGAGTACATATATGTACTCTTCTGTTAGATAATAAATGATTATTTTTTGCTTAAAAGTGTTTTTTGTTCATTAATGATAGCCATTATTCATGCAAAAATTAATAAGTTTCATGTATCAATTGTAGACCCTTACGACAGGCCTGTCCTTTTAGACCCGGGGTTGGGGAATTTTTCCACATATAATGACATAATTAACCTCCCAGTTATTCTGATATTTTCCCTTGTTAGCGGAGGAACCCCATTCTTTATTTCAATGCCCCTGCTATTTCAATTCTTAGGGACAACCCCAGTTATGGAGATTATTTGAACTATGGATTAAAATTTATACTATTGTAGGACCACCTGACCCTGAGGTGATTGGGAAGTGTAACGCGTGTCAGAGACAGCCGTGTCTTAACGGAGCCACATGTAAGAGTGTGGACTTCAAGAACTACACGTGTGAATGTCCAGCGGGTTACCATGGGGACAAGTGTGAGAACGAGATCAACGCGTGTTTTATAAACCCCTGTCTCAATGGCGTGTGTGAAGTATTGGATCATGGAAGATTCAGGTAAAATTTCAGGAGATTTAAGTTTATTAAATATTTCTCTCTTTTCCGTAAAAAAACCTACTATTATGAATTTTAGGACAGTGTGTATGTTCATGCTGCAATATTTCATAGAATCTTTATAATTGCAGGTGTAAATGTAACAACGGGTTTCGAGGTGACCGATGTGAAATTAACATTGATGATTGTGCAGGCCACGCTTGTATGAATAATGGTTCCTGTATAGATCTAGTGGAGGGGTATACCTGCTCTTGTGCTCAGGGCTACACAGGTAAGGAAAACTTGCTTCACAAAGAAAATCTTGGTACCAGATTCAAAACAGTCTAAAAAATAACAGCTTGGGCCAGAATTAAAAATATCTTTGTTTCCCCTAACCCGACCCTAAATTCTCAAGTTGGGTCGGTAGGTAGGTAAACAATTTTATTTTCTGACAGCAGCTTTAAAAATACATTCTAAAGTTTGATGGAAAATTACCTTTATAAATAAGAAAAGTACAAAAGAAAGCGATGTCTGAACAAAATGCTAAGTATTGTACATATGCTGTTTAAAAGCAAATTCATGATTAATTAATTCACAACTGTTATTTAGTTAAATTTGTGAAATATCTCACGCCATTACATCTATATAAATTGAATAAAATAGACAATAGTCTCAAATACGCAAAGACCAGACATACGAGTATATTTTTTCAAACCCTCCATCAGCCTTCAGAGCTTATAGACGATCAATGTACTTTTTTGAGGGCCATGAGATTTGCAGTGGTTCTTGAGCATTTTGCTTTGAAGTTAAGAAGTAAGTGGCTAATTTTAAATCACAGGTTTCAAATCACAATGAATGACGTTGAAAACGGTCCTTCAGAGGGGACCATAAAAACTGATGTCCAGTGTCGCAGAAGATGCTGGCTCAAAAAAGATCCCCCACTGCTTAATGGCAAAAAAAGTGCTGAGTATGTCTAAATTTGGAGCAATGGGGAAATGTTTAAATGTCGTCCTAACAAATCTCAAAGGGATTAAAAGCAAAGAAACAACCAATCTTCAAGAGCCTAATTAAAGAAAAATACACTGAACGTCTCAGGAAGCTGAACCATGATTTCAAAACTATTTGGAAAGAGTATGTTAACAATACATGTATTTAAATGAACCAAACCAAATCTACAAATGATAAAAATGCTATATACAATGTCATAGTCACGAAGTTTAACCACTAAATAAAGGCATGAAGAAAGAACATCTGAATTATATTTATCAAGATGAATATGCAGGTCTACATGTGTACAACAAGTCATATGGTTCCATAACGGCATATAGTAATCATAGGAACATAGATGAATTGGTTATTAGATCAAAACTCAAATTGAATAAAATGCAGTGAAATTGAATGATGTGTTATAGGTGGGGCCCTCATCAACTCATGAGGCGGGCCTTACGATGTACTAGTATTAAGCGTATGACTGTACCGACACCTCCGAAACACTCTTAATTAGTCATGGTAAATTTTATTTACGAATTGTTTCAAGAGTGAAGAATTCCAGTTAGCTAAATACATAAGATTGAGACGTCGCCATTGTTATATGAAGAGTTGATGCCCTGTAATCACATCTGGATGTCATTTTGTTTCCAACAAATGCTTGAAAATCACAGTAGAACAATGTCGGCCGTTCTGATTAAAACTGATTTTGATGAAATTGTATTTTATAAAACTTGGTTAACAATAAAAAAAATATTTGAATCATCTCGTTTAAAAAATCTTTTCAGTCGGTGCGATTTAATTGGGTCGGTCGCGTTAGGGGAAACAAAGGTATTTTTTATTTTGGCCTTGAGGTTCTCTCTTCATACACCATAGATTATCAATTAATATAACTATCTGTGATTTCTGTTTTCAAAAAAAAAAAAAAATCAAAACAGATGCTGTCTTGATGATAAATTTCTCATGCAAAATTTGTCAGTGATAAAGTAGCCCAATAATGATTTGTTATCAAATCTTAATTGCATGTTTGGAATCTAAATGAGTTATCACTCTTAAATGTTTAAACTTTTTGCAGGCAAGATGTGTCAGCAAAAAATCCGATATTGCCATGGAAATTACAACTTTTGTCTGAACGGGGGTACCTGTGTTAATCAAGACACAGATTACAGGTAGGCCAGACGAGGATGTATGATAAATTAGCAGGCAAATATATTGTTTACAAGCTCTGATAGGAGTACAATATCTTCGTGGTCAGAATAGATGTGCTAATGCGTCTGGCTTCTTTATCTCGATTATGTAATTTGGCATTGACTGGCAATTATTTTTTTAATGAAAATATCTTTATCATTATCTGAGTTTATTCACCTACGTACTGCAGAGTATAATGTACAGCTCTCTTAATAGACGGCTAAGACAAAAGTTTAAAAGTTAACAGCTAAAGTTATCTGTAAATTTTAAAAAAGTTAAGGCTAAATGTGTCAGTTTGTGTATTTTTACTACAAAATGATAAGTTTATCTGCACACAAATTATACAAATTGGATTCTCCTATGCTATATTTCATATCTAATATTTTTCTGCACTCTTGAAATATCAAGATAAGAAAATTCTTTCAAATTCTTTGCTGATATAAAAAGCAAAAATCTGAATAGAAAAAAGAAAATAATGTGAGCTATTTTTATGTCTTTTGGATATATTCAATGTTTTTTCTTCTATTTATAATGTACTTGTTTTTCATATTAAGTGCTCTAGGGTAATTGTAGGTTTAGAGAAAGGTGTTTTATTAAAGTAGTACAATGTATAATAATATTAATTTTAAAAGTAAATAACAATACAGTTAAACTTTGTAATCACGAACCTGATGGGACTGAGAAAAAACTTTGAGATATCTAAAGATTCGAGATATCGAAGGTAAAATACTTGAAGAATATGTGGCTGGAACCTCCAGTTTACTTTTACATATCCCTTGTATTTGAGATATCGGAGTTTGAGATACCAAAGTTCAACTGTAATAACATTTTATTTTGTCATAAACTTTCAGCTGCAAGTGTGCCACAGGTTACGGGGGGAAGAACTGCTCGGAGAACCTTGACGACTGTAAGTCCCACATTTGTCAGAACGGGGGTCGGTGTGTGGACGGCCTGGGGACCTACTCCTGCTACTGTCCCCGAGGCTACTCCGGACGATTCTGTGAAATCGCCCCCCTCGCTGTTAACAATCTCTTCTCTTATAACAGTCTCTGCAAATCTCACGCCTGTCAAAATAATGGAGTGTGTTACGTACCCAAGGGTGGATCACACTACATGTGCCAGTGTGCTCCAGGTACTAACTTCTTCTCTCTCCCTCTTTATTATCTTTTCTCATCCTTATATTTTACAAAATATTGTTACGACTTTGCTATCAAATATACACAACAGTTATATATACTTCTATTGCATGGCATGTTTTCAATTAAGATACCTTTAATATTATCAAACAGATACACCTCTGGATTTTTTCTTGAATTGCATGCAAATATATGACTATATATATATATCCATATATTAAACATTTACAAAAATTGAATCTGTATCCACGTACTGAAATATGCTTATAAATGTATAATGGATAACAACATGAAGATCAATGAATTGAATTTATATAAGAGATATCTTTTAACTGAGTTTGAAAGAATAATGCAACATTTTGCAGGTTTCTCTGGTAAGAAGTGTGAGAAGCTAACCAGTGTGTCGTTTATTGCTGAGGACTCCTACATACAGATGCCTCAGATTGACTTTCAGTCCACAGTTAATATCACCATGGAAATGAAAACTGAGTCCGACTCTGGTGTTATATTCTATATTGGAGCCGATCAACATTTAGCTGTAGAATTATTCCGGGGTAGGATTGGAATCAGTTTCTTCACCGGAAAGTCACCCCTCTCCACAATGTACAGTTACATATTTAGTTACATAACGGTTAATGATGACAGCCTACATACCATAGAACTTATCGTCCATCACCGTAACTTCACCATGCGAGTGGATGGGGGTGTGTCTCGGTCAGTCGTTAACATGGGGGAGAGTGAATATCTTAATGTTAAGGATGATATGTTTATTGGTGGACTTTCATCAGACAAAAGTAAAGAGGCTCTTAAAAAATTCCAGATTAGGAGTCAGTCCAGTTTCAAAGGTAAGAGATGATTTCAAAGATATGTTTTGTACATACCCAATAAAGTAAACTGTTCATTAATACTATTGTTTGAGAATGTATATAAATTGCTGAATATTTATTGTAAGTTATCCGTTTTGTCCCCTCACACTGAAAATGATTGCATTGGGATCAGTTTTGAATACTGCCTTGATGTATAGATATGATCTTTGCTCATTTTGAGTCATCTTTTCTTTCAGTTTGTTTTCATGAAATTTTTACTCTTTTTTTACAGGTTGCTTCCATGGTTTTTACATAAATGGAAAACAACAGGACTTCAGTTCATCTAAATATAACCATAAGGTCATGCCGGGGTGTAAAGTGGATCCCTGTGCTAATAATAAATGTAAAAATGGTCAGTGTAAACCCAGGAAAAAGAAGGGAGGCTATCGATGTAAATGTAGGAGAGGGTACTCAGGCAAATACTGTAACCTCGGTAAGTTTTGGATATCAGTGTCACTTTAATCTTTAAGATTTCTGTGTAATATTTCATATCATGTCAAATCTTTGTGTGTTCATTTAATCAGAATTTGATGTCTTAAATTTGTAAAGTGGACAAAAATTTTGAATAATTTCTGAGGGTTCAATATTTTGAAGTTGAAATTTAAGTTTTGTGGAATATATTTCATTGCACTTATATATAACTTTCCTATTACTAGTTGTCTGAAAATTACACTTTTCTTCTAACTTAAAGTATCTTTTTTATTTTCATTTTTAGTTCCAACATGTAAACCAAAAGTATTCCGTAGCAGATATACTCATCCAGTCACAAAGTGTGCTTCAAAAACGCGCATAAAATTCCGGAGCTGTGAAGGATCGTGTGGAAAAGACTGCTGTAAACCTCGCAAAATAAAAACACGTAAAGTCAGACTTTACTGTAAAGACGGATATTCATATATTCATAACCTCGCAGTTATCCGAAAATGTGGCTGTAAAAAGTGCCAGTAGTATCATTACACATTGAAGACTTCATAATATTGTCGCGTACGTAATGTAACAATTGTCTAATGTCATACAGTGGTTGGAGAATCAGTGTAAATGTGGAGTCCAGTGTATTTCAATATGAAGAGAACTGCCACATCAGGCATATTATACATGTACAAAAATGGATGTCTGCCAGTTTGGACAGATAAATTTTTTGTTCGGTGTTACACTTTTGACATTCAAAGTGTGTTCAGAGGTTCCAAATCCAACTCCAAGGTTTGGCAAAAAAGTGTGAGGTTTACTCATTTTTTCCCATTTTAATGGGAAATGCAGGGAAATGGTTCTTCCGACAATTATCCCAAATGAATTCACTTCTGAGAACATTCAGGCCAGCTATGTGTGTACCTGGATGGAAGGAGTGAAAAGTGACATGAGAATGAAGTAATTATGGTTCACATCATACAATAAACCTTATATCACAAAGGTTGTGACAAACTTGTGAACAACTCAATACATTATAGCACATGCAGAAACGTGTTTTTCTGTTCCAAACCAAGAGTCTTGTATATTTAGTGCATGTACAGCATTCTATGTAAATTGTTTGCACTTCAGAGTCAAATGTTTCAGTATATATGTGATGTTATTTTGAATGGCAAATATTTATTTGAAACATGTTTTAGATACATTGACAAACATATCTTTTTTGTAATATATTGTCATGTTATCAGGTTTATTAGGGTTTAATTAAAGAGCTGAAACGTATCTGCAATAAAGCTCTAATTTGCTTTATTGCACCAATTTTGCCGGTTGCTAAGGCTACAAATTATAACAAAAATGATGAGGGAAATATAACTTTTATGCAATACTTTTGATGGAAGGTATGATCTGTATTGTATTGTATTTGTCATGTGATGTTGTTTTTAGATTGTAGCTTGTAATCTTTATTTAAAATGGAAAAAAATTAAAATACAGTATTTTACCAAATAGGTTATTATCCATGTTGCTTCAAAAACTGCTTTTCTAGAATCTATTCTCTATAATACAACAAATAAAGCCCCCAAGAAGAATTCATTATACATTACTTTTATAGTAAGTTTTTTTTTTACTTCAGTATAAATATATCTTTTTTTATTTTTATGAAGATTTTTATATAAACATAAATTATTTTTGCAATTGTTGAATAATATTTGGATTAAAGATTAAAATATTCTTCACTGATAAGAAATAACAAGGAGAGGTGATAAATGTAGCGTGGTTGCCTTTTGGGGACAAGTATGGTTTTAATAGAATTGTGAATATTGTCATATGGATACAAATTGTTCTTCAAATGATGAGTTTTGGTAAACTAGACCATTATTATTTGCAAGCACTGCCCATTATGTTTGTCTGCTGTTGTGATTTTGTCTTCAATATGACAACTCATTTATAACTTGATGAGGAAAGAAATTGTTTTGGGGTTTTCACGATTTAACAATTCAGGCACTGGTCTGATGTAGCTCTAGTTTGCCGTGATTTTTTTTTTACCATATTGGTGATTGTTTGGAATTGTCAAATTAATAAGACGAAGTACTTTTTAAAAAAAGACTAAATCTGATAAAATGTTAAGGCGGATCAACTTGTTTGACTTTTTCCTTATGAGAGAGAAAAATTTTGCCCTTGTAAGACTACCTCAGCTGTATTGGGTTTTTGTTATGTAGAAAATTAATATGTATTTAAAGTGAAACTAAACAAGTGTACATTCATTTTTTATCCCCTCCATCTCTTTCATTATTTTCTGTTAATCCCATTGCTTTATTTAAGATATGCATTTTCTCACCAACACATTATAACAATACTGTATTTATCAGAGGCAATTTTGTTTTTTCAAATTTTGTTTAAATTTATTTTGCAAATTTATATTGAGAATACATTTCATTGCAAAAAGAAAGATTTTGTACAATGAAAGAGTAATACAAACTGTGTAACTTTGTTACTTATTGTTGAACATGGCTGAAAAAATAAAAGTCATTTTCAACTGGTGGAATTATTGTCTTTGAGGTATAAGTGCAGTATAAATAATCGAGGGTTCCAATGACCATGAAGCTACTTCAAATTTTTATCCACACGGCTCCCCATGAGCAAAGAGAGGTAACTGGAGAAAAGCAAAAATAAAGTTTCTTTAAGGAAGCTCTAAACACTGCTCACAAAAGAGTTCTTCTTTAACAATACTAGTAGTTTTAAGCAGTTGGAGTGATCTACCCTTTGATATCAAGTTGAAATCGACAGTAAGTGAAAAAATAAGACCAAGAAAAGTATTCACTATCAGAAACAAAAACAAAAAGATAATTTAACACCCAAGCTTAGATAGCTGGACAGGTGAGACTCGTCACAGCGTGGCAGGGGGAGTCATTCACGGGTACTGTATGCACACAAGGAGGACAATTAGATCAGACCACATGTTAATAAAACAAATTATAAGCCTTCTACATCTAATGACTTCATAATCTACACATCTGTCTTAAAATATAATATAAACACTTGGTATATGTAGCAATGGCAAGTCATTTATTGTATCCCAACCACAGAATCAACTAGATAAGTACAATGCAAGTTCACTTTATTGTCAGTGAAAACTCTTGGTCAGTACGCAACAGATGCACCTCCTTGTAAGTGGGTCTATGACAAAGGTGTGACAGTGGACATAAACTAGGACATCTTGACTAAAGCTCAATACTTCAATACTTTAACAAGTCCTTCCTTATATCCCACCCACAGTGTAGACTTGTATAGGGACAGTAAGAATGGATGATTCACTTCATTCTCTGTCAGCAAGAACTTCAGGAACTCCCCGTCAGGACTTTGTCAGGTTCATACGACCAGAGTCAGACATAATCACTAGTTCACCTTTAGTGTGACTTGTAAGGTTCACAACACAGATATCACGGTTTCTGTTCTGTGTGATCCTGACTGGCAATGTAAACAGTCTGGTCTGACCGTTCACACGGTACTTATACTCGTGGATGACGTCACCTGTCACTGTGATATGTCTCACCAGACATCTGCTGTAAGGACCTGATTCATTGTCTCTCAAGGTGACCAGTAGTCCTCCGTCCACTGACTGACAGATTCCTCCTGGGAGCAGTGGATCTGTACTGATGACTGTAGACACAGATCCTGATGGTGTCAGACGGCCAATGCAATTGTTACGGAAGTCCGAGAAATATAGATCACTGTGAACAGTTACACATATGTCACAAGAATTGATGTCATGTTTTTGTTTTTTCTCACCTTCTCTGTTTACTTGTTCAAGGAAGTCTGATTTTGCTTGTTTTATGAAACATTGGTCTTCACAGAAGGCCCTCAACAAAAGTACTGCTTTCTCTCCATATATAAATGTACTTCTTTCAGTCAAACTGATATCATCTAAATCAAAATACTTTCCAACTACGTTTTCCAGTACCGCGTCACTGACTACTCCCTTACTGTATCTCACTGATGGTTTGCTATTCTTTATATCAACATCCATATAAGACACCAATTGTTTTAGTTCTCTGTGGTTGTCAATGAAGCCGTAATCTGACATGGTACTGCTGTTTTCCTCCATGAACTTAACTATTTCTGCAATTTCTTTCTTCTTTTTGTTTAACTCAGATTTTGTAGCATCCAACTTTTCATTGCTTTTCTTCAAATTCTCTTTCAATTTTTCTTCATTATGCTTCTTGATTTTTGACAGTCTCTTTACTATCTCATCATAATGCTTCTGTAGCTTTTTAACTTCAGAGTCACACAATTTTTTATTTTCTGTGATTTTTTGTGGAATCTTTTCTATCTTCTCATTAATACCTGACAATTCCTCTTCCATTATCTTTCTCAAAATTTCAAGTAGGCCTCGCCTTCTTTGGATGGCTGCCGTTGGTAGAGTGTTCCAGTCATGATCTCTGTGATTGGGTTTGGCACAAATAAATTATCACATTCCTCACACAGCATATCAATAGGTAACTCATGCGATCCACACATTTTAATGTGCTCTTGAGGAGACCCAAGGGGATATTTTGGTTTACTTGCAGCCATATTTATTGAATGAAATCCATCTACGTATATGTACAGGGTGTTTCATAATATATATGTTACATTATGAATAATTTATTTGACAGATAAAAGAAAAAGATACACATATTGTTATTTTTTTCTTTTATCGAATTAATGCATATATCCATAAGATGCATAATGTACAATTATCAATCAAAATAATCAACAATGAACAAAACTTTTAATATTAAGGAAAACCAGCGAAATTTCCAAGTTGCGCCATTTTGCTACGTTGAATTAGACACCAACAATCCAAATTACATGTTCCAAATAATCTCCATTAATTTAACAACTAACGTTTTTTCTTGAGGTTTGTATAAAACCTTGTCACAATATTTTTCTTAGACACTCCTCATTTGAAGGTCCATGTTCCTTTTAAGCTTATTCAGTATCTGTGGTCTAGGATTGTAGACCATGTTCCTTAAGACCCCCCTCCCCCCCGAAAAGAGTCCAAAAATTGAGATTGTCGAATGCAGAGGTCAATTCTTTTAGGTAAAAAAAATAAATCTCAATATCGTCCAAATAAATTCAAAGTTTCTAACACTAAATCTATCACACCAGAAAGTGCTCATAAATAATTGAACTACAGTAATAAATATGCATTATAATTCTACAAGAAAAGCACCTGATAAAGCGGTTGGCTAGTACAATGCAATATACATGAAACCATAGTAATGATTATAATAAATCAAATAATTAATATAACTTCTGTCGAAACTCCCCTATTGAACTATTACTCAACGGATGGATCTGTGTGTTAGGTGGATTTGTAACAAGGATATAACAGTGGACATACACTAGGGCATCCGGTTTATTGCTCAATGTCGGAATGTAGACCCTATACATTCTACACCCTGAACTCAAACACTTTGATAAGTCCTTTCCAGTATCTTACCTATAGTGTAGACTTGTTCATTGATAATCTGATCAGACGCTAAACTTCTTTGCAGTCAAACTTTCATTAGCTGTAACTGTTTCAGTCAAAGTACTACTTTATCCTTATATTGGAGTTGAGCCATGTAACCGACACGTACAAGAGAGCAGTAACCGAAATGCATTATAAGGTGGGTTTCCATTTCTTTTTATAGTAACAGATGTTTTAAAATATAGCCTCAAGTGAGCTTTTATGATCATTTGTGCCTTGTCAGTCGTTGTCATTCTCATTGTAAACTTTTTATATTTTCATCTTCTTATTAAGAACCACTGAGTTAATTTCAATTTAACTTGCCGAAAAGTATCCTTGAATGAAGAAATAATACCTTTTCTCTGTTCGATTTTTTACTAAGCTAATAATTTATATTTCTGACCAACATTAGTTTGTTTAAACGCCGATTAATAGCAAAGCTATTTCTGTAACTAAAGTTACTACCCGTCCTCTCATAAAGACAAGTTAATTTTTAGTAGTAGTAGTATTTAAAAACGTAACGAGGAACTTTTTTCAAACACTGATACAAATATATTACAGCTTATTGCCATGAAAATCAAGTCTTTAAAAGGAGATTCTCTAGGGTCATAATAGCTGCAGTTCTGTAGCTCTCTGAAAAAAATTCGGACAGATAAAGCAGAGAGCTACAGATCCAAGCGTTGTAAAAACCTTCGATTTACGCCGACGATTTTTCGTCGCTTCTGTAGGCATTTCTTTCGAGTAGTTTAAACTTTCTCTTGCTCTTAGAATGGTAACCTATATGTGAGGGTGTGGGTTATACACCCTGATGAACTTACAAAAATCAAAAGAAGAACTTTTAAATTTTAACAAAATTTAATAACAAAATTAAAAGAACAAAATAAACAGAAATTTAAACAAAGAAAATTAACCGAAAAAAAATGTACAAAAATGAAATAAATTGAAAATGTCTTTGTTAATTGGTCCTGGTCCCCAGTCAGTCAGTGCGCATGTCCCTTGGTATGAATAGGTCCCGTTTGTTCTGGTCCTTCCGTAAGTGCGGAAATCCTTTAAGAATAGATTCTTACAGTTTCCTTTTTGTATGGCTGCACGGAACAATGTTAATTAATAACGGGCTGCGTGGCACACTGGGTTCCTCTCGGGTTCCAGAGACAATGGTCCGACGCCAGGCTCAACACTTTGAAATGTCTTTCAATGAAACTAAATATTCAGAATTATTTTCAAATTCACAATAGTTATAATTCTCAAACTTTCACAATGTTTCGTTCATATAAAGACTTTAATTCAGATAATGAAATGTTCAACGAGGGTCACCGCCCGATGATAGTAACTCACAGAACCGGTTTAGAGATGTGTCGTACGGGCCGCCGTAGTTCGCTCACACGCTACGGTCTCTGTCACACACCATAACATGGAAATGGCTACTCTCAAATAAAGAATTTCAGTACCCGATAGTTTACATACTCTGTAACATTCTGTAGAGAGACTTTAGGCATGAAAATAAGGCATAAGACCCATGTTGTTTTCTATGGACAGGCCCCCTGGTAGCACTAGACGAACACGTCTATCGGCTGATGTTTTTCCCGGGTACTACACAGAGCACGCTTTAACATTACTATTTAAAGTAAAACGAGGGGCTCCCCACAGGGCTGCTATGTTACTATGGGAACTAAAGGAATTAAGGGGCTCCCCACAGGGTTATTACACAAGTTACCGGAAGGGTGAACCCAGATGATTTATTTACAAAGTAATGAAGAATTTCAGTTTGTTACATACCTCCCCTTTATAAGACTAAAGACCATTTAGTCCGACCAAACCTACAAACTGAAAATTAGATAAACAAGCTCAGACTATATACAACAAAGCATTATATATACAATATACCTGCAACAAAAGTAATCTCAGATAATTACTCAACCACATCATCTGAACATAACCTTGATAGTGAGTCTGCTATTGATTCTGTGTACCACGAATATACCTAATCGAGAACACAAACTCTTGCAAAAGAAGACTCCAACGTAACAAACGTTGATTTGATATCTTTGACCTTTGTAACCATTGCAAAGGTGCATGATCAGTCTCAATTTTGAATGGTTTACCTTCTAAATAGACTCCGAGACTCTGGACCGCCCACACAATAGCAAAGCACTCTTTTTCTACTACAGCATAATTTCTCTCCGCAGGACTGAACTTTTTGCTAAGAAAACAAATTGGATGCTTACCGTCTTCAAACTCTTGCTCTAGCACCGCGCCTGCTCCGTATGCACTTGCATCTGTGCGCAAAATGAATGATCTACTGAAATCTGGACTTCGAAGAACTGGTTCTGAAAGTAACTTACCTCTTAGTTCTTGGAAAGAGTGATCAAGTTCGCTTGTCCATTTGATTTTGCTAGGCGTTTTCTTGCTCGTCAGGTCTGTAAGTGGAAGTGCTAAAGTGGCAAAATTAGGAATGAACTTCCGGTAAAACCCAATCATACCTAAAAATGACTTTACCTTTTTCTTGGTTGTTGGAATGGGAAAGTTCTGAATGACATCGTTGGCTTGATTTTTCCACTTCCTACAATGTGACCAAGAAAACAAAGTTCATTGAAACCAAACTCACATTTTGTAGGTCGAGCTGCTAAGTTCGCTTTCCTCAACGCTGAAAACACTGTTCTCAGATGCTCAAGGTGTTCTGTCCAGCTGTTGCTATAAATACCAATATCATCAATGAAAGCCTCTGTGAAATCTTCCAGCCCTGTAAGAACTTTACTTACCAGTCTAACGAAAGTGGCCGGTGCATTCACCATCCCGAACGGCATGACTGTAAAACTGAAATGTCCAAATGGAGTTACAAATGCACTTTTCCGGTTTGCATCCTCGTCTAATGGCACTTGCCAATAACCTTTTGTCAAGTCCAATTTGCTTATGAATTTTGCTTTACTGATCTTAATCAAAATGTCATCTATTCGAGGCATTGGTCTTGGGTCAAATACAGTTACCTTATTCAACTCCCGGAAGTCGACGCAGAATCTCAATGATTTGTCACTCTTCTTAATGAGGACGACTGGTGCTGAATACGGACTGTCTGTTTCCTCAATGATACCAAGATCCATCATTTGCTGTAACTCCCGCTTCACTTGATCTTGTAAGGCATATGGAATGGGGTATGGTTTCATATGGATGGGCACATCTGTAGACGTTTTCACTGAGTGTTTCGTCAAAGGCGTTTTCTTGGGAACATCTGTAAAAATATCACCAAATTCTTCCACTAACCTCTGAATCTGATCCCTTTGTTCTGTGGTGAGGTCGTTTGAATATAGTACGTCGGCTGACGATTCTGTCTGCTGAAGGGCCGGGACTTTATCCGATACCACACCGTCTTCTATCTGAACATCATTGCTAGATAAACTGGAAATAACATTCAAGCATGCCATTATTTCAGACTTACTGTTTTCCTCCGACTCTCTCTCAAACAATTCCTTCAGCATATTGACGTGATAAACAGTTTCTTTGTTTTTGGACAGTCTGACTCTGAAATCAACTGGACTTACCTTTTCTGTCACCTCATATGGACCCTTCCACTGCGCCAATAATTTCAAAGTACTGGTTGGCAATAACACTAAAACTTTCTGACCTACTTCAAAATTCCTGCTCCTGGCGTTTTTGTCATAATATCTCTTCTCTTTCTTCTTTGCATTGGATTCCACTTCTGTTACCAACTTACGTACCGTCTCCATTCGTTCCCGTGTCTCCATGAGATAACTAAGGACTGATGCTTGTTCCTCGGTTGGTTCTTCCCATTGCTCCTTTAAGATGTCTAGTGGACCCCTGACATGTCTGGCATAAAGAAGTTCGAAGGGAGTAAAACCTGTCGTTTCATTTGGGACATCTCTGTAGGCAAAGAGTACATATGGTAAATGAACATCCCATTTTAATGGCTCTACAACTGCATATGCTTTCAACATTTGCTTAAGAGTCCCATTAAATCGTTCTACTAGCCCGTTAGCTTGAAGATGATAAGGGGTAGTTGACAGTTTACGCACTTTTAGCATTTTGCACAGGTTTGATATGAGTGATGACATGAAATTTGTTCCCTGATCTGATAAAATTTCTTTAGGAAAGCCTACTCTTGAGAACATTTCCATAAGCGCATTTGCCACACTTTCTGCGTCTTGAGTTTTCATCGGATATGCTTCCGGAAATCTAGTAGCATAGTCCATACATACCAAAAATATGTTTTTCTTTTCTGTCATTGGTAATGGACCCACAAAGTCAATGGCGACTCTGGAAAATGGAACGTCTATCTTTGGAATTGGCACCAGTTTTGCTTTTGGTGTTCTCCCTTTCTGCATCCCCTTCTGACAAATAGAGCATGACTTACAATAACGTGATATGTCCACATACATACCCGGCCAAAAGAAGTTTTGCAGGATTCGTTCTCTGTTTTTTTTTGTTTCCAAGATGCCCAGCCAATGGTGTGTCATGAGCCAATGACATAATACCATTGCGCAGTTTCTTTGGAGCTACAATCTGGAAGACTTTTTCATCAGAATTCTTCTCAAAGACTCTATACAATAAATCATTTTTCAAGATGAAATATGACTTACCCTCATATGGACCATTTTGTGCCATATCTAGAATTGACTTCAAGCTCTCATCAGTTTTCTGATGCTCAATCAATTCCTCCCTGTTACACCACATACCTTCATTTTCGGTGTTCGATGCTTTTAAATCATTCATTTTTGGTTTTTCTGCCCTCTCTTGTTTCCTTAGCTCTGATCTAGTTTGGACCGCTCCGCATGCGTCATCTTCGACTGTGTCCACCTTCTCCATCCTGGGTAAAGGGTCTGCCTCCTTAGGTACTACAATGCTCACATTGTTGCCAATAATAACATCAGCAAAAGGAGAATCTAGACATAGAGCGTGTACCTTACCTGAAATGTATGGCGTATTCACACTTACTGTTGCCTCACTGCAAGATCTCCTCGTACCGTCAGCTAGAGTAATTACCCTTGATTTCCCAGTCGTATCCTCATCTGCAACTAATTTACTGTTGACAAACACCGTTGAACAACCAGTATCCCTTAAAACTGAGACAACATGTCCACCGACTTCTCCACTCACCAAATCTAAACCTGTTTCACAACTTAATTCTAAAGCAGAATCATCAGTAATCGATACACCAGACAACTTAACCACCACTTTATTCTCATGAACACTATCAGAATCCTCAGATACTGTCATTGTCTCATCAAGACACAAACCAAACTGTTCATTAGACTTGTGGTTACCTGGTTTCTGATTCAGAGGAGATTTTGACTGAACTGTACGCAATGGACAATTCGGAGCAATTTGCCCGACCTTGTCACACTTAAAACATCTCCTCTGATCTGAAGGCGAGATAAACTTACCTTTCTGGGACTGAACCGAACCAAACTTATTTGGTCTTGCACCCGGTTTTTCCCCTACGCTACCACGACCACCGCCTGAATAACTGCCTTTATGTGCAACCTGAAATGACTCTGACAAAGTTATAACTTCTTTTATAGACTTTGGACTGTGTTCAAGTACCCACAGTTGCAACTCTTTTGAACAACTTCTTATCACCTGTTCTCTCAACATCAAATCAAACAGCTTATGAAAGTTTGAACCAATTTCTTTCCTTTCGCACCAATGATTAAAGAACCTCTCTGTCCTAACCACAAAATCTTTGAACGATTCATCACTGGACTGTCGACACTGCCTAAACTTATCTCTATAGGCCTCTGAGGTAAGTTCATACCTTTTAAGAATAGCAGTTTTTATAGCATCGTAATTATCGCTATCCTCATCTGACAATCTAGAATAAGCTTCAAGAGCCTTACCCAATAGCATTGGGACTAAACGAACCGCCCATTGAGATTGATCCCACTTTTGTAACCCCGCTATTTTCTCAAATGATTTTAGAAAAACGTCCGGGTCTTGACCTTCTTCAAATTTGGGCAACTTTACACTAGGGGTGTGAACACTTTGGGGGAGGGACCAATTTTACTCTTCTCTAACTCTCTCTCTTTAAGAGCTAACTCTCTCAACTAAACTCTTTCTCAGCTTCCCACTTATCCCTGTCTCTCTTAGCCTGACGCTCCTCTCTTTCATGAGCTAACCTTACTTTCTCAAGCTCTCGTTCAGCTTCCTTTTCTGCTCTTACTGTCTCTCGTTCAGCTCTAGCTTGATCTCTCTCAGCTCTCATGGCCTCCTGCTCCTGACGCCACATCTCTAAACACTCCGTGACGCTTGACCCTTTCTCGATAAGCTCGGACATCCACTTTGGCATGTGCGACATTGTGAAAGTTTGAACTGAAACATACAAAATAAACAAAGTCAAAATCAAAATTTCAGAAATACAAAAAAACTCTTGATTTATGCAAGCTCAGATGTATCCCACCGCTGCCACCATTTGTGAGGGTGTGGGTTATACACCCTGATGAACTTACAAAAATCAAAAGAAGAACTTTAAAATTTTAACAAAATTTAATAACAAAATTAAAGAACAAAATAAACAGAAATTTTAACAAAGAAAATTAACCGAAAAAAAATGTACAAAAATGAAAGAAATTGAAAATGTCTTTGTTAATTGGTCCTGGTCCTCAGTCAGTCAGTGCGCATGTCCCTTGGTATGAATAGGTCCCGTTTGTCCTGGTCCTTCCGTAAGTGCGGAACTCCTTTAAGAATAGATTCTTACAGTTTCCTTTTTGTATGGCTGCACGGAACAATGTTAATTAATAACGGGCTGCGTGGCACACTGGGTTCCTCTCGGGTTCCAGAGACAATGGTCCGACGCCAGGCTCAACACTTTGAAATGTCTTTCAATGAAACTAAATATTCAGAATTATTTTCAAATTCACAATAGTTATAATTCTCAAACTTTCACAATGTTTCGTTCATATAAAGACTTTAATTCAGATAATGAAATGTTCAACGAGGGTCACCGCCCGATGATAGTAACTCACAGAACCGGTTTAGAGATGTGTCGTACGGGCCGCCATAGTTCATTCACACGCTACGGTCTCTGTCACACACCATAACATGGAAATGGCTACTCTCAAATAAAGAATTTCAGTACCCGATAGTTTACATACTCTGTAACATTCTGTAGAGAGACTTTAGGCATGAAAATAAGGCATAAGACCCATGTTGTTTTCTATGGACAGGCCCCCTGGTAGCACTAGACGAACACGTCTATCGGCTGATGTTTTTCCCGGGTACTACACAGAGCACGCTTTAACATTACTATTTAAAGTAAAACGAGGGACTCCCCACAGGGCTGCTATGTTACTATGGGAACTAAAGGAATTAAGGGGCTCCCCACAGGGTTATTACACAAGTTACCGGAAGGGTGAACCCAGGGGATTTATTTACAAAGTAATGAAGAATTTCAGTTTGTTACACTATAATTAATAATATATTTAACTATTTTTTGTTGATTCTTTATTTACCTTAGAGTGGTCCGAAACACTCCTGTATATAGTTTTATAATATCGGTTTTAAAGAGTTCCATTTCGAAGTCCGTAAACACAAAGCAATATGTTAGCGTTGAAACACATGTGAAAGGTAAGTAAGTTATCAGGAATTGAAGTTAAATGTATGATTAATTATTAAATATAATTTTTTAAGCTGGGGAATGTATAAAATACTAACAAATTACACGAAGTGAGAGATGAAAAATCGTCGGCGTAAATCGAAGGTTTTTACAACGCTTGGATCTGTAGCTCTCTGCTTTATCTTTCCGGATTTTTTCAAGCAGAGAGCTACAGATCTGCAGCTAGGGTCATAACAAAATACTGGTGAATTTTTAGTTTGTTACATTCGTGTCGGAAGCAAATTAAAAGTGAAGAGGGGGTCATTACATGAAATCCTATTTCATGGGAGGGGGATCGAACTTCTTTCAGTACCATTTTTTTTTCTTTCAAACACTACCACTTACCCTTATTCGACTACACTGCAACATGCCTGCTGAAAAGAGGGGGGGGGGGGCTAAATCTACTCCCCAATGTTTATATAATGTCTATCTTTGAACCCCTCCCACCGGTTCCAACACCAACATGTATGTTTATACGTAAAATAAATTTATAAAAACCAAAACAACAAATATGTTTAAATGCTCTAGTTAAAATCCAGAGAAATATATACATGCATGTATTTAGAGAGAGAAATTGAAAGTAAGCCAACTCAAAAATTTGGACAAATTTAGGATTACTTTTGAACAAACTGTTGTAAGGCATGCATGGATCAAAGGTGAACTGGATCCCTGGAATATTCAACTTTATTACCCCCCCCCCTCCCAACGAAGTTTGGGGGTCTATAAGAATCAGCTTGTCCGTCTGTCTAGCTGTCCATCTGTCTGTGCAAAAGTGTCCGGTCCATATCTTCTTTAATGAGGAACATTAGAATCTACTACTCCACACAAAGATTGCCAATGACCTAAGCGTGTGTCATGACCTTGACCCAAGGTCATTTGGGGAACTTCAAAGTCACTGGAAGAAAAATTTAAAAATTCGTGTCCGGTCCAAATCATTCTTATGGATAAACTTGGTATTTTCCTATTTCACTCAAAGATTGCCCATGTCATAAGAGTGTGTCATTACCTTGACCCAAAGTCAATTCGTGGTCACTGGAAGAAAAAAAATCATAATTCGTGTCCAGTCCATATCTTTCTTATGGAGAAACTTGGTAGGTTCTCATGTCACACAAAGATTGCCCATGGCCTAAGAGTGTGTCAAGATATCTTTCTTATGGAGAAACTTGGTAGGTTTTCATGTCACACAAAGATTGCCCATGGCCTAAGAGTGTGTATGACCTTGGGCCAAGGACATTTGGGGAAGATCAAGGTCCCTGAAAAAAAAAATTAATTCGTGTCCGGTCCACATATTTCTATCGGATAAACATGGCATGTTCTTATTTCATTTAAAGATTGTCCTGACCTTAGAATATGTTATAACCTTGACCCAAGGTCATTTGGGGAAGTTGAAGGTCACTGGAAGAAAATTTTCATTATTCGTGTCCAGTCTATTTTTTTCTTATGGATAAACTTGATTTCATATATAGACTGCCCATGTCCTAAGAGTGTGTCATGTCCTTGGGCCAAGGACATTTGGGGAACTTCAAGGTCACTGTAAAAAAAAATCATTTTTCGTGCCAAGTCCATATCTTTCTTATGGATAAACTTGGTAGGTTCTAATTTCACACAAAAACTGCCATGCCATAAGAGTGTGTCATGACCTTGGGCAAAGGATATTTGGGGAAGTTCAAGGCCACTAGAAGAAAAATTTCAGAATTCGTGTCCGGTATATATCTTTCTTTATGCATAGACTTGGTATGTTCTTATTTCACAAAAAGATTGCCTACGACCTAAGAGGATCAAAGGTGAACTGGATCCCTGGAATATTCAACTTTATTACCCCCCCCCCAACGAAGTTTGGGGGTCTATAAGAATCAGCTTGTCCGTCTGTCTAGCTGTCCATCTGTCTGTGCAAAAGTGTCCGGTCCATATCTTCTTTAATGAGGAACATTAGAATCTACTAATCCACACAAAGATTGCCAATGACCTAAGCGTGTGTCATGACCTTGACCCAAGGTCATTTGGGAAACTTCAAAATCACTGGAAGAAAAATTTCAAAATTCATGTCCGGTCCAAATCATTCTTATGGATAAACTTGGTATTTTCCTATTTCACTCAAAGATTGCCCATGTCATAAGAGTGTGTCATTACCTTGACCCAAAGTCAATTCGTGGTCACTGGAAGAAAAAAAATCATAATTCGTGTCCAGTCCATATCTTTCTTATGGAGAAACTTGGTAGGTTCTCATGTCACACAAAGATTGCCCATGGCCTAAGAGTGTGTCAAGATATCTTTCTTATGGAGAAACTTGGTAGGTTCTCATGTCACACAAAGATTGCCCATGGCCTAAGAGTGTGTCAAGATATCTTTCTTATGGAGAAACTTGGTAGGTTCTCATGTCACACAAAGATTGCCCATGGCCTAAGAGTGTGTATGACCTTGGGCCAAGGACATTTGGGGAAGATCAAGGTCCCTGAAAAAAAAATTAATTCGTGTCCGGTCCACATATTTCTATCGGATAAACATGGCATGTTCTTATTTCATTTAAAGATTGTCCTGACCTTAGAATGTGTTATAACCTTGACCCAAGGTCATTTGGGGAAGTTGAAGGTCACTGGAAGAAAATTTTCATAATTCGTGTCCAGTCTATATCTTTTTTATGGATAAACTTGATTTCATATATAGACTGCCCATGTCCTAAGAGTGTGTCATGTCCTTGGGCCAAGGACATTTGGGGAACTTCAAGGTCACTGTAAAAAATTCATTTTTCGTGCCCAGTCCATATCTTTCTTATGGATAAACTTGGTAGGTTCTAATTTCACACAAAAACTGCCATGCCATTAGAGTGTGTCATGACCTTGGGCCAAGGATATTTGGGGAAGTTCAAGGTCACTAGAAGAAAAATTTCAGAATTCGTGTCCGGTATATATCTTTCTTTATGCATAGACTTGGTATGTTCTTATTTCACAAAAAGATAGCCTACGACCTAAGAGTGTGTCATGACCTTGACCCAAGGTAATTTAGGGAGGTTCAAGGCCACTGAAAAAAATTCATAATTCTTGTCAATTCCATTTCTTTCTTACGGATGTTCTCATTTCATACAAACACTGCCCATGGCTTAAGGGTGTGTCATGACCTTGAACCAAGGTCATTTTCAGAAGTTCAAGGTCACTGAAGAAAAATATCATTATTCGTGTCTGCACCATCCTCTTTGATGAACCGGATAGGTTCTCATTTCACACAAAGATTGCTCATGACCTAAGAGTGTGTCATGACCTTAATGCAAGGTCATTTGTTGAATTTCAAGATCACTTGAAGAATTTTTTTTATTTAATTTGTCTGGTCCATATCTTTTGTATGCCTAAACCTGAATCTACTACTTCACACAAACATTGCTTATTTCCTGATTTTTTTTCATGACTTTGATCCAATGTCATTAATGCAAGGTCAATGTCACTGACAGAAAAAGTTCATAATTTGTGTCTGGTCCGTATATTTAGTCTGTTTTGTTTTAGTTGGACGCACCTTTGTTTTATTTGTGAAAATATGATGAGAAATTACATTTGCATTAAAAATGTTTTAGCATTGTTCTCTTCTTTTAGATTCAATAAATATTCATGATTTCGCACCTCTGAAAAACCCAGCGGGGGTATTTAGTCCCGTTTGGACATTTCTAGTTTAAACTAACATAGTGATTTGAGCCACCGCCTCCTAGGGAAAATTTTCTGGATCCACCTAACAGATAAAATTTAATCGGGCTGGTGCTGTCGATCTGAATATAAACGATAATACTTAATTTTAAAAGAAAATCGCTGTCATTTGAGTGTTTTAATGCAGGGAGAACAAACTTTTGTGATACATGCATTGGAATGAGGTGGACACGCTGGCGCGCCGAATACAATTAGCCATGTCAGTTACAGCTAATGAAAGTTTGACTGCAAATTTCAGATCCCTAATTTAAGAAAAACGAATGATTCTTTATTTTCCTGATTATTTATAAACATGTGTTACTATAGGCAGAAATGTAAAAATACCCTTAAACATTATTCTTATACACTTTAGCTAAAACTTTTCCATACTCGTTAGTCACATTCTGTCACTAACAAAGAAAAGCCGTTTGTCTGCACTTTGATTATCCCTGATGTTAGAAAAAAAGTGCGAAAGTCTACATTTTCTCGAGTATTTGCAGCATGTCTATTTTCGTACACGTGTTACTATAAATAGAAAAAGAAACCTTTGCATCTCATTCTGCATTTCATATATGATTTCTTTTACTTGTTGGCCACTGAATGCCAATAGCAGTAAAAAACATATAGTCTGCAATTGTTCATCCAAAATGTGAGAAAAAAGTACAAAAAACTACATTTTCCCGATAGTTTACAGTATGTTTCTTTTTTAAATTCATGTTACTATAAATAGAAACCTCTGCTTTTCATTCTGTATTTGATATGATGCTTTCTTTCACTTGTTGGACACTATATGCCAATAGCAGTTAAAACAGATAGTCAGCAATTATTCATCCAAACTTTTTGAAAAAAGTACAAATATGACATTTTTTCGAGAGTTTACAGTACGTCTATTTTTAAACACATATTACTATAATTAGAAATGGAAACCTCTGCTTCTCATTCTGTATTTCGCATATGTTTTCTTTTACTTGTTGGTCATCATATGCCAATAGAGTTAAAAACATATAGTCTGCAATTGTTTATACAAAATGTGAGAAAAAAGTACAAAAAACTACAATTTTTCTGATATTTTGCAGTATGTCTATTTTTAAACATGTGTTATTATAAATAGAAATGGAAACCACTTCTTCTCATTTTGTATTTGATATAAGACTTTCTTTTACTTGTTGGTCACCATATGCTGTTTCCAAAATTATCGAGCAAAGACTCACTTTACCATTAAAACATAATTTTATGACATAACTATCTTATCTTTTCTGGGAATACTTGAAGTCCTTGAAGTTAATGGTCATATCACAAACATGATTCAAATGCCACACTTCATCAGGACTTGTGTACTGTGTAGGTTAGTGGTTAGCGTGCTAGTCTTAATAGAGAATGCAACTCGGGATTTTTATTGCCAGGGTTCGAACCCAATGGATGCCGCATTATTTTTTTTTATATAATAGAATAAATTTTAACGAAAAATTTTCCTAAAAACTTTTTGATTATTTTATGATTTCATAAAAATCATCGATGAGAACTTTACTCTTAATACTAAATTCACAAATTAAATATGGTTTTTATATATCTAAAGCTAGTGGACTTTCTGCACGCTAAGTTCACCAATCTCGTTTGGGTGTTGCTTGTCTATTGACTGGGTGTATATAATGTTTAGCAAATTACTAAAGGGTTAAAATGGTACATTCATTAGTTTACCTGAGGGATGAAATTCCTAATCATGTCTGTATTAATTCAATAGATCTTCATATTGTCTTTGTATGTTGCTTGAAACATAGATAACGAACAGTATTCAAGATCAAAAGTCAATAAAACGACACAAAATAGGAGCAGCTGAGCAAACACAAACAGGTGATGAAGGTATATTGCTGCGTAAGAGAAGTTGATGATAGAAAAGTTAAAGTCGATCATCAAGCTTATCATATAGAGCTTTGTAATTAAATTATCATCAAATTATCATCAACGCCTGGATATCGACTATCTGAAAAATAATCCCCTTTCGTGTTCATGTTCTTCTTCGCCCTATAACTATAGTCTTGCTGGACACGTTATTACAGGTGACGTAAATATAGTTAAAAATGAGGACCTTAGATCACTTATTTTAAAAGGTCCTAAATATAGGGAACCCCGATCCTTCAACTGGCGTCGGAATTTCATAAATATTATGGATTCTGTTGAAAATTACGCCAGACGATGGGCCAGATATGAAAAAAAAGACATTGACACCTTGTCAGAATGGATTAAATGTATCAGATCCATGTTAAAGTCATGTATTAAAAGATTGAGGGGCAAAATGAAAACCATCTATCCTTCTGTGTTCAATAAACCAGAAGTGAAAAAAGAATTAGATAGATTACACGATCAGTACGTACTGGTTCCTGCCGACAAAGCAGGTAACAACATTGTCTTCGTTTGTAAGGCTCATTATATAAATTGCATTCTAGAAGAACTTGGATTTAATTCTACAAGTGGTAATCCTACTTATACATTTACTTCTCTTTCTAAGGAAGAAATTCTTCAAAATCACCTGTCAGTTTTGAATACTTTTAATATTCCACAGAGCCAAAATGAATTTGAACTACCTTATATATATTGGATTCCGAAACTTCATAAGAATCCTTACAAACAAAGATACATTGCAGGTTCCAGTAAATGTTCAACCAAGCCTCTTTCGTTACTTCTCACTAAAATATTGACAGTAATGAAGGAAAAACTTCAAGAGTACTGTACAACTATATATTCAAGAAGTGGTGTAAATCAGATGTGGATACTTAAAAATTCTAAAGAACTTTTGGACAATTTGAAATCACAAGACTTTACAAAAATCAACAGCATAAAAACTTACGACTTTTCAACTTTATACACAACAATTCCCCACGACAAATTAAAATCCAGGCTTTTTGATATCATTGACAGCTGCTTCTTGAACAAAAATGGAACTCGTAAATTTACTTACCTCGTCATTGGTCATTTGAAAAATTATTTTGTTAAAACAGATTCTGATTGCACACATAAGTACTCTGAAGTTGACATCAAGAAGATGCTTGAGTTTCTGATTGACAATATCTATGTGGTTTTTGGAGACCAGGTATTCCAACAATCTATTGGAATTCCCATGGGTTCAAATTGCGCTCCGTTATTAGCAGACTTATTTTTATATTCATATGAAGCATAATTTATGCAAAATCTTTTACGTGAAAAGAAGAAAACACTTGCTGTGGCCTTCAACTCGACCTTTAGATATATCGACGACGTGTTATCAATTAATAATGATAATTTCCATTCCTACGTCGACACGATATATCCTGGTGAGCTTGAGATAAAAGACACCACAGAGTTCGACACCTCTGCTTCATACTTGGATATTTTACTTGAAAAAGACACTAATGGTAATCTAACAACCAAGCTATATGATAAACGTGATGACTTTAACTTTTCTATCGTCAACTTCCCTTACCTATGCAGCAATATACCTTCATCACCTGCATACGGAGTATTTATATCTCAGTTGATTCGATACGCAAGAGCATGCTCTACGTATGAACAATTTCTTAAACGAGGTAAATTATTGACAAGCAAGTTGATGAAACAAGAATATCAACAGTCTCGTTTAAAGTCATCATTTCGTAAATTCTATGGTCGATACAATGACCTTGTCAGCAAATACAATTTATCATTGAATGAAATGCTGACTGACGTTTTTCATATCAATTGTTAGTCCATAATTTATACACTGAATTGACTACGGATTTTTTCCGTTATTTCCTGATTATGACAACGAGCACACGGCGGGTGTGACCGGTCGGCAGGGGATGCTCACTCCTCCATGGCACCTGATCCCACCTCTGATGTTTCGGAGGTCCGTGTTTGCTCTGCTCTTATATTGTATATTTGTTTAATGGACGTTGAGATTGAATACTGTTCGTTATTTCCATATCCTTCTTTCAAGTTAAATATCCATGAAACAGATTGGTCAGACTCTGTGGTATCTTAAATATCAAGCTCACTAGGATATATCGTATGAACATTAGAATGAAATAACAATTGTTAACTGAAAATACGTCGTCGATATATCTATATGACTAGTTGCAGACGACATTAAGTGATTTCTTTTCATGCATAAGATATTTTACAAATTTTGCTTCATATGAATACAAAAAATAGGTCTGCAAATAACGGGGTGCAGTTGGTACCCATGGGAATTCCAAAAGATTGTTGGAAAATCCAGTCTCTAAAACGACAAAGATAGTGTCGATCAGAAACTATAGCATCTTTTTGATGTCAACTTAAGAGTACTTGCATGTACAATTCAGAATGTTTTTTAACAAAATAATTTTGAAATGACCAATGACAAGATAAGCAAATTAACGATCTCAAATTTTATTGAAAAATCAGCTGTCAATGATATCAAAATGCCTTATCAGACTTTAATTTATCATGGGGAATGGTTGTGTATAAAGTTGAAAAGTCGTAATTTTTTAAGCTTTTGATTTTGATGAATTTTTGTGATTCAAATTGTCCAAAAAATCTTTGAAATTTTTAAGTATCTACGTTTGATTTACAATACTTCTTGAATATATTGTTGCACAGTTTCACCTTCACTACTGTTAAGGAGTAAAGAAAGGGGCTTGGTTGAACATTCACTGAAACCCGCCACTAATCTTTGTTTGCTTATGATAAATAGATCTACAGAGTTATATTATTGATGCATATATCACTTTAAAAAAGAATTTGATGAAGCGGTTGGTACCATTATATATATACCTGGCCATATTTTGCTCCACTTTCTGACTGCAACAATTTAAAAAAAATACCAATTGTTGTCTTTTTACAAATACATTTTTGGGCTTCAAAAAATGATCTTTATGAATCAAACATTACATGGGTTGTCCCAAAAAGTCGTAGACAATGTTTATAACTTTGTTAACAGGCAACGAATACTAACCAAATTTTGCATAGACATAATTTGTTCAATGTTCTTTAAATTTTTGAACTCTTACATATGTATCTTTAATTTAATAATATTGGTACGGTTATTATGAAAGCCGCAATGTAGGATAATGATCAGACATCGCTACAGGGGGTACTGTTATTTCACATATGTTAGCAGAGTGCGTAGTGTAGAAATGGTCAATAAGAGTTTTAGAGCTATTAGTAATTCTTGTTGGGGTGTTAATAAATTGTGTTAAACCAAATTCTACAATTGCAGATGACCAGCTCCGCGGAGGTTCTTTAAGCATATCAATATTGAGATCACCTGCAATAATCACTACCTGGTCGTTACAGCAGGTAGCGCACTGTAAATCTCGGACAAAATCATCTACCCAGCAGGAGGGGGCAGATGGTGGACGGTAAACTGAACAATAAAGTATAGGTTTAGAATTTTTAAGATTAATTTCAAGTCACATTGTCTCAATATTGCTAATTTCTAAATCCTTACGGCGTTTATATTTCAAATCATTTGAAATATAAGTAACAAGTCCACCACCAGCCTTTCCTACTCTGTCTTTTCTTTCCAAACAATATCCTTTTATATTTATAATACAATCATTAATATTTTCATCAAGAAATGTTTCACATAAGGAAAATATATCAGTGTAAAGCTGTTCTTGTAAATACAAAACCAATTTATCTAATTTTGGCATAATGTGACACACATTCAAATAAATAAAATGTAGGCCCTTTGGCATTAAACCAAGATTTGATTTACATATGTTTTGTTTATTTCATTTGAGGTATTTGGTTTTGGAGAAGAATTTTTAGGATTTGTTTGTTTAAGATTCGAACAAGTGCTTTCCTTATTAAAACAAGTATCTATCAGTTCTGATGTAAGATTTAATTCATTTGAGCAATTATAAATTAAATTACAGGTGCAAATTAATTCGTTACAGTCAAAACAGAGATTATTCAAAGGATCAAAATAATTTTTGACAATGATAGTGGGACAGTTATTCGTATCACCGGCACAGCTTTCATTGCCGTGACCCTATCTGGTACAAAACTTTTGTTCGTGACCATGCTCACCACAATACCAACATACAACTTTGTTTCCATGTCGGCAGTTTCGCGAGGAATGGCCTTGCTCTCAACAGTAAAAGCATGTTTGCACAGATGAGGGCCTTTGTTACTTAAGGATTTTCACATGTGTATTGTACAGCTTGAGAAGCAAGGAAGTACCTCAATCAGACAAATGAATGCCATCACTCCAAAAGGAAGGGGAATTCCAGTGCTTGAATGATCCGCTGGTCTCGATAAGCGTAGAACCATCGATGTTGCGCAGGTTAGCTACATCATTACCGCCGGCCTGGATGATGACATTTCGATGGCAGATATATCTTATCTTTGAAGTTTTGTACGGATGTGTGATATGTTAGCACCACAAGGTTGGTTTCAAGGAGGAAGGTTTATGGACGTCATAGAAGGTTTACAAGTTCTTTATATTCTGAATATTAATGATTTGCACCATTTTCAATGAAATTATCCCCAAAATACAT
This sequence comes from Saccostrea cuccullata, assembly GCF_032062105.1. Lineage (NCBI taxonomy): Eukaryota > Metazoa > Mollusca > Bivalvia > Ostreida > Ostreidae > Saccostrea > Saccostrea cuccullata. The sequence goes on from NW_026932547.1 coordinate 235,584, forward strand.
ACCAATCCAGGCATCCATTTTTTGTTCGTATCATCTGTTCTTGAATTGAACAAGTCGTGTCAGACGGATATAAATTCAAAAAACGCGGCAACGAAGAGTAGCACAAACACAACATCAAGGTCCTATCGAGAGTGCAGGAGGCCAGTGAACATTTGGAGGAAGGCAGTATTGAAGACGCTCCACGTAAATTAGCAGAAGGTGTGGACATTGTAAAACATAGACAAAAATTAATAAAACTTGCAGATTCGTCAGAGGCGGGATGGAAGGCAGTTAACGAGTACGTTAAGAATCCTATAGCATCAGATTCCGATGACGAGAAGAGAATCACGAAATCACAAACTCGGGCAGAGAAGAAACTAAATGAGGCAAAAAAACGAAAAAACCTGAGAGAATTTACAAGGCCCTACCCAAAGCCAGTGTCGACACAGACAACGCATACCGAATCTACATGGATGCCTGGGCTTTGCTATCGCTGTAACAAGAGAGGTCACTGGATAAAAGACTGCAAAGAAAAACTAGATGACAATAAAATAAGTACAGTTGTTTATCAAAATAATCATTTGATTAAGCAAATAAACGACAGAGGGTATCAGAGGCAATCATGCACGGTAAATATTTCAGCTGTAGGCTATTTACGGGAAAATATCGGTCAGTGGCGTTCGATTGGTGTAAACAGGTATATTTTGGACGTTATTGAAAATGGCTATAAAATGCCATTGTTTTCCACATCAGAACCCATAGAACTTAAAAATAATAGATCTGCGTTAGAAAACGGTGAGTTTGTAGATAAAGAAAATTGAAAAATTGCTCAATAAAGGTTGCTTAAAGGAATGAATCAATAAACCAAGGTTTGTAAATCCATTGACGGTAGCGGGGAACAAAACAAAACTAAGGTTGGTATTAGATGCAAGACACATAAATCCTCATTTATTCAAAAATAAGCATAAATACGAGGATGCTCCTGTTTCAAAAAGTTTATTCGAATCGGTGATTTCATTTTTTCATTTGATTTTTTTGATTTCATCACATTAGAATGCATGAACTAGATGAGAAATACTTAAGTTTCAAATGGAAAAGCAAGTATTGCGTTTTTAAAGTTCTGCCATTTGGCCTTAGTACAGCTGGATACATATTTTCGAGAGTCATGAGAGAGGTAGTCAAGTTTTGGAGGTTAAAAGGTCATAAAATGGTCATGTATTTGGATGATGGGATGGGAGGTGCCTCAACATTACACGAAGCAGAATTGGTGAGTTTAGAAATTCAGAAAGATTAAGACAAATTGGGGTTTCTCGTTGCATCAGAGAAGAGTCACTGGGAGCCAGTGCAAGAATTAGTATGGTTAGGATTTGTATGGAATACTAATTACTATAAACAATAAAATAATGGTGACGTCACCTAGGGTCAACAAACTCAAGGTTGGTATTGCAAATATTTTGGAAAGTTATGATGCTGGTTTTGTTTGGTTTGATGTAAAAAGTATCGCATCCGTGGTTGGACAAATAATCTCAATGCAAACGGTATTGGGTTATGATGTTAGACCAAGAACAAGGTATTTATACTTTTGTATTCTGGGACGTTCCAGTTGGTATTCAAGAGTTAGACTGTCTGCAGAGGCGGTGAGTGAATTAAGATTTTGGTTGACATCTGTTGAAGAATGAATAACAATGGTACGTTGTTAAGTCATTTGACAGCATCTGATGTAAGTAAGGTGTCAGTTTATTCTGATGCATCTGGCACTGGTTTTGGAGGTCATTTGACCATATGTGCAGAGGGTAAACAAGTCGAATCTGAGTGTTATGGAGTTTGGAACGAATGGGAAAGTAAGCAAAGTTCTATTTGAAGGGAACTTGAGACAGTAAATAGAATATTGTCAAAATCAGTTGATTCAGGAGGTAAATCTGATGAGATCAATTCTGATAATCAGAATGTGAAGCATATTTTGAAAGTAGGGAGTAAAAAGAAAAAGTTACAAGATATTGCAATGTGAGTGCATAGATTATGCAACGAGAAGGATATCCGAATAACAGGTAAATGGACCCCTAGGTCAGAAAATGTAAGAGCAGACTCTTTGAGTAGAATGACAGACTGTGATGATTGGTCAGTTAGACAATGTGTATTTGATTATTTTGACAATATCTGGGGACCACATACCTGTGATAGATTTGCAGATTGTCATAACAGTAAGTGTGAGAATTTTAATTCTAAGTATTGGTGCGCAGGATCAAGCGCTGTTGTTGCGTTATCTCAGATGTGGACTGATCATTTGAACTGGGTTGTACCCCCTCCAAAATAAATTCCTTTAGTGGTAAGAAAAATTGAGAATGACAAATGCAATTGTACTTTGGTAATTCCAGAGTGGAAATCCGCTCCGTTTTGGCCAATGTTGATTGATAAGGAGGGCAATTTCAAACATTATGTTAAAAACTTTTCGAAAATACAAAATATGCATGCAATTTGCAGGGGGAGATGAAATAATGGAATATCTGGGAAAAAAATCTGTTATTCATAAAATTTTGACGCAGTAAACATGCTTTACATGAATAGGACTACAGACAGCATAAAAAGAAATGCAAAAACATGGCGTTGAACCAGGGAGTTATATGGCTGATCTGTGTCCATATTTAAGCAGCTGGATTTTGTCAAGTAAAAGCGACATCACCAACAAATCCTACTTTAACGCTTTTAAGAGATGGGAAAAATTCATTAAAGTTCAAGGACATATTGCGTCGCGGCGAGTCCCATGCATATGGTATTATACCTGACACATTTATTACAGAACGGTTCATCTCAACATCCTGTGAACACTGCCGTGTATTCGATTAAATGGGCTCATGAACGTGTAGGTTTACCAGACCCAACGAAGCATTCTTACGTTTCATCTCTACAAGAAGCTGCAAGACGGAAAGCTGGTCGTGCTGTGCAAAAAAAGGGCCTATTATTAAGGATGTGTTAATTGAACTTTGTGATAAACTCATTGATGAAAATGATTTGCTAATTGTCAGAAATCTTACCATGATTTAATTTTGTTTTGCTGGTTATTTGAAGCTATTTCTTTTACATTCAATGATGTAATTGTACACGATGAATATCTTGTGCTTTGTATTAAAAAAATCCAAAACAGATCAGTTCAGACAAGGAAGCGAAGTCGATCCTTGTTGCTAAGGGTTCAACGTATGCATGTCCTGTCGCTATGAATAAGAAATACCTAGAGCTTTTAGGTCCAATTGATGACAGTCATTTTTTCTTATTTAGTCCAATATTACGTCAAAAGATGTTTGTGTAAATAATTAATGTATTAAAACAAAAAACTTAGTTATAAAGCAGCTAGAAGCAATCTTGTATCATTGTTGAAAACAGTTATGGGTGAATATGTTAACATAGGAATTCATTCTTTAAGGGCGGGTGGGGCAACTGTGGCAGCCAACTCAAATGTGGATGAGAGATGTTTGATTGATTGATTGATTGTATATTGTTTAACGTCCCTGTTGAGAATTTTTCACTCATATGGAGACGTCACCGATGCCGGTGAAGGGCTTCAAATTTAGACCTATACTCGGCACTCAGGGCCATTGAGCAGTGAGGGTTCTTTATCGTGCCAACGCCTACCGTGACACGGGACCTACGTTTTTAAGGTCATATCCGAAAGACCCGTGACTTTCACTTCTAGTGCCGAGCGCTTGGCGAAGGAACAGTCACTACCTATGTTTACGTTTTAGGTATGACGCGATCGAGAATCGAACCCGGGCCTCCCGATCACGAAGCGAACGCTCTACCACTAGGCTACCATGACCGGTAAGAGATGTTTGAAAAAGCACGATAGATGGAGAAGTGATAGTGCTAAAGATGGTTACATTGTAGATTCTTCGGAAAAAAAGGCCTATGGTCTCAAGGTCATTGGAATTATAATTTTATATTATTCACAGTTGTCTATACATCCCTTTCTTTGTGTTTTTTTTCTAGAGCAATCACAGCCGGTGTAACGACGAAAAGTGACCCCCGTAGAATATTGACCGGGGGTCATTTTTCTACGTAGAAATTTGACCCCCTGGTCAATATTCTACGTAGAAAAATGACTCCTTTTTCTGTAGAAATCATGGCCTTAGGGTCATATTTCTCCGTGTGCATTGTAGAAAATTGACCCCGTAGAATAATGACCCCCTGTCATTTTTGATGCCAAAACTTTTCATTTTAGAAGGAATATTCTTATTAGGCATATGCAAGCGGGTAATATCAATGCTTTAGAGTGTTAATTTCTGAAAGCTTTTAAGCTAAAATAACGAAATCAAAGCGATAGAATACCTTGCATTAATGATACAAACTGTTTATCTCCACTAGAGGAAAACGGTATCAAAATGTTCTAACCCAAAGGCTATAAGAGCAAAGATACGAGAATTCATAGAAACTTTTATTAAATTTTATACCAGTAAATAAGTTTCCACAGTTCCCATTTCAATTCTAAAAAAACGGTTATTTCCAAACTTCTGCCACAGTTCGTTTGTACCAAACCAAATCTCAAATCTCTGTGTGCCGAGAGGCAGATGACTATGGGTAATATGGGTCATTTCTAGCTGACAGGTATGGTGTCAGAAAGAAAAGTTTCCGTTATTAATCAATAATGAATCTTTTTGATTTTTCCCTGGATACATAATTTTTCAAAAGTTTAAAGTTTTTTATCCATATTTTTAAAACGGGCACGAAAAAGGGTTCCAACATAGAAAAATCGTATAAAAATATTTGATTTTCAATGAATGAAGTTTCAAACTTCTTTTAAAAAAATAGGGATGATTTAATTTGTAAAAATAAGTACTAAATTAAATTGCCTCAGACCTTTATGTGTGATACAAGTAAAACCAAAAGTGGTTAGCTCAAAACCTGTAAAATGTCTTTTGGACAATTTGAAATCACAAGACTTTACAAAATTCAACAGCTTAAAAACTTACGACTTTTCAACTTTATACACAACGATTCCCCACGACAAATTAAAATCCAGGCTTTTTGATATCATTGACAGCTGCTTTTTGAACAAAAATGGAACTCGTAAATTTACTTACCTCGTCATTGGTCATTTGAAAAATTATTTTGTTAAAACAGATTCTGATTGCACACATAAGTACTCTGAAGTTGACATCAAGAAGATGCTTGAGTTTCTGATTGACAATATCTATGTGGTTTTCGGAGACCAGGTATTCCAACAATCTATTGGAATTCCCATGGGTACAAATTGCGCTCCGTTATTAGCAGACTTATTTTCATATTCATATGAAGCAGAATTTATACAAAATCTTATGCACGAAAAGAAGAAAACACTTGCTGTGGCCTTCAACTCGACATTTAGATATATCGACGACGTATTGTCAATTAATAATGATAATTTCCATTCCTACTTCGATACGATATATCCTGGTGAGCTTGAGATAAAAGATACCACAGAGTCCAACACTTCTGATTCATATTTGGATATTTTACTTAAAAAAAACACTAATGGTAATCTAACAACAAAGCTATATGATAAACGTTATGACTTTAAGTTTTCTATCGTCAACTTCCCTTACTTATGCAGCAATATACCTTCATCACCTGCATACGGAGTATATATATCTCAGTTGATTCGATACGCAAGAGTGTGCTCTACGTATGAACAAAATTTCTTAAACGAGGTAAATTATTGACAAGCAAGTTGATGAAACAAGAATATCAACAGTCTCGTTTTAAGTCATCATTTCGTAAATTCTATGGTCGATACAATGACCTTGTCAGCAAATACAATTTATCATTGAGTCATATGCTGACTGACGCTTTTCATAACAATTGTTAGTCCATTATTTATACACTGAATTGACGACGGGTTTTTTCCGTTATTTCCTGATCATGACAACGAGCACACGGCAGGTGTGACAGGTTGGCAGGGGATGCTCACTCCTCAATGGCACCTGATCCCCCCTCTGATGTTTCAGAGGTCCGTGTTTGCTCTGCTCTTATTTTGTATATTGTTTAATGGACGTTGAGATTGAATACTGTTCGTTATCTCCATATCCTTCTTTTGTCGTTTGCTAGTGTTAACAAAATAGGGATTGTAGCATAAAACATGATTAAACTAAAAAAAAAAAAATAAGTTCCCATCTTTCCAAAAAAGGCACATGTAGTATCGTTTTCCCCTTTCTATTATGTACATAAAAATACATATAATGATATTTTAGGAGTTTTTCACCAATAGAAAAAAAATTAGATGATTAAAAAGTTGTTACTTTACATGATATATACTTATGCCCCCGTAAACGAAATTTCTGGGTTTATGCCCCCGTAAACGAAGTTTCTGGGGGTATATAGCATTTTACTTGTCCGCTTGTCTGTTTGTATTTTTGTCCGCAAAACTTGAACCTTGCCCATGCCCATGACTGGGTAAGACTACGGCTTTCATATTTCACAGGTGTATTTTTGTGACAAGACCTTTTTGTGTACAATCAATTTTGACCTTTTAATATTGACCTTGGAGTTTGACATACTTTTACACAAGGAGAATATGGAGATATTAACTAACAGTATTCAATATCAAAGTCCATAAAACAATACAAAATATAAAGGAGCAGAGCAAACACGAACCTCCGAAACATCAGAGATGAATCAGGTGCCATAGATGAGAATCCCCTGCTGACCGGTCACATCTGCCATGTTCTCCTTGTCACGACTGGGAAATAACAGGAAAATCCTCCGCAAACTCGAGGCACAAATAACGGACTAACAAGTCAGCATTTGTTTCAATTTGATAAATTGGATTTGCTGACAATGTCATTGTGTCAACCATAGAATTAACGAAATACACTCCGTTTGCAGGTGAAGAAGGTAAATCACTGCATAACCAAGGAAATTTGACGATAGAAAAGTTTGTCATCACATTTATCATTAAGCCTAGTTGTTAGATTACCATTAACGTCTTTTATCAAGTAAAATTTTTCAAGTAAAATATCCATGGGTGAGACAGATGTGTCAGACTCTGTGTTATCTTTCATCTCAAGCTAGCTCACAAGGATTGTATATCGTATCGACGAAGGAATGAAAATTACCATTGTTGAAGGTCACAGCAAGTATTTTCTTCTTTTCACACATTAGACTTCGCACAAATTCTGTTTCAAGTGAATGCAAAAATAGATTTACATATAACGGAGCGCAATTGGTACCCATGGGAATTCCAATTTATTGTCGGAATATCTGGTCTTCAAAAAAAAAAAAAAAAAACAGATATTGTCGATCAGTAAGTCAAACATTTCTTTCACGTCAACTTCAGAGTACCTGTGTGTGCAATGTGTTTTAACAAAATAATTTTGCAAATGGCCAATGACCATTTTAAATTTATTTATGGTTTTTAATAAAACCATTTTCCGTTTTATTAAAAAAGCAAATGTCATTGAAATCAAAAATCCTGGTTCACACCACTTTTTGAATATATTGTTGTTCAGTACACTAAGAGTTTTTCCTTCTCTTCTGTCAATACTTTAGTGCGGAGTACAAAAGAGATTTGAATGAACATTTACTGGAACCCGCAATGTGTCTGTTTGGAATCCAATATATATCGGGTAATTCAAATTTATTTTTGCTCTGTGTAATATTATATAAATATTGCATGTAGTTTAGTGTAACATTGAAAATTTTCACCCCAAGAAAACCATTGTCAACCGAGGCGCAGCGGAGGTTGACAATGGTTTTCGAGGGGTGAAAATTTTCAATGTTACACTCAACTACATGCAGTATTTATTATATTATACTGAATGTTTTATACACATACATATTACAGTGAACCGTGCGCGCACAAATTCCGCGCAGTCGCTATTTTTTTTTAATACCACCCGTCGTCAAGCAATGTGGACTGTTGCTACGCAGGAGGGCGTGGCTTCATTATTCAGCGGGTAGTATTGTTTTTTAACAAATGTTTCTGGACGATTCAGATTCAAGTAATTTACATGAAAGTATAATGTTAAAAAATATTTAAAATTGATCTAAAATTTTGAAGAATTTCTTCCTTAGAAAGGGAAGTATGAGTATAAGTAGGATTACCACTTGTAGAATTAAATCTTAAAAGTTCTTCTAAAATACAATTAATGAGACTTACAAACGAAGACAATGTTGTTACCTACTTTGTCGACAAGGACCAGTACGTACTGATCATATAATCTATCTATTTTTTCACTTCTGGATTATTGAACAAAGAATGAATGATTGTTTTCATATTACCCCTCAATCTTTGAATACACGGCGTTAACATGGATCTGATACATTTAATCCATTGTGAAAAAAATCAACAATTCCACACTTTTACTTTAACATTAACTTTTGGACGGTATGTGCTATAAATTTATTTTGAAGTAAGAGCATGGCAACTAAGAGTTCATTAATTTGCAAAGGTTACCAGTGTCTATAAAATCCCAGAAGAAAGTGGATGTAACAGCAACCATTGGTCACGTGTCTGTGGGCTAGAAAGTGTTGAAAAGAGATTTTTAAGTTTTTATTTTAATTTATAGATATCTCTGAAGGTTGAAATATTTTTCACTCAGGTGTAAATTTTTGCCAGTTTTGGAGGAATTTGTAATATCAGCATAAGAACCTTTTGATGTGTATTGTATTTCCTGTATATAAAGGAAAAAGTATAGTAATATATAAGGTACATGTAGTTAAAAGGTATGTATTTTAAAGCAGAATAAATGCATACAGATGTATATGTAAGTTTAAAGGCAAGAGCCAATGGAATTGAATTTATATAGTTAAACAATGTTGCTTTCGATGTTTCGGAGGTCCGTGTTTGCTCTGCTCCTATTTTGTATTGTTTTATGGACTTTGATATTGAATACTGTTCGGTATCTCCATATCCCTTTTTCTTGCTTCTGTGCTATTTTTTTTCTTGCAAGAATTTTCAAGCCATTTTTGGGATAAAACCTTTGAATGAAAAAAAACCCCAAAATATATAATCATAAATTATGTTCTCGATGAAAAAATATTCATTGGGATTCTGCAAGCAAAAAATATACCCATACCAGATACATGCATTGGTTCTGATGCTACGTTTAAGATATGCAATTGAATATAAGTTGGAAAGGATAATTTTACATAAAAAAATCCTCCTATTTGGATTTGAAAGCATGAAAAAATCAGGAGACACATATACAAGGTTTAATTGTATAAAATATAGGAGGGTCAAATTTCTATGTGGGTCATTTTTCAACGTGTGTGAAGTCGTAGAATTAATGGTTTGGAATGTTTTTCTACAGTCGAAAAATGACCCTACTTGTCGTAGAATATTGACCGGGGGGTCATTTTTCTACGTAGAAAAATGACCCCCCGGTCAATATTCTACGGGGGTCACTTTTTGTCGTTACACCGGCTGCCAGGCATTGTATGTTTGTGTTGTGTTTTTATTTTAATGTGGGTAGATTTAATACTTATTTTATCCCGCGGTTCGCCAGTAATAGCGAGAAAATATTGTATTGACGGCACAGTCCATTACACTGGAAGGTTCCATTAGTAGCCAATAGCTGTTAAGCGTAAAGAACAGGTTTTCGAAATGTAATTCAGGTAACCACTTCTAGCCACCGTGCGGCACGAGTTAGACGAAACTTTAAATAATTTTTATTTTTTTCTTTCCACATGTCAATATAATTAGGGTTATATAATGTTAGTATAATAAAGTTGCGAGTTCCCCCTGCATCCAGCGGCACCTGGCAATAGACACAGGTTTTCTAGAGTTTTCTAAATCGATTTTCATCGTTTATCTTTAGTTTTTGCCTGGTCGGCTCTTATTCTATGTAAAAGGGGGCTTTAGAATTTTTAATATTATGCTGTCATGTAAAGAAAAGGACAGGTAACGCCATGTTTTTCTGCGTTAATATGGTGATGAATAATGTTTTTTGAAGTGTTGTTGTAATACAGTACTTAACACTGTGCCGGATAATTATGCCACTTCAAAAGTGGCATTTTGGCGCCCGCCAAATTCTCATTTCACATAAAAATCATGTATACCAAGTGGTAGACCATCACTTAGAGAGTTCATAACTACCTTTGTTTCAGGTAAATCTCACCTGTCAGGTGAGATAATCACCTTTGAACAAAAAATTCCCATGGGAAAAATAAAGTTCCTGTAGGAAAATCTGAAATCCTAAGGGATATTATCAAAATCCTGCAGGATTTCTTATTTCCTGCAGGATATTTAAAAATTCCTGTAGGACTTTAATTTACCATGGGAGAATTTAATTTCCTAAGGGAATCTATTTTCCTAAATGAGAAAAAAATCCTATGGGAGGAAATATATCCTATAGGAAAAAAAAGTTCTCCTAAGGGAATTTTTTTCTCCCTTAGGATTTAAATTTCCTATAGGATTAAAATTCCCATAGGAATTTGAAAGTTATTCCTATAGGATTATTTTTTGTGCCATCTTCTTCTTAATTTTATAATCTTAGTTTTAAAAAAATCCCTTAGGAATTAAAATATTACTCCGATAGGATTTTTTGTATCTACCCATTTTGAGTATGTTGTACTGTTTCCTCTTATTTGTGTGTGGATGTCAGTGTTTAACAAGAACATTTGGCCAAAGTGCCTTGAATCCCTCTTCTGATAAATTGTACAATCTATTTAAAAAACCTTGAAATTCCAAATGTAGGTCATCATGAACTGGTTAAAACACTCTGAAGACCTATGATGCATCAACTGACAAAGGATGATGATTCTAAGCCAATAAGTACCTGAGAGTGACCTACTTTTAAGTTGACATTATCTGAAGACCCAGGATGCAAAAACTGACAAAGTTTGGTGATTCTAAACCAATAAGTACCTGAGATATTTCAATATAGCAATAAAATTCAAAAAGAAGGTCACTGTGACCTTCTTTTTGGTCGACATTATCAGAAGATCCAAGATACATCAACTGACAAAGTTTGCTAGGTATCATAATAAATTCTTTTATTTAAACAGGATAGCACAGGCTTTTAGTACATAATACTAGTTTACATTGTGGTCCTGTATAAAACAAGGTAAAATAAGGTATTCCTTATCATGATTATATGTAAAATTTCGTTTCCCTATTGTTGCCCCATCCTACCACTAAGGGTCATGATTTCATTGATTTGAATAAGAACAAGAGGCCCATGTGCCACATCGCTCACCTGAGCAACTGGTTAGGAAAGGGCACATATCAGATCAGAACTGAAAGTTTACTTAGGTTTGGGGGGGGGCTTGAATTTTACCCCCCCCCCCCCAGGGGATCATGATTTGAACACAAACTAGAATCTACACTACCTGGGGATGCTTCCCTATAAATATCACTAAGCATGGCTTTGAAGTACTTGAAAAGAAGATTTTTAAAGATTTTTCCTATATATTTGATCGGCCATTTTGACCCCATCCTACCCCCGGGGGTCATGATTTGAACAATCTTGAATCTACACTACCTGAGGAAACTTCCACATGAGTTTCATCTTTCCTGGTCTAGTGGTTCTTGAGAAGAAGATTTTTAAAAGATTCCTATGTAAAACTTTGATCGGCCATTTTGGTCCCATCCTACCCCCGGGGGTCATGATTTGAACAAATAAATGCAGACAAATTTGGTATTATTTTTCTTGTCAAAGCATCATCTTTCTAAATATAAAAAGTATAATGTCAGAAAGCCCCTCAAAATATTTATATCTCAAAGAATTCTTCCATTTTCATGCTGAAGTGAGTAAATCGATAATGGTGTGTTCCCTTAAATGGCCATATCTTTTTTATTTTCAAATAAATTATAACAAATTTGGTATTATTTTTTCTTGTCAAAGCATGATCTTTTTGAAAATAAAAAGATTTAAAGTGAAAAAGCAAAAAAAAAAAAAAAAAAAAAAAAAAAAGAAAAATTATTTCAAAGAATGCTTCCATTATCATGTTGAACTGAATAGATCGACAATGGTGTGTTCCCTTAAATGGCCATATCTTTTTTATTTTGAAACAAAAGATGACAAATTTTGTATTATTTTACTTGTAAAAGCATGACATTTCTTGATAAAGAAAAAGATATAATATTAGAATGCACGCCCCCCCCCCAAAAAAAATATATCTCAAGGAATGCTTCCATTATCTTGTGCTGTTTTTCTTGTAAAAGCAGGTCACCCTTGTGGAACTGTGGTTAAAGTGTCTGCTCTTGAGTTGCTAAGAAAGAAGTTGATGTCACGGGTTAAAATCCCACTGGGTAACCTCAGTAAATCACTTTTAGTATATTGATTTTCTTAAATGATCATAATTTTTTTTAGAGAAATTATTACATGTTAAATGGTCTCACACTGCTCTACACTGCACTAATGATAAATAACATCATTCTTATTAATATCATATTGTGGATAGCTCAGAGAACCAGGGACTGGAATGAAAGTTCATATTGCACCCAACCCCTGAAAAAAATACATTGACAATAATCCCTTGGTTTGAAAATTAACGAACATGCAAGAGTAATGTGCTTCTCAGGAAAACACTTTAAAATATCCATTCTTCAACAGCTAGTAGCCTGCATTGAAGTAGAGCGAAACGTCTGGGGGTGAATCCACTCATTTGGGGACGAATCGATCTGTTACCGATCAAGGTCTGCAAGACGCTTAGTTTTTGGAGAAAGAATTCGAAGAAAGACAGAGAATGTTGTCAAAGATTGTAAGAAAGCTCAAAGTACAAAAACTACGGATTAATTCACGTACATTTAAATCAATGTAGTCTCGTTTAAATTCACTTTATTGAGATATTGGTTTAAAATGCCTGAATTAGTTCACTAACATCACAATCGGATGCAATAAGAAGTGTGTAACCACAGGACTCGGCAGTTTTATCAAAACACCAGTGTGAACATAACCTATGAGCTTCGCGAGCGTAGCGAGGACCAATAACGGCGATTAAGAAGGGGAATGCAACAGAAATCAGGTGGGACACATCAACTGACATGAATTGAGTCGCATGCATTTGTTATTTTGACTAAATAAAGCGGCAGAGTAAAAATCACCAAAAAAGCGTTGCATTCCTGTCGCTACGCTCGCGAAGCTCATAGGTTATGTTTACACTGGTTTATTGATAAAACTGCCGACTCCTGTGGTGTAACATGTAAGTATCAACATGATCAATGCATTGTATTATTCTACAGGCCTATTAAGCTCCTAGGAATGATAATTAAAATTAAAGTTATGTAACAGGTAAGCTAAAAAAATATATAGCAGCCACTATTTCTTTGAGTATCTATCATCTTGTGTTACATGTAGAGTTAAACAAGTATATTCAGTGGTATAGATTGTGTTTATAAACATCATTTACATTTTAAAATTGAACATATAATGTGATAATTATTTAAGTGAGTTATTAATAGGCCTTACCCCTACTGTCCTTATGAAAAGTATGACAGACAAGCAGTAACACAATAATTTCATTGATTAAATGATTAAAGGTAGTTGGAAGTCCTATACATTTTGGTAGCAAGCCTTGCCACTGTGGATTATAGATTATCATATTCTTGGAATATTGAAGACACACTATGAAAACATTGCAAAAATAAAAAAATCTTGGAATTTTTTCATTACTGATTTAATAAGTAGGCATTAAAAACCGAATACATTGTTGCTAGGGAAACATTATATAAAACTTTCTGGGGTTCTTTTTAGAATTTGACAGTTATGATGGATGTTTGTTTTCAATGGGTGTGAATTAATAATTGGTCAGATGCAAAATGTTATTTATCAACATTCAGTTGTAAATGTGTGTTTTCATCTACATTTTTTCAAGTCATTCTTTCTTTGACAAAATATAAGGTATACTGCTGATTTTTAGCTGTAGCTAAATGCAGTTGAATCAAATTCATATAGGAGAAGAAGAAATCCTATAGGAATTTAAAATTTCCTACAGGATATTTTTCTCCCTTAGGAGCAAGTAAATAATTCAAAAGTGAAAAAATGTCCTACAGGAATTTCTGACTGAAAAAGAGAATCCTACAGGAATCCTATAGGATATATTTTTCCTAAGGGATTTTTTCTCTCTCCCATAGGAAATTGTATTCCTACAGGAGATTGAATTCTCTCATAGTAATTTAGTTTCCTGTAGGATTACTTAAATATCCTACAGGAAATTAAGAAATCCTGCAGGATTTTGATAATATTCCTCAGGAATTTATTTTTCCTAAAGGAATTTTTTTTTCCCATAGGAAATAGTGATTATCTCACCTGACAGGTGTGATTTACCTGTAACAAAGGTAGTTATGAACTCTGTGAGTGATGGTCTACCACTTGGTATACATGAATCCTATAGGATATATTTTTCCTAAGGGATTTTTTCTCTCTCCCATAGGAAATTGTATTCCTACAGGAGATTGAATTCTCTCATAGTAATTTAGTTTCCTGTAGGATTACTTAAATATCCTACAGGAAATTAAGAAATCCTGCAGGATTTTGATAATATTCCTCAGGAATTTATTTTTCCTAAAGGAATTTTTTTTTCCCATAGGAAATAGTGATTATCTCACCTGACAGGTGTGATTTACCTGTAACAAAGGTAGTTATGAACTCTGTGAGTGATGGTCTACCACTTGGTATACATGATTTTTATGTGAAATGAGAATTTGGCGGGCGCCAAAATGCCACTTTTGAAGTGGCATAATTATCCGGCACAGTGTTACCTAATAAATTAAGGGCGTCCAGCAATCAAGGCTGGCTGTCAGACATTGTATGTTTGTGTTGTGTTTTTATTTTAATGTGAGAAGAGTTAATACAGTTATGCTGCGTTTTAGATTTCACCACCCTAAGATATAATTCTGTAGAATGTACTTAAATTGATCTTTCTTGAATTCATTCAAGTTTAAATTACAAGTATAATCTATGATCCAATTTTCTACTCTCATGAAAACGGATTTATATTTTCAATTTGGACAAACTTGATCACACGTATATTTATGTAAAAAATGTTTTGTTCATTTAAATGCTTGTCGTTTTCGTTACTCGTTTTCCTTTCCATTGAAGTGCTGATGTTCTGAACTTGACATTAACTACGTATACAATTTTATGTCTCATAAAATGATTAATATACAATCTTTTTTACATTGTTTTTGACAAATTTAGATTAAAATTGCAGTTGTTATTGATTTTTTAATGTAAAAAAAGTGGGGTCGACTGGATCCGGATCGAACACATGTTTGGATCGGGTTCGGCTTGATCGGGATCGAGTGCTCAATTAATTTGATTTTACCCAAACATGAGATTGGAATCAATTAAGAGAGATATTCAAATTTCTCTGATTTAAAGCTATATTTTCTTCTCCTGTGACACCACCTCAGATGCGTTATAAGTTTGAACAGTTTTATGGATTGTGCAATTTTCTTAAGGTAGGATTCTTCTCTGGTTTCTGACTAGATGAAACAATCAAAGTATATTTGCTTATATGTCTTATGTATTGAGGTGTAAGGAATTCAAAAGACCATATTTTTCTTTCCTCGTCATAATTGTACAATTTTAAATAGAAATGGTAAACTGTGTTTGACAACAAGCAGGGACTATATATTTTTGGCGTCATGGTGGTGTATGAAAATATCTTCTTTTCTGCCTCAAAATTATAATACAACAACGAATTTAGTTATAATTTTCACACAACCTAAGTCTTGGAGAATTTTTCAAATGTAAGTTATATTAATAAAGAGGGACTAAACTTTCAAAATATATCAAAAAAATAATGATTTTTCAAACAAACTAGAACTTTTATTAGCTTTTAAACGCTTCTTTTCAAAATGCAGATTTGAGCCAAAAATCCATAAAAAGTATTTTTTCTCTCTAAGTAAACGATTAAAACTTTTTGTTTGTGTATCATTTTGTACATTTATAAGACTACTTTATTTATGTGAAAATAAGAAAAAGTTAAATATAGGAATCATATGAAAATAACTAATATATCCTAAAAATTAAGAAAAACAGAGAAAATTCGGTCTTACCAATATCCAGTTAAGGAGGCTGGTGGGTCAACAAATTAATCCCAAATTAACCACCAGATTTAACTTATGTTTTTAGATACGGTATCTTTAGCTGTCAACTATCATTTGGCAAAGAAAAAAAATCATATATCTCAATTTTAAAATTTGGTCATTTTTATATGACGCTCTCCTTTTAAAGGAGATTGAAATAGTCTAAAAATGGCTGCCACCCCCTAGCCTTGTTAAAGAGGCTCATTACACCACTTTTTGATGACGTACTACACAAAAAAATAAACCTCCATCGTGTCGACCGGTTTGCTCAGGGAACGAGTAGTGTAGGTACCTGTATAATATGACCCTGACCTTTAAAACGCTTTGAAAATAAATGAAACATGCGGTGCTGTAAACAGTGAGAACAAAGCAACGGATTCATTATGCATAAACCAAGAAGAATTGCTTTTAGGCAGTAACAAAAGAAAGCAACAGTCAAATCTTCGCCAAACAAGTAATGTCAATTTCATAACTATGCATGCAGCGAACTATATCAATCACTTGTATGTATGTATGGAGGAAATTCGAGTTAAAATCTACAACCTTGTTGAAATAAAAATTTATTTAAATGTGCTATTTACTGTGTTGGTATTAATTTATATATTTGTTTTATTGATTTAAATGTATACTCTGGCAATTTAAAGCTTTATTATGAATTTCAGATGTAATGTCAAACGTTCCATAGTATTTTGAGTCTTGGATAATTAAGAAAGATAACTCTTGAAAGTGGTCTTTTTATACTAAATATTTTTTGAAATTCATTTTTCATTTCGTTAAAACATTCTTCATTCAATTTGACACATGTAATTCATTGAAATACATTCCTTGTCTCTTCAGCACACATTTTTAAAATGTTTTATGCATAGATTAAAAAGATAATGACATTAATTGTTTTCTAGGAGAAAATAAAATTATTATTAGGTATTATGAGGTATTTTTACTTTGTATACTTGTTTTAAGAAGATGCCCATCATTTGACACTGAAAGTTCTGAAATTCTGTGAATAATAAACCTGAAATAAAACATTTCAGTAAAATAAAAGAAAAATCTAAAAAATTCTATAAAAAATATTTATGATATCAATTCCCCCATCTGGATATTTGACGTCTACATTATAAGTGGTGCTGTATTGAAATCTAAAATAAACTGTGGATGTAATAAGCCACCTTAGTTAAATTATTTATGGAAATTTTGTAATATCATGCAATAGACCTGATATAGTAAAACGGTCATATTTAATTTCACTTATACTATCACTTAGTGATATTGTCTTCTTGATTCTGTGAAAATTTCATTAATTTTTAAATATTAGGAATATGAGAAGAATCCTACCTTAATCGATTTTGGATTAGTCAGCTTGGAGTTAAAAACCCCAAACCGCGCACTATAGTGCAGATAGGTCAATCCTTCTTTGAACAGTTGCTTTGTGTTTTTTAACTGAATGAACCACTCAGATTTCGATAATTCACGGCTACAGAAGTATACATTTCAATTGTTAATATGAGCCAGGGGCGGTCTCAAGACCCGCGAGCTAGCCAGCTCAAGAGAATATTACTCGACTTTCAGCAGACATCCATCCAAGTAAGGGACAGTGATTGACAATAATAAACTTTCACACCATCAATTTTTTCAGTTCACCAGAAATAATTAAATCTGGCACTACTGCAGTTTTTGGAACCCAGACATGAAATACTTAGCAAGTGATGGGGTTCACCTGAAGACAGCAGCTGCGACCACCGGTTCATGAAGAAGTACCTTCAGAACATAAAAAGTGCTGCCATCCA
Source organism: Saccostrea cuccullata (assembly GCF_032062105.1). Classification (NCBI taxonomy): domain Eukaryota; kingdom Metazoa; phylum Mollusca; class Bivalvia; order Ostreida; family Ostreidae; genus Saccostrea; species Saccostrea cuccullata. The sequence goes on from NW_026932547.1 coordinate 253,350, forward strand.
TGCCCCCCATCTGATTGAATGGGAGAATAATGATAAGTAGTACATTGCACATATGATGATAGTTTGTTATGCATCAGTGTTTTCCATTTATTTCAAAGTAAAGGATTAGAGATCACAAAATCACTGTGGATCTTATAGCAAAGAAACACACATGCTAACTCTCGATTCCCGCCTACATTTTGGAACCATTTTATTCAATATAAATAGCAATATGGCCATAAAATCTTTGTTTAATACAAAGAACAGTTCAATGGTAATTGATAAATCGTCTTAATACCAGTGCTAAATAGTAAATTATCCCTAATTCCAGCTCTTGAAAAAAGGGGGGTAGACGATTTTTTTCCATTGAAATCGGAGTTTCGAGCATCACCGTATTTTAAAATAGTCTTGGATATGATTAAATATTCCTTATATCTTTTCTTATGTTTTGGGCAAATAAATAAAACATAAATATTTCAATAAAATATAATGTTTCAGTTGTAAATTACTTTGAAATTGATGGAAAATAAGCATTTTTATCGTTTTTTGTCGTTAAACATATGTCCCCCCCCCCCATGTCACAAAAAAAGCTTTGGTATGAATTTGTGAAATAACATTCCATATTACCTGTAAAAAGGAATTTTTGTGACACGGGGGGGGGGGGAGATGTTTTAAAAATATTTTCCGTTTTCCAGTGATTTCTATAGTGAAAAACACAAGTTTTACCAAAATTTTACATTTATCTAATCTTTGTTTTCCCAAATAGGTAATGTTTTATGAAAATTCAAATGATTATCTGTAAAAAATATTCAAAAGTCATCGAAAATGTTAACTTTTGAAAATTGACTTGGAGGTAGGCGGGAGAACAATACTATCGTTCGCAGTTCTTGTTATTCTAAAGCGACAATTTTGTCATTTAAAGCGGTCAATTTACCTGATTGCGGTCTCTTAGGGAAAACACTGAACGCATGTGATAAAGATTCTGGTTAATGCTGCAATATGTCATGTCACATGTTACACAAAAATGACATTATATTAGTGCTTATTTAATTTTAACGTAAACCTCGACATGTCTCTGCACATTATTTTACACGAATTAATAATTTGCTGTCAATGTCAGCACTTGTCAAATTTTGGGAATCGTCAATGGATTCCATCATATTATGTGAAGGCTCCAATTTGTTTTTCTTAATCTTCCCAATATCCAATGAAGGTTGGGACGATTTGTTTATTTATTAAAAAATGGTTGCCTATCAATGTTTTTTGTATGTGAAGTCTTCAGCTGTTTTTGTCAGTGTCAGTACTGGTCAGTATGGGAATCTTCAATTGATTCCAATTGATGTTTCCAGTATGATTATGGGAAGCGCCAATTGATTCCATCATATTATGTGTAGGCTACCGTTTGTTTTTCTTAATCGCCCAATATCTGATGAAGGTTGGGACGATCTGTTTCTTTATTTCAAAAAAGGAATTTGTTTTTCTTAATCTTCCCAATATCTAATGAAAGTTGGGAGGATTTGTTTTTTATTTATAAGCGGTTTGCCTATCAATGTCTTTTTGCATATGACTATGTGAAGGCTCCAGTTTGTTTTTCTTAATCTTCCATGTATCTAATGAAGGTTGGAAGATGTTTCCAGTATGATTATGGGAATCGCCAATTGATTCCATCATATTATGTGTAGGCTACCGTTTGTTTTTCTTAATCGCCCAATATCTGATGAAGGTTGGGACGATCTGTTTCTTTATTTCAAAAAAAGGAATTTGTTTTACTTAATCTTCCCAATATCTAATGAAAGTTGGGAGGATTTTTTTTTATTTATAAGTGGTTTGCCTATCAATGTCTTTTTGCATGTGACTATGTAAAGGCTCCAGTTTGTTTTTCAATGAAGGTTGGAAGATCTTTTTTTTTATTTATTAAAAAATGGGTTGCCTATCACTTTTATGTCACGGTTGTTGAATTTTATGATGACCATGATGAACTGACCTATTTTAAGCTGGGCCGACACTTGTATATGATAATAGATTGGCAACATGCATTGTGAAGAGTTCAATAACAAATGATAAAGATGAAAAATGTAAGCATGTTTGCTCCTATCTACCATGTGTTTATAGCTTGGTGGCAAAAAATATTATTAATTCTATTATATTATCACCTATGGCAATTACAACTGCTTAGACTTATTGTAGAATAAAATGTCACCAAAAGAGAGGAAAATGTGATGGGTCCGAAGCCTCCCAAAAAGGTGAAAAAGCAGTCAACCGGCTCAATTGCTCTCCGTAGGATCAATTTGGACAATTTGGTGGATTTCAATTGATCATTGACTCAAGTGGCTGCTCCAAAAAATCAGCTGGCAGCAGCAAATCTTAGACAACAGCAACAGCCCTGACTCCCATCGATGCTTCTACAAACAAGATCGCTTCAAAGGCTGCACCAATGCACCTCAGACTTCTATTACATCTTCTACTGATTTGAATTGTTCCTATTTGGTAAACATCCTTATAACAGTTGCATTGCTTTTCCTTATAACAGTTGCATTGTTTTTCAGGTTTTCGGTGGCAGATACATTTAACAGTAACAACTAAATTCTGTCCCATTATAAGTAGAAAAATAATTAAAATAAATAAATAAATAAAATCTTTAATGATCATTTCATTGACCTCAAAAGTTTAGTTCTAAATTTAAAATAGAAAAATCTTTCAATTCAGATAGAAAATAATGCTTATCATTAAATCCTCAGTCAACTAGTTTTAATTGTAATGGGAACCATTTCAGATGTTCACTAAATACTCCCCCAAGTTCCTTATGTCCTTCCTGGTGTCTTATTCCCGGCAAACTTCATAAAATAAGGCAATCTAGTATTTTAGTCATTTTAGGGTTTACACACACGCAAATACATGCACATACATAATGACCATATCAAAATGTTTACACTTTTAATGCAACCATTTTATAAGCAATTTATCATAAAAAAATTGGCTATTTATAATATATTTGTCATTTTAATCATTTCGATCCTGTTCTTGCAAGAGCATGTATGTGCAGATTTACCATGTCATTTGGTGAACACCATTAAAAATGCTATTATATTCCGATTTTTAAATCATTTCATTCTCAAAACATACAAATACGTGTACTTATAAATATATATAGATAATTTGGCGATATATTGTATCATCAGTAAATGAAGACATTTTGTGAAAAATAAGTTGTGCAATGTGACATTAATGAAAATGTATTACAGATTATATCTGAAAGGCACTCATTGCTAAGCTAGACATAGGAAATGATTTAAAAAATATCCCAAAACACCTTCAGACTATCATTTAACAATCAATATTTGATAAATGCTAACCAATGGGTGCTTGTTCATCTTGTCAGTTTTGTTTAAGTTTTAAACAGGTCCTTGTAATGGTTTATGTTGGAATAAAAATCAGGCCAATATCTCAAAATGTCTCTCTGATGTTAGAAACTTCAAACGTTTACGACGTTTACGTTTGAGAGTATATTTTCCTCTAAAGAAACAAAAACTGTCTTCTCAATAACTTGATTGACTATATATGAAATTGAGATAGATTCTATTCCTATAGGAAGTAGATTATCTAAAACATAAAAACAAACTCATTGATTTTAGACAAATATTGAGTGGGATAGTCCAGGATAAATGTTCAAAATGTGCCTGTCAAGTGGTCACATCTGGTCGTACATTGTTTGAGACTCTATAGATTTGACTCCTGGGTTCAATTGCAAACCAAACCATTACACAGAAAATCAACTGCTAAGGAACATGTTGAATTAAGGCAATGTAGCCTTCTAATGTGGATCATTTTTGTGGCAAGTCAATATTTCATCAGTATTAGTGGTGTTCTTAACAGAAGCTACATTTATAAGAAGATTGATGCATCTGGTGCTTTGGGTTAAGAAACTGTATAAAGTTTAAAAAGGTCTGCTAAATCTTAGTTAAACATACGGAGTATTTATATTTCAGTTGATTCGATACGCAAAAGCATGCTCTACGTATGAACAATTTCTTAAACGAGGTAAATTATTGACAAGCAAGTTGATGAAACAAGAATATCAACAGTCTCGTTTAAAGTCATCATTTCGTAAATTCTATGGTCAATACAATGGCCTTGTCAGCAAATACAATTTATCATTGAATGAAATGCTGACTGACGTTTTTCATACCAATTGTTAGTCCATTATTTATACACTGAATTGACCACGGATTTTTTCCGTTATTTCCTGATTATGACAACGAGCACACGGTGGGTGTGACCGGTCGGCAGGGGATGCTCACTCCTCCATGGCACCTGATCCCACCTCTGATGTTTCGGAGGTTCGTGTTTGCTCTGCTCTTATTTTGTATATTTGTTTAATGGACGTTGAGAATGAATACTGTTCGTTATTTCCATATCCTTCTCCTCCATGGTAGGGAAATTGTTAAAAGGGCTCAGAGCTTCCAATCACAAAACCCATCTTAATGAATAAGTATCTGACTTATTTAACACTTTTCAAGAAGCAGATTTAAGAACCAACTATCAGCAGTCTTCCTTCTTGCCTTGAACATTTTATGCACTTAGGCAAACCCGTTCCTATAAACAACACATACAACTCAAAAGTAATTCAAAGACAAGCCATAATATTTCTTTGATGATAATTCACTTTAGATAACAATGAAATATTCCAAACTATGAATGATAGGCATCCAGTGATACTTACTTTAACAGCCAATGACTTACAATGTCAATTTTGTCCAGTTCATGAATGCCTTAAAAGTATACATTACTGAACATAAACACACATCTAGTCTTTTATTCACCTTCAAATCTGATGAACCAGTTAAGTACAAAACTGGCAATATAAGTTTTCAACTGATTGCTTTACTTTGGTCAAAGTTTTTGTGTTTGTACTGCAAGTTTTGTACTGCTAGTGGCAACTTAGAATGGTTTATCTGAAATTGTAATCCAACAACTCGGTCATTAGCACTCAAAAGACGTTACATTAAAAAAGAATGCAGTCAGGTTTTAAATTCCACAATTGATGTTAAGAATTCTAAACTAAATGCTGCCCTTATACATGTACTGTCATTGACTTTGATAAGAGAGAAGTCAGCATATGGTTGTTTTCCCTCCAGAATTTAATTAGGATCTGATAAACTTTTTACATCCAATTTCCGTGATTTAACATAAAAATCAGTTCCAAACTAAATGTTCCCCTTAAACATGTACTGCCATCGACTATTGAAAGAGAGAAGTCAGCATATGGTTGTTTTTCTTCAGAATTGAAATAGGATCTGATAAACCTTTTACATCAATTTCAGTTATTAAACATATAAATCAATTCCAAACTAAATGTTTCCCCTTATACATGTACTGCCATCGACTATCCAAAGAGAGAAGTCAGCATATGGTTGTTTTTTTTTTGTTTTTTCCATAATTTAATTAGAATCTGATAAACCTTTTACATCCATTTCAGTAATTAAACGTATAAATCAAGTCTATTAGGTCAGCTAATGGTTGCTGTGATAAATTGTAAAATATTAAAGCATCCAATCAAAAAAAAAAAAAAAACCCAAAAAATTTAAACCTTCTGAAGTCAGCATTTAGCTGCTTAAATAAAGTAGTACTTTGGTCAGTGATTTTGCAAAGTGTCCGCTTTGAAAATTAAGTGCTAGTTAGATGCACATTTTACTCTTTATATTGGCCTTAAATTTTCGAGCTAATATACTACATGTAGAGGACAGCACCCAGCTGCTCATAAAATTTATGTATGTTAGTTTTAATTTTGGCTTTAATTTCAGCTTTAATTTTGAAAATTCAGCTTTAATTTTGGTCTTGAGAATTGTGTATCAGGTCTGCATATGTCTGTGTACAAAATTGTATCATGTCATGAGCTTAGAAGTTCAAAAATTTGTGTATCAGGTCAGCGAACAGCTGCTTATAAAAACTGTATGTTGATTGGAACTCAGCAGGATTTTGTTCTGAATTGTGCATAAGTTCAGCATATGGATGTTCATAAAATATTAATTGTAAAATGAGCTCATGTTGTTTATGAGGTAGCATATGGTCTCTATTTTAGTCTTGTTAACCTTATGTTATTCACAGGTTTAATAACCTTTGTCCTTTATATTTTGTTACTTATTCAGATATAACTTTGTGCTAATGTGGGTTATTAATGTTTATGCTTATATAGTCCATACGGTTACATGATATTCAGTTCACAATTGTATTATCTATTAAAGAACACATGTTTGCTACAATTAATATTGAGCAGTATAAAATTTATGAAATGCCTTTCCTTGGGTGGCGTTGCATGTTTCATGCAAGCATTTTGCATGCTGTGTGGCCTCTTTGTTTACGCCACCCTCTTGTTACATAAACTTGGTAATCATTATACATGTATAACTATAGCTGGGACAAGCACTAAGTCGCAATATATCATATCTACTAAGTTGAAACTAATCATTATTTGGCATTTTCCCAGCTATAATTTACATGATTGTATATAATATTGTATATTTATGTGTTTTTGTTCACTTTCCTCATTTATCTGGTCAATAAATGACATTTTCACTCAACTCAAATTTTCGTGTCTTCACTAGTTTTCAAGTAACAAGCTACGGAAAGGCTTTTCATATTGTGAAAGTTACTTTTTTTAGTGGAAAAGTTGTGGATAAAAATACAATTTTATGTCTCATAAAATGATTTATATACAATTTTTTTTACATTGTTTTTGACAAATTCTGATTAAAATTGCAGTTGTTATTGAATTTTAATGTAAAAAAAGGGGGGCAACTGGATCGGGCTCGAACTCATGATTGGATCGGGTTCGGCTTGATTGGGATCGAGTGCTCAATTAATTTGATTTGACGCAAACATGAGGTTGGAATCAATTTACCACCACCTCCTCATCCTCCTCCCATGTAATACCAATATTTGAATTGCTGTTGTATGGAATTTTTTCCTCATTGTATAACATCAAGCATTTACCATGCCATGTGGCCTCTCTGTTTACGCCACCTTCTTGTTACACAAAGTTGGTAATCATTATACATGTATAACAATAGCTGGGATAAGCACTAAGTCGCAATATATCATATCCAAGTTGAAACTAATCATTATTTGGCCTTATTTCTTCTATAATTTACATGATTGTATGTAATATTGTATATTTATGTGTTTTTGTTGACTTTTGGCATTTATCTGGTCAATAAATGACATTTTCACTCAACTCAAATTTTCGTGTCTTTACTAGTTTTCAAGTAACAAGAACAAGCTACGGAAAGGCTTTTCATATTGTGAAAGTTACTTTTATTAGTGGAAAAGTTGTGGATATAAATACATTTTATATATTATTCTCTAGTTAACAACAAATTAAAAACGCCTGTCATATCTTTCATAGTTTCTAATGTTTGTATTTTGTTCATATAAGAACATTTCTTTTATTTTGCACTCTATTGACATGATCATAGACTGACCTGAACAATGTGTTCGAAGTAAAATGTAAACATGTATTTGGTGTAAACAAACTCAGTCATCAATTGGTCAGTTGCTTATGGTAAGATCCTCTGTGCACATTGATAGAAGTAGCCATATAAGGCAAACAAAGGTTTGTCAATGTAGATGATATTACACATTTTTTGATTACCAGCGTATCGGTCACTATTGAGATGTAATGTTTGCAGTAAACTATGACAAGATGCATTAATTGTTATTTAAACCCATCCCACCCCTTTAAGCCATATGTTTCTGTTGAAAATTATGAGAGTCTTTCAGAAAGGTGTGGAAACATTTTTCACAGGAATTGTTTTAAGAAGAAACATACTATAGCAATTTCCTGTTTACTGCTACTTTTATTTGTAAAACCGGTTCTACCCTATAACCTTTGAATAGGTAAACCAAAACCACGTGTCTTTACTAAACCACATTATGAACTGAATTATGACAAATTATATTTCTAAATTTTGGAAAATAAAACAAGTCAAAGGGTGAAAGATCCGGAGAATATTATTGTTGTGACAAATCATTAACTTTTTTTTATCCCCTTAACCCCCATACTCTTAAAGGGGCTTTGGTGGCTGTGGCCATTTTTAGACTATTTTGATTTCCTTTAGAGAAAGAGCTCCATATAAAGATATAATAGAATGATCAAATTTTAAAACTTAAATTCATGATGATTTTCCTTTTGACCAAATTATCGTTAAGATATCTAAAACTATGTTATATCTGTTGTTTATAAAACAATAATCTGTTGACCCCATAGCCTTCTTACGGGCATATCGGTTTAAACGCTTTCATGAAACAATGAATAAGGTAGTGAATTCCTAAAACCGGCTTCTATTGTTCAAAAAGCTTTCGATTTTATTTTTGCAGGAAATTTGCTATCTAGACTCCCCCCGAAATTGAAGTTCCCCGAATAAGAAATTAAACAACAAAACCAATAATGTTTAAGAAAATGGCCAATAAAACTGGCTTTGAGCTCTTGCAGTTCTTGGCTTTATTCATACCTTTGCTGTTTTTGGCAATTGCATCTTATTATTAATCTATTTTGAAGATTTAAAACAATGGATTCAGGTATCGATATTTGTTTGTTAATACGTTCAGACAAAACATCAATTTCTGACTTTTTAGAATAATTGTTTAGATATTCTGGTACGCTGAAGTTAACACTCATTTTTCAAAACCTAAGGTGCCAGTTGAGTACTAAGCTTTTTAATTGTCAAATGCTTCTTAAAAACTGTGTGAACTACCCCCAACATTATGCCTATTAATTCTTCTATGTGTCTGAAAGTCGAACATCATCGTTGATAATTTTTTTAGAATTTTGACAAACGGTTCATTTAAGAATTTTTTTTAAGTTTTGTGTGAGTCCTTGGTGTGTGAATCACATGGATCAAGTAGGCATATTTCATAAAGGCACATTTTAAAAACTAAAAAAAAAACATTCCTTATACAATGTATTTACAAGTTTGAAAGCAGCTAAAATATACCCATTATTTGAATTTCCCACAGCCCTATATCGTTGGAGTTTTACTTACGTTGCTGCAGCCACATTGTGACGTCACGTTTACGCACGTTTCTCCGTGTATATTTTTACGCGTGAGTAATCAGGAAATGGTATAAAAATTCAAATCAATTCACCGTTGGCTTACTAGAAAAACACATCAAATGTAGATATTGAATGTTGTTATTTCTAGTCGCCAAGGATGGTACACATTTTTTGATGTCCATTGAAATCCACTTGCCCATGTGTTTATAAAACAGATATTGGTTGCTGTTAATTTATCATATTTCAGTAATTATTTCTTTGGGAGTCTGAACAAGTTTTACAGCAACAAATTTTTCATGAAATGTTTAAATTTCACTAAATATAAAAATGCAAACTTTTATACAAATGCTCTAAATAAAAACCACGATATATTAAAAAATAAGAAAAAAAGATATATGTCTGTCTCATTTTATTATCTTGGGGCCAGTTCTCACTTTTGATAATTCAAAAGTCTATGTTATTTGTTTAAATGAACGTTTTAAACTGATTTTTTTTTAAATATTCGGTTCAATGAAAGCAAGGTCCTTTCTTTTGTTGTACTCATTTACAAAAACTACATTATTGAGGTTGTTTATGGACATCAAAACTATAAGTAAGCTATTAATGTTCTCACGCTATTGATATCTACATATAATACACTTGTAAGAACAGAAAATGACATTAAACGAAATATTGTCAGCGATGTCATAGACAAATTAAAGAACTATGCAAGAATGCAATTGAAATGATGATTTTTGCAAGAATAAAGCATAATATAGTATTTTTAATCATTAAATCCCTCTGGCATATCACTTTTGCCGTTATGCATAACATAATCATTTGCTGCTGACATCATTAACCACAAATTATAAAGGGCTAAAAAATCTTTTTCATTAGATGGCTTTTGTTCTTTAAAATAGTTTGAGGTTGGTAATATATCGCCAAGCTCTAGTTGCATGAATTCCTTTCCTTTATAGCATGCATATTCAACAGCTTTACTGTAAAAAGTTTGACTGCAATCAGTCAGGCCTAGGAGATCGATATTAGTCAGCAAAACCCTCTGTGGTATACCTGAAAAAATAATGGACAGTTTATTTTATAGAAAAAGAATACTGAAACCTTAATTAAAAATGTTTGGTTGTCCTCTCCTTACTGACTGGCTCAAATTTTGCGACTCATTTTGTTTCGATCTCAGAGGATATTAAGATATTATATTTTATTCCTGAATTATTCTCTTTTGTCAACATATACGAATATATTTAAATTTTCTGGAAAAACGGATTTTCCCACATACCTTGCGACCCCATTTCTCCCCCTTGAGTCAGAAGACACAAATATAAACATTCGTTTAGAAAATTGACCCAGTTCAAATAGATGTATTTATATGTTTCCTACTTCATTTTCCTTCGTTAATCGTGAAAAGTAAGAAATGATTTAAGTATTTTCTGGAAATAAAAAAAACGTTTAAGTAAAAACTAAAAGTTGGACTAAGAGTCGCACTGTGGCATGCTAAGACCGGTCATTTAAAAGGAGACAGTGTAAACCGAGGTTCCATGTCGCAGCAGTTGAAGAAAACAAGATTTGTTTAGAAATTGTGTCGCCCGCTAAAAGAAGTAACAGTAAAAGAGAAATTGCTGAACCAGGAGGATGGGGGCCGAAGAGGTTGTGCACTTTAGGAGGGCGGGAGGATCATAGGAGGCAAAATAGTATGGAGTCATTGAAAAGACTCAAAAGCTTCTTGCGATATCGCCTGTAAATGTAAGTTTAATATACACACGCACATAATGTATTAATTAAACGGCCTTGATCTTTGAATTTAAATTAAAAAGGGTCCTCCTTAGATCAAAGGGCGTAGTGGTATAACATTTCATTGGAAAAGCTTCTCGAAATATCAAAAGGGATCTTCTTTTGCCGTAGGGAGTAGTTGTTTAAAATATCGTTGCAAAAGCTTATAAAGGCCTTTCTAGATATCGCGTGGAAACGAAAGCGAAAAGACAGAACTACAGACACACAGCTAGACACAAGAACGGATAAACAGACTGAAATTGATGTCCCCCATTTTTAGTGGGGGTGGGGCTTCAGAAATTGACCTTTACTCGGCCCTACGGGCCGTTGGGCTTGTTAAAAGGTACATTGGTAATTGAGCTACTTATACCATCGTCTTCCACCTTCCTCAAATAATTTATTTTCTCCATGAATGAGTCTACTCTGCTCTGTTTTTTGCAAAATCAAAACAAAACGTTTGTTGTAAATGAGCATTTATTGTAATGCCAAACAAATTAACCAAATATGTACAAAAGTTACATATGACCATATTTGAATATATCCTTTATAAGGATATTAATATACATAAGGAAAAAATACAAATATGACTAGAAGAATTTGCAAAAAAGATGGGAGAACAAACACGCCTACCGAGGCGTCACTCGGCCTTTTGGCCGTGGTAAAGTAACAGAATCAAGGTTTATCCACGCACATAATAAAATCACCATATAGTCCCATTAAAGGCATTATATTATCATCACAGCATGAGCTGAAAATTCACAAAGCCTAAATCCAAGGCGTAGCCACAATGGTTCACGATCACAATCACAATGTTCAATGTTTTGATATAATCAGCTAATGTTAAATGTACTTGCAGTGTTTTGTAAACAGAGCTAAAAATACTGAGTAGCAGACAACTTTATAAGCCCAATCAACGATGATAGAAGATGTAAATCAATTCAGATACTCACACGAGTTAAGAAATCAAAAATTATTTCCATCAGAAAGCGTGGTCTGGATAAACAAGATCAAGTTACAAATATAATATAGTATCAAGAATTCATCGCGGCATTGAAAATTCCGGAAAAACTCTCTCATAACAATAGACTAACAGAGATGGTATAAATTACTTTATGTTGCACATAAATACAAATATGAATTCTGCAAATTCGAAGAAGGATAGATGGGTTTTTCCCCTAATCTGAGCAACTTCCTCTATATCTTTTATCGTAGGACACAAATTCTCCGGATAAGCTTGTATATACTCCAAACCGAAAGACGTTCAATAAAATTGTCGAATGTCAGACAACTGTAGTTCTTTAACAAAAGATTTGCAAAAGTCTTTACGTAGGCTTTGAAGTAGCCTGGTTCCCTGTCCCTGTTTTGCTTCGTATACTCCGCGTCACTAGGGCCAGGTGGAGTACAATGGATTCAGGGTGAATCTGCCCTGAATCTTAGCCCATTGTTACGTCGAAAATGGTTGCGCTTCCGGTGAAGACGTTCTTTGTGACGTAGTATTTTTACGTTGTCGACGTAATGTGTCATTGTTACGTTGATATTTATTTCCGTGGTTAACGGCAACGGCCCAAAAACCCACGATTAGCGCGCATTGTTCTGACCAATCAAAAGAAAGCATAGAATGTAATCCACCTGGCTCTCCTGCCTTGGCAAGGACGAGCCAGGGGACCAGGCTAGCTTTGACGGGACATATTGTCGTTTGCACATGCTGTCTTCGGCGATAATGAGTATCTACAATCACTGTATCACTGTACATCAAAAGTTCTTGTCCATCGGTACATATATACTTTATGTTTAAGGAATAATCAAGAATATTAATAAGTTGTCTGGGAAATGAACTTATAGGTAGTTGGTCACGTGATGAAATCCTGTGAAGCTCGAGATTTGATCTTGTATCAACTTGGTTAATTTCCCAGTTAACTATTTAACATTGTTGTTCATTACGTACACATGTATTAACATTTGAGATTGATAATTTTCCGAGTAAAATATTGTGTATTACACGAACGTGTCACCGTATTGCTATTTTGTGACCGTGAACTTGTTAATAAAAGAATGCTTTCTTTGGTTGTACGGGAATTATTGTCGCAAGCGTTGCAGAAAAACACATAACCCGCATAAGTATTTTCTGACCTAAGGGGTTACAAATGAGATAAGGTACCAATTTTACTCAGCGCCTTACCCAGTGAAAAAGGCCAAATGACATATGCATTGCGAAAAGAATTTAGTAGTCCTAGTCCCAGACTGCTTGTCAAAACATTTGAGGTGAAATTCCTCATTATCGCAGAACGTTTTCGGTTCCACAATTCGGATCAAAAACAAGGCGAAACAGATTTACAGTACAACGTTAATCTATGAAATCTCACAAAACATTGCAATTTTGGCGATAATCTAGAAGATGCTCTACGTGATACATTTAAACACATCCAGAAAGACCTTTTATCGAAGGATAATCTGAACCTGGAGAACATGGAGAAGACTGTGAAAATCACACTAGCGATGGAATTAGCGATCAATGACCACTTCAATTGTATTTACAACGTTAACAAAGTACACATGAAAACATTCACATCTTAGAAACTGCCCAAGCAAAAGTAATTCTTGACACCTTGGCATCGTTCGAATGAAGGCATTTGCGAGATCACACGATTGATGGACAAACGTTTGTAGCGATTTGGAACAAACAATCTGCTGATGTGCATGATGCCTTTCCGTAAAGAATCAGCATACTGCTGCTCCTGTACACCTATGGGACTGGCCTAACACTCCTTTGTATTAATTTCAAATCGACTATTCTGGACCCTTTAAAAATGCTATGTTCCTTAATTGTGATTGATGCTCATTACAAATGGCCTTAGGATTCCATGTGACATTTACAGCATATGCAACTGTGAAATCTCTTAACCTTATTTCTCCGTAAATGCACACCGAATGAAGTATCTTCTTACCATAGCCCGCAATTTAAAATTATTTCAGATGAATTTAAACAATTCATGACCCCGAATGGAATAAAACACATAACATCTGCACTGTACCATCTTCGCACCAAGGGACAGCCTGACAAATTTCTACATGTATAATCTTTAAACGCATTCAAAAATGCTGGCAACGTGAAATCTGCTACCCTAAACAAAAAAATATGCGCTTTTCTTTTCAAATATTTTAAACAAATATCTATTTCGCCCGAACGTGTTTCTAAATCGGTCGAACAAATACAAAAAATTACTCTTCCCTCCAGCGGCGTCAAATCTTGGTACAAATAAGAAGGTCTTGTTAAATGTAAAACATCTGTAAAGAGGAAAATCCTAGTTCCAACTATTCAAAAGTTATGACCAAGGTTAAAGTTTTTAAAAAGAAGGTGAAACTCTTAAGTCAAAATTATTTTTATCCACTGAAGTTTCTATCAACAGGTCAAATTGACCCTCTAATATATTTTATAATAAATTGAGTTCTGACTTTTAAAATTTAATTCATACATTTTATTTCATAAAATAATTAGTATCATTTGAGATTTTTAAGAACTTGTGTCATTTTCAGCATTCTTTTATCTTAGAAAAACAAGTAACACTTTGACTAGCTTAAAGCCATAAAGTTAAGAAGTTTTGTACATATTCACACATTTTCTGGCGATGTGAAATTCTGATTTATTTACTGACAAATAACATTTACGCAAAGCCACGCAATTTGATTAAGAATATCTTTTGAAGTCTTCTTCACTCAATTAGTGTCAGTCCATCGGATTAAGGTTCTTTGTTAAGATAGGTATTTTTCTATCTTTCGGGTGCGAGGCCCCAGACAGGTAAATGATTGTGTTCGCCTTTGATATGTTTACATTTTACCCTGTATGTGCCTTACCTTGACCAAGTGATTTTTTGAGTCGAAGCCCAGCGCGTCACTTTTGCTGGACACTTCGAAAATAAAAGACGTATATTTTATTTCAACGACTTGGTCATATTTTACAGGTAGGCAATATTTTATATTTCTTTTATAATTATGCTTTGATTGTACATATGTTTTATATTTCATGATCTCAGGGTAAATGTGTTCAAATTAAATATGTTTTTGTAGCAAATTGATGTAGACCAGTACTTTATCTTATTTGATTTTCTTTGTTCTTGTTAGATTTAGTCATTTACTTAATTTGAATGTATGTCTTAGAAATGCGTAACTCAATGAATTGAGATTTACAAATGTTTACATATATCGATTGAAAATTATCTATTTTTAGAGCTAAAATTATTTTCTCTAAATTTCTCAGTAACGCCAAATTACAATTTCTATAAAATTATGTATACAGCTTTTTTCCGGAAGTTTAGATGTCACATGACCAGTTCTAAATTTACTTTCGCCTTTGTTTACTTGGGTTCACTTCCGCCCAAAGTGAAAATGCCTCGGCACAAGAAAAACTTTGTTAAACTCATTCAATAACTTTGTTAACTTTAACGGGATGAAGATGTAAGTTTATAACATTGCATATTTTGATTACAACTCATTCAGATTTTTATTATTATTACGCACTTCCATATTTTTATACCTTTTTATGTCAATGCATGTGCATTGATGTTGTTTATGTTTTTATTAAGCATTTGCATACCCTATTTGTTTGTTTTGATTTCATAAGTAAAAGTCCAGATTTAATAATTTCCAATTTTATCTAAATGAAAGGTAGTAACTGTTAAATGAAATTATGAAAATAAATGAATAGATATGTAAATTGAGATTATGTAATATGACCCTATGTTTATGTCTGCTCCTTCATAACTTGTGTACCTCATCATGGCTAAGTAAAGTTCTCTACCATTCAAGTTAATTTTCCCCATCTGAATTGTTATTATTCAAACTAATTCCCCTTGTATTTGTTTATTAATTGTGTAATATTTGTGCACATGTAAATCATAAGATTGTTTATATAATGTGGTCATTGAATAATTTTCATTATCTGTTGCATTATTTTTAATTTTGCAAAGACTCATTGTTTATAATCTTGTGTTTTATTTTGTCATGTTATATTATGCAATACACTTTTGCTGGACACTTCGAAAATAAAAGACATATATTTTATTTCAACGACTTGGTCATATTTTACAGGTATTATCATCAACACCCCAAATTTCAACATGACAGTTCAATCAGAAGGAAAACATATGTAAAGTCTTAAAGCCCTATATCTAACTGTTTAAAAGGTATAGTCAAGGTTAAATAATGGTATCTTTTAAAAATAGGTAAAATTCAAATTCTTGGATCAGGAGGTCAACTTTTTTGGTATCCAAAGAAAGGTCTTGTGAATAAAAAGTCGTACACTTGCAAAATATGAAATTGAGAGCCACACCCTTTCAAAACTTATGGACAAGGTTAAATTTTGAAAGACAACAAACAGACAGACAAAAAGACAGACAAACAGAGAAACAGCTAGACGTACGGACAGGACAAAATCGATATATACCAGAAACTTCCTTTACGGGGGCATGAAAATAGGGGATGTGTCGGTGTCAAGACGACACATGTAATGACCCCCATTGAATAATTACCGGGGGTTATTTTTCAACGACAAAAGAAGACCCCCTACCCGTAGAAAAAATAATTTCTTGTAGAAAAAGTGTCATAGGGGTCATTATTTTATCTGTTTGTCCTATAAAAATTGACCGCATTGAAAAATGACCCCCTTTAAAGTGAAAAGAGAATCTAAAATTGTCAAGTAATAATATTTCTTTTTAATATTCCTCCTTATTGTGTTTCCTTAAAGAACGATATTCCACTTGTTTTTAGCAATCAAACCATGCAACAATCAAGTCAAATACTCTGAAATAGAAAAAAATAATTTTTCCTTCATTTCAACTTTTAGCTTGTATAAGTTTGGAAAATCCTGTTTGACAACGAAAGAGGAGGAAATTTGAATCACCCTCCCCCCCCCCCCAAAAAAAAATACGTTAAATAAAAAACAAAATGTGTTTGTGAAACACTGATGCCCCCATATGGCAACATAGTGAAGGTAAAGCTTTCTCAAATGCACATCAAATATGTTGGTACCAAAGTAAGGCCTTTTCACAAGAAATGCGAAATATAAAACGCTAGCTACACCTGTTCCAGGGTTATGACCAAGGTTTACATTTTATGATATAGGACAAACTCCGTTTCAAGGTCAAAGACACAAGGTTGTTGGATTCTAAAAAAGGATTTGTCTCAAAGATTACGTATGGGAAGTATGAAAACGCTGGCCCTTACCGTTCAAAAGTTATGGTCAAGGTTAAAGTTTATAAAATGTAAGTCAAACTCCTAGGTCAAGGTCAAAGGGTCAAGATTTTTGATATCCAATGAAAGGTCTTGTAACAAGGATTACATATGTGAAATATGAAAGCTCTACCCCTACTGTTCAAAAGTTATGGTCAAGGTCAATGTTTGTTAAAGTAAGTCAAACTCCAAGGTCAAGGTCAAAGGGTCAAAGTTCTTGATATCAAATGAAAGTTCTTGCCACATGGATTAAATTTGCGAAGTATGAATGCCATATCGTGAACCCTTCAAAAAGTATGGTCAATGTTTTATTTTTGAAGTAGGTCAAACTCCACGATCAAGGTCAAAGGGTCAAGATTCTTGTATTCAATGAAAGATCTTTTCATCAGAATTATAATTGTGAAGTATGAAAGCCATAGTACTTATTGTTCAAAAGTTATAGCTAAGGTTAAAGTTGTTTCATAGGTACGGAAATCTCCAAGGTCAATGTAAAAAGGTTAAAGATGTTGGTATTCAATGAAAGGTCTTATCACAAAGAAAATATACGTGAAATATAAATGTCCTGGTATCTACTGTTCAAAAGATATGGCCAAAGAAAAAGTTCAAATTTTTTGTGTTAAAGTGGGTCAAACTCAAAGGTCAAAAGGTTAAATTTGGTGGTACCCAAAGAAAGATCTTGTCACAAGGAATACACATGTGATATATGAATGTCATAGCTCCATTACGTCAAATGTTATAGGCATGGTTAAAGTTTTTGCGGACTAACAGACAAACAGCTAGACAGAGAGACAGACGGACACGACAAAAACTATATGCCCCCGCAACTTCGTTTACGGGGGCATAAAAATAAAAATGATTAAATGAAAATTAAAATTTAAATTAAAATCTTTACCTTTCAATAATACTGAAAGAGGCTCTAGATAAAATATTGAAATGAAGTGAAGCCTGCACACAAGTTCTATCATATCATAATTAACTTCGCCATGATGAAAGCATACCATAAATGTTGGCGGGGGTATACTTGAAAGTAGCGTGACAAAGTAACAGTTGAAAATTAGTAGAATTGGACAATATATTAAGCTTATTTTAGTCCCTCCTTTTAGAAAAATAACCGTAGGGTAGTTCTTTTTTGTTGCTTTTGTTGATTATCGATTCCTGCTAAATAAGTAAGGGGATGGGTGGGTATACACACCTAAAAACATGCTCTGTAAAGTTATGGGTTAGTGTAAAATACACATTCTAATGCAAAAACTATACATGTAGACATAACCTTTTGATTTAGCATACAGTATTCAATACATTTCTGAATTCTTGTTTCACTCCACCCTTTTATCCAGTTCTGAGTATATTTTTCAGAGAATTTAATATGAAAATCAGAAAAAACATTTTCATTTTTATAACGTCTTCTTTATACTGTATCATGATATGAAAAGTTAATTGAAGAGAACTTCTTTTTATGTCCCGGCCTGTAATCGAAGATTCGGGGGTATATAGTTTTATCGTGTCTGTCTGTATGTCTGTCTGTCTATCTAGCGGTCTGTTTCTCCGCAAAAACTTTAACCTTAACCATAACTTTTAATTTATTGTAGCTATGTCTTTCATATTCAATATGTGTATATTCCTTGTGAAAAGACCTTACTTCGGGTACCACCAAATTTGACCTTTTGATCTTTACCTTGGAGTTTGTCCCATTTTGGGAAAAATGCCAAA
This sequence comes from Saccostrea cuccullata, assembly GCF_032062105.1. Taxonomy (NCBI): domain Eukaryota; kingdom Metazoa; phylum Mollusca; class Bivalvia; order Ostreida; family Ostreidae; genus Saccostrea; species Saccostrea cuccullata. The sequence continues at coordinate 272,077 of NW_026932547.1, forward strand.
TTTTTAATTTACTTTGGCTATAACTTTTAAACCGTAGATACTAGTACTCTCATACTTCACAAATGTAATCCTTGTTACATTAAACCTTTTTTAAAAAAAACATTAACTTTGACCCTTTGACCTATGAGTTTGACCTACCTTTCAAATACTTATCCTTAGCCATTAATTTTGAAGAAGTGGTGCTAGTGCTTTCCTATTTTGCAATTGTATTTCTTGTGAGAAGACACTACTTTGGGTACCATTATATTTAAATTGCATTTAAGAAAAGTTTAATCTTCGCTATGTTGCCATATACGGGCATAGCTGTTTCACAGACTCATCTTTTATACATTAGAGGTGTTGCGGATAACAGATGGATACCTCACAGCGCAACAGGCGGACGGACGTCCCGATCACTTTATACCTTCCCGCTTTTCAAGCGGAGGATATAATAATATATGATCATGCTGATTTTTTTCTACTAAAATTATCGGAATGTTGATTTCGCTGATGGAGAGGTACGGAGCAAGACAAAAAATTTCAAGCAAAAGCATGTGGAATCCAAAATTTCACTCATCTATTTTCTATAATTCGCAACATTTTTCGACAATTTTCTCAAATGTATCTTTAAATTGTTTTATTATTGTGTATGTAGATTTCTGACGCGATATTCGAATTATTAAAAGAAAATTAATGGTTTTTCTCTGATGCGATTCCCGTGAAAACGAGTGTGAAAATGACGTCTCCTGAATGGACGGCGCACCACACTTTTGTTAAATTATGAATAATGCTCGTGATATCGCCAACATAGATCCACAATATGCATAATAAAACATGTAATAAACTAGGGAATCCGTGACATTCGTCAACAAATAGCAATTTGATATTTTAGATCTATATATGTAAAAAGGCTATATACGTGAGGACGGGAAGAAGATTTTCGAGAAAAACTTTATCTTGACTGTAAAGAACATGATTGAAAGTCACTAATATTACAATATATCTTATAAATACCTGAAGTTGTTGGTTTTATAACAAAAATGAATATTTTTTACTTGTTTAATCGATTTATAAGCTTGACAAGAAATGGTGTTTGGATGTTGAGTAGATAAGGTAACTCAAACTGCACAGGTACTCCTGGGAAATTTTGAGAAAATGAGAGATCAATCACATACTTTTTATAATGCCTGTGACGTCGAAGAGTTTGCTGCTCCGTGATTTAATTATATGTCCTGAAAAATTACTCGAAATTGATACCATTTATAACATTTTTATGTGAAATTTTGAAGACCATATAACCAAAGCTTCTTTTATATTATGTGTGACATTTCGCCCGATTATGTCGTCAAATATTTTTACTTGGCAACAAGTCCACGGAATTTTTGAACAGCCCTCGTATCATCAATTTATTCCAAAATAAGCCCAGGTGAGCATTTTGACCAATATGCTTCTTTATCTTTTTTTTTTGGCCCATTAAAAAATTTCAGCCTTATTCCACAGAAAGTCATTTTTCTACGGGGGTCATTTTTTCTTCACGTGTTCTGCAAATTTTTAGGGTGGTGAAACTTTTTCTACGGGCAAAAGGACCATTTTTCTACGCCGAATAATGCTGTCGAAAAATGACCCCCGGTCATTATTCGATGGAGGTCATTATCTGTCTTTACACCAGTGCTAAATCTGTTTGGTTTTTGAGAAGATTATGATTAAATTTCGGTTTGTTATAGGTATGTACCCGTAAACGAAGTTTCGGAGGTACCTATTTTTTGCCCTGTCCGTTCGTATGTCAAGCTGTTTGTTTGTCCGCAGAAACCTTTACATTAATTGCACACGTTTGACTGGGTGGGGCTATAGCTTTCATATTTCACAGGTGTATTTCTTGTGACTAGACTTTTCTTAAGGATTCACCAATTTGACCTCTTGATCTTGATCTTTGAGTTTGACCTTTTAAAAAAAATTACCACACTTTACTTTGACCATGACTTTGACTTTTGACCCTGACCTTGTTAGATTGACAAACTTTTAAAAAAATAACTTTAACCGTAACTTTTTAACGTAAAGTTAAGGCTTTCATACTTCACATATATAATTTTTGTGACAAATCGAAGTAACCAACAACTTTGACCCAACCCTAGAAGTTTGACCTCTTTTATAAGGTATTCAATGTATAATGATCGAACTTTGAACGATTTTGTACAATTTCAAACTAGTTAAACACATTGCTTGATAACGATAAAAGTGAATGAACCAAATTTACTTAAACAATAAAATGCTTTCTTTGTTTGTTATTACTGGAATTAACGGAAGCAGCTGTTGCAGAAAAAATGCATAACCCACGTAAGCGGGTTATGTTAAAAAAACAATCTGCGCATCATAAAGAGTTAGACACACAAAATCGCCTGGGTGGTGGTGGTTCTTCAAATATACATGTACATGTTGCATGCACTGTATATTCTCATGTAAAGTCGTCTTAGCCATAAACGTAAATGATGGTGAGAACTCGATGGAATTTTCTAACTAGGTCAGCGCGTGTGTAAAGATCTTCTGCGGCCGACGCGTGGATTCAAGATTTCATTTCATTTCAAAGAAAAATAACATCATTTAAAGCATTCATATAAGTAATCACAGTTACTGATATGGATTGATGGCGAAAACAATTTTTTGGTTCAGTAATAATTTGCTGAAATTTCTTTAAAATAATACATTTTTAAAATTTTGATTAAGCGATCGAATGTTGATAAGAGTAAAGCCTGAACCTTCAGAAATTAAAAGCAAGCGGATACTTTAATGTCCATAAGAACTTACGGACATTGGAAGATTAAACAACACTAAGGAGCATAAATTAGTATTTTTTGCATCTCTTATCAATTCTCCTTAAGAAGTTTAATTTCACGTTTATAATTAAAGAACTTGCATTCTTTTCTTAGCTGCAAAACTGTAGCTCTTCGGAAAAATATATTGACAGACCGGGGAGCCACAGTGACTATTGAAAATCAAAGTACTGAAAGTACTGCTACGAGTTGATGGTATTGTTTGTACGTTGTTTAACATCCCTCTAGGCATCACCACTTGCCAATGTAGAGCTTCAAATTTTGCCCTATGCTCGGCACTTTACGGCCATTGATCAGTGATGGATCTTTTTTTGCCAGCACATACTGCGACAAAGGACCATCATTTATACGTTCTCATCTGAAGGACCGGTCGCCACGTCCCATAGTGGGATTCGAACGCACATGACTTTCATTGATAAATTCATGAAGGATTAATATTTTAATTCTTTTTGGCTTTTTGACTGAAAACTAAAACTTAATCACAATGGCATGGTATATTTATCGTTTACATAATCTATTTACTATTGAATATATTTGATTTTTTAGTCTCTAGATTAACATTTATAAACAAACATTTATCATTTTATTTATGAATAACCATCGATTAAATCTTTCTGCAATTTTTTGGGGTTATTTTTTTTACTGTCTTCTGTACTTTAAATTCACGGTATCACATTGCCAGCATCTGATAGTTAGACACAGCTGTATATAGTAAAGGTACTCTCTTTCCAGAGTAGCGCAGACAATAAGATAAGAATCAAAGACATGTTAAGTGACCTTTACTGTATTTAAAGCTTGTTGTGATGCAGATCTAAATTGTGGAAGACAGTGGTTCTTTTATTGTTTGCGCAAGAAGTAATGGCATTTACATAAAGATATTTTATCAACTGGTACAGCTAATTTCTTCTCTTTCAGATTAAAATTTGATTTACTTAGACCATCTTTATTCAAAGTGTTTCTCGCTTTGTTTACAAACATAAATAGTGTCACATGTATATATAAACACTTCATCACTAGTTATCGCGGGAAAATTGCACTGGTCATTAGCATACTGGATCAGCGCAAGGATTAGTTTATTTATATACCACTAACACGTCGGTCTTGTAAAAATAGCCTCGTTTGTACAATATTTAATTGTGTAAAGAACAAGATAGGGTAAGAACAGTATTTGACCCCTGATTTTGAGGGTCTCTCAGAATGATCCAACAGTTTTTCCATGAAAACCTGTTTTCATCCCTGCTTCAAAATTAGTGCTGGTTTTAATATTTAAGATATACAGATGTCACAGTGAGGTCAGGAAATAGGTCAATTTTTGAAATTTCTCATTCTTATGCACATTTTCACTAATTTTACAACACATTTTCTTTCTGTAAACATATAGCACACGCTTGCCTATCTACCAAATTTATATATTTTATACACTAATATCAGATGCAATGTATGGGTAAAAATCTCAGATAGGCAAGCGTGTGCTCTATGTTTTCCGAAGAGAAATGTATTCCAAATATGATGAAATTCCACCAGAATTGAGGAATTTCGGGAATTAGTTGGGCTATTAACAACAAAAATAATAAGAAATGTTTTGATGTTGAAACAGCGAAATAATATGTTAAGATCACACGGTTAGTAATATTTTGAGATGAAATTTTGAAGGACATGGAGAAATAAATAGAGAAACAGCGCACTTTTTTGTGCACAAGAAATATACAGCTTTCCAATTTAATTAAAATTAGATCTTTGATCCGCTCCAGTTTGATCGCTATTTTGTGTCAAAATCAAAGATCTAATTTTAATTAGATTGACAGCTTTCCAAAATAAATTTGTTAAAATATTTCTTTCCTATCCACAACACAGGATTTTTATTTGTTTTCTTTATCTAATATTGCCCAGAGGAATAAAATAGAAAAATATGTAATAGCTGAGAAAAAGTTACATTCCACTGTTTATTCTGTGACATAAACAAAGTCAAAGAGATGACAGGTCAGGCTTTCTGGAAAGCCAAACTTGAATGTATGATATGAAAGTTTTAAGTCGCTGTGCGTTTCTGCGGAGCTAAAATTTTAAATAAAAATATCGCCGGCGTTTTAATATTAAATAAAGATTTCTAAATGTTTAGGAAAAAGCACAATAATCGTAAAATTCAATTCTATAAGTTATTGGGTAAACATTTCATCCCTTCCTGATTGATTGATTCTGAAGAATTAAAAAAAAGCAAATTTCAGTAACTGAAAGGAACTTCAACAGTTATATAAATTGGTTTGTGGCCAATTTTTGACGCTTGCGTCAATATGTTTCTTGTTGTATTAATGATGCGAACCTCTTTATACGTTTCATTGATGGAACAGCCACTGATTAAGAAAACTGTACAGGCAACATGCCGACTGTAGTTCATGCAGTGATTAACGCAATGGGTTTTTAAGACATAAAGGAGAAAATATTAAGCGGATGTAAATATAAGATGGATAACATGTAAGGAGACGGTCTTAACTATATATCTAGTTAAACTTACATAAAGGTGTGATGGTTTTCTGAATTTTCATGATTTGATCCTTCGCAACGTCATCAGCTAAACCTCCCATAGGATTAGAACTGTTTGCAACATATACAACACAATGCATTTTATCACTTAGTGTGGCCTCTGTCCGATAATATGGATCACCCTCTTTAATTGGATGCTCTACGTCAAACTAAAATACAAAAGTATATAGGAATAGCCAAAATTAATTACTAAGCAACGGGCAGATCCTCGGTCGTGGCTGAGAACAGGAATTTACCTTAGATCAAGGTACATGTAATAACTTCGTTATAACTGATTTAGCAATCAACTTCTTCAGCTGCTAGCTTCTGAATGCCTGACTTTCTCAAAGATACACATTAGTTTGCAAGGAGTGGTAAGGTCATCTCATTAAGTGAGGCATTTTACTCAAAGCCCTTTGACTATTTCTCATATCAAAGTAAGTAAAACTTTAACGTAATTAGAATACTCAGTAAACTTCAATCGACATTATTTGAGGGTAGTTCTGTTATATGACTTTTCATGACTTTGTTGTTCTAGAGAAAACGATTTTTAGACACTTTTTTAAAAATATTTTTGCTATCTATCGGTATTCCTATGTAGAACTTTGCACCTCTATTTTTTACCCTCCCCTACATCTCGGTGATATGATATCAACAAGATGAATCTACCGCATGTAAAGAAGCTTCCATAAAAGTTTTGTCTTTCTAGCTTGTCCAGTGGGTCTTGAGAAAAATATCTTTTTAAAAGCTGCATCTTTGTGTTTTAATTAAAGCTAATGGTGATATATATATATTGTTTTAAAGAGGTGTCGACTGTTTTTGCAATTCATTCAGTTATTTTGATTTTAATCTGTATTGAATTTCAGTATGTTTTCGCCAAAACAGTATTTTGTTTTGATTTGCATTACAGGTACGTCTTTAAGTTTTTACTCTTTCCATAGTCAATTTTCTCATCCTGATATTATTGGTAATGTTTGAAATTGAGAACAAGAAGCCCATGGACCTTAAGGGTCACCTGAGTATCGTGCAAAAACTTTCAAGCAATTTAAATTGGTTCATGTTTTAATCCAGAGGCCATAAAATTCACAATTCACAGTTTTGAAAGAGGCACCATTGCTTATCATAATTATAAACTTAGCATGCTTACTCTTTTTTCCTAATACCTAAATGTAGATCAGAGTAACAATGGGAAAATGCATTTCCACTTCCCAGACCCAGGGGGCATAAAAATAACCTTTTTGCTAGATGCACCTTTCTTCCTTATAAAAATATATACTTGGATCAATGGAATAAAACCCAGAAACAAAGGAAAATATTTTAAAAGATCTAATGCATTTTCACTGTATAATCAATACATCCCAGCCCTTACACCAGAACCCTTTGGAATTTGAAAGAGACACTCTTTCCTAACATAACTATGAATTTGATTTGTTTATTTGATACCCAGAAGCAGAGTAAAATAATTTCAAAGAATAAATGCATTTTCACTATCTGACCAATAGAGCCCCGCCCTAACACCCGAACCCTAACCCTGGGGCCGTAAGATTCACAACTTTGGAAGTGGCACTCTTGCTCAACATAAGTATGTGCTTAGTTAGTTCATTTAATACCCAGAAGCAGACAGAAGAAGATTTTCAAAGAATCAATGCATTTTCACTATATAATCTATATAGGTCCGCCCTAACACCAGAATCCCCTGACCCTGGGGCCATAAAATACGCAATTTTGAAGAAGCACTCTTGTTCAACATAACTATGAACACATGTACTGAGTTAGTTTACTTAATACCCAAGAGCAGAGAAGAAGATTTTAAAAGAAATAATGCATTTTCACTATATAATCTATATAGCCCCGCCCTAGCACAAAAAACCCAGACCCTGGGACCATGAATGTCACAATTTTTGTAGAGGACTCAATGCTCGTTACATTCATGCCAACAGTTTGCCTGCTTGACCCCTCACCCTGGGACCATGAATTTCACAATTTTTGTAGAGGACTCAATGCTCGTTACATTCATGCCAACAGTTTGCCACACCCAAAGATCATGAAACGGACTTAGACTTAAGTCAAAGTGTCTATCATCTATAAAATCTTAAAAACTTGTTAAAGGAAACTCTTAATTTGCATTTGACAGCAGATTGATGATACAAAATCGGAAAGCATTTTCATTTAGGGCTGCTTAACCTCTAAAGAAAATTCAGCATTTAAGACATTTTTTTGACTTAAGCTAAAATGTTTCATGATCCCGGGGCCAGGAGTAAAGAAGAATATTTTAAGGATTACAATAATTTTGGTGGTTTTGGCCCCACCTCAAGCCCCAAGGGGCGGGGACCATTGAATTTACAATTTTTTTTTTCCACTCCAATGTTGTAAAGCAATTTGGTTGAAATTGGTTAAGTGGTTTCAGAGAAGAAGCTGAAAATGTTCAAATGATAAAACACGACAGACGACAGACGACGGACAAAAACAGATAGCAATAGGTGACCTGAGTTAATTACTCAGGTGACCTAAAAAGTACAGAAAACCAAAGATGCCGCACGGCCATCCTGCGTCCAATGCCTTTGCTTTTATAACTAGTAACGCGAGTTCAATTCAGCAAGTAAAACACTAGCAATAAGCTTTAAAACAAACTGCTTAGGCAAATTATTGAGTTATAAAATATTGCACATTTCATACCTGATTCCTTCTGACATTTTTAAGGTCCGTGTTTGCTCTGTTCCTGATAGGTATTGTTAAAAATAATTTTTGAGCTTGAAATCTGTTCGTTATCTCCTTACATTTGCATTATTTTGATAAGAGAAAATAGAGTCTTACCCATAAAAAATCAAAAGACGTGCAAATAAGAGAGTTTCTATATATACTTGTATATTAAAACATTGATTTAATTAATGTTATTTGTAAGAACGTGACCTTAAATGGGTAATTTTTTCATGCTTCAATCAATTAACAAATACCTTGTAGCCCGATTTTATGTGACCATCTATGAGAAAGGCAAGGTCATCATTATGCATTCCATTCTTTATGTGAAGACCCCTGCAATCATATAACCGAACCTTTAGCCAGTTTCCCTTATCGTCTACAAGTGGATGAGGTTGTATCTAGAAATAGATGATCAATTAGCTTATAAATATTCTTGAATGACTGTTTCATTGAAAATGAAATTAGTAACAAGTGGCCCATGGGCCACATCATTCACCTGACCACACCAGCTAAGAAAAAGTGCATATAAGTAAAGTATTGATAAGTTTACCTGGAGGTGCTTGAGTATCGCAAATAACTTTGCTGTTCTTGAGAAAACATATTAACATATTTCAAAATTTTCTTCCTATATACAGTGTATATTGCGTACTAATAACAATTTCATCCCGAATTAGTGCCCCTGCCTTCCCAACGGGGTCATGATTTAAACAAATTTAGGCTTTGCTATTCTTTAAATATGTTTTCATATTATTTTCAGGTTAAACTTGGATCCCTATAACGGCCCCGTTTTACCCTAGTTGGTCATCACTTGAACAAACTTGAATCTACACTACCTGATCTTTCTTGTCACAAGGGGTCCTTGAGAAGAAGATTTTTACCTCGTATATATTCCTATGAGGATTTTTTTTAAATTCAACGATGAAATGCATAACTATAACTAGAGGTACTGTGAGCAATGAGCTCACTAAATGATAACCCCCACCCCCGCCTCCCATATGAATAAAATGGCAGTGTCCATGTTTTGCACTGGAAAATCTAAAACATATGTCAGATCAAAAAGTAAATTAAGAGGTTCACAATGGCAATATGTAATAAAGATTCTGTATAAGTTTCATTAAATTTCTTTCAGTGGTATGAGAGGAGTTGCGGATAAGAGATGGGTACCCTAAAGCGTAACAGACGGACGGACGTACGTACAGACGGACAGACGGACGGAAGTACCGATTACTGTATACACTTCCGCTTTTCAAGCGGGGGGGGTATAATAAGCCCTATCGATACATTAAATTTTACTTAAAACTTATCATTACATTACCACCTTGATTGTGATGTCAAAAGGCAGTCTATATACTCACATTCATACATTTGCTTCAGTTACATATTGAGAGGGCCGCGTTACGCAGTGGTTAGAGCGCCTACTCTAGAGTCGCGAAGTAAGGAGCCAATCCTTACGTCACGGATTCGAATCTTATTGTTAAACGTGGAGACCGGTCCTTCGGATGAGACCGTATAAACTGAGGTCCCGTGTCGCAGTAGGTACTGGCACGAAAAATATCCCCCCTTACTTAATAGTCGAGTATAGGACAAAATTTGCAGCTCTACACTGGCAAATGGTGCGCTTCTCCATATGAGTGAAAAATTCTCGAGAGGGACGTTTAACAACATACAATCAATCATATTGAGAGGGTAACTTACATGATATGGTTGATCACGTAATTGTCGAAATGTATTTTGATCTCTTTCAAGTACTACGGTGCAAGTGATATACAGAATTTTTATTTATTAGAATTTTACTACATTAGTAAACTGACTATATTCAAGAGTGTTAAGGACATGCAAAAGAGTATTTTTATGTAAATTATTAAACTTACCCTATCAGTTACACTTCCCGTCTGAGCCTCTCTTACACCAGCCGGTTTAACCATTCTGCCCTCGTTGCGTAAAGAAGTGCAACATGAATTAATGAATGAAGATTTACCTGATGCAGCTTGTCCAATTAACAATATGTTTAAAAATTTAGTGTCTTTGTGGACTGCGAATGAACTGACTTTTTCTCTATAGTATTCAGTTTTCTGAAACCGAAAAAAACCCAAACATTTAAGTATCAGTACAGTGCAGCATTTAAAAAAACGGCATTACTTGGATCAGCATCAGCAAGCAAAGGATAGAATTAGCATTGACCAAGTGAAAACAGATAAAGGAAATTTTTAATACAAATTACAAATAAGAATTACCCCCAAAATTATTTTTAATGGCTTAAAATAGCGATGCTGTTTTTGAATTATCTACTTCCGGCAGGATAATCCTACTTTCGGTAGCATTACTAGCATTGACCTAGTTTTCAAACCAGAATCAGGATAAGGATCAAACCAGGATCAGGATAAGGATAACTAGCATCTAAATCAGCAAGCAAAGGAAGCATCAAAATCAGCAAGCATAGGAAGCACCAAAATCAGCATTGATACTGTAGAAAAATTATTTCCCTGCACTGCAAGCTCTCAACTTATGAATACAATCAGATTGTTTTTTAAAAAATATTTTGCAAATGACCAAGGATAAGGTAAGTAGCGAAATTCGTTTTGTTAAAGTTGTTGTTAATGTCATTTTATCAGTATATAATTTTCAAAAAATTCGAGGATTATTTTAGTATCGATTTCTCATCTCTTGAATTTCTTGAAGATATCTTGAATACACTTTTGCAAAGTACTATTGGGGTTTCTAGTTCACCACTGTTAATATCAAAGTGAGGAGTTAAGAAAGAGGCTTTGTTGATCATTTGCTAGTACCCGCTATGTATATCGTATCTTTATTTAAAGGAATATTTTAGTTTTCATTTAAAAAGTACCAAAAGAAATCACGCATATTAACCTTTATTCCTTTTTCATCATCTTTGTTAAATGTGATATCTCTCCAGGGCTTGGCATAGGAACCTCTTACTAAAAAAAAAGTATTTATTAATAGTATGCAGTGTATGAATAGTATATATTAACGAAAGAAAAATGATCAAAAGCAAAACACAGAAATAATCCTTACAATTTCATTTTATTTTTTCAACAATTAATATAATTTTCTGTATAACGCGTCTTTTGGTTTAAAAAAGGTAAATTTATTGCATGAATGTTCGGAAAATATGATTAATTGATTGATTGATTGTATATTGTTTGACGTCCCTCTCGAGAATTTTTCACTTTTATCAAGACGCCAGCACTTGCCGGTGGAGAGCTGCAAATTTTGTCCTATACTCGGCACTCAGGGCCATTTAGCAGGGAGGGATTTTTTTTCGTCCCAGCACCCCCTGCGACACGGGACCTCCGTTTATACGATCTTATCCGAAGGACCGGATGGAAAATATGTAGAACGCTCTAAGGGAATATGACTTTTCATGGGTGAAGAAATCTTCTCATTTTCCTAACATTCATGCAATAAATTGTTTATAATACTGGACCAAGCAATGCATCAAATTATTATGATTAAAAATGATCATAATCATATTTAATAAAATAATTTAACACACTAGCTCAATGCAAAGAAATAGAGAAACATCATAAGACATGTACCGGAAACGTTTAACCGCCTTGTGTTGTTGTTTTAGAACGCAATATTATGATATGAGATGTTGTCAAATACAATTGGAGATTTAATAATGACAACAATCTCTGGTGAATAATAATATAAACATATTTGCCTTGGGTAATGTCTTAAGACACAACTTCAATCTATTCAAGACAAAGAAATCCGAGGACCCCTTAAATTAGCTATTGTCTTAAATGTCCTTTTACGTCTTTACACCCTTTAAACCTAAAACCTTAAACTAAAAGTTATAAACATAAGACTTTCTAAGCTTTATCCTTTTAAAATATTACTCTCTCTTTTACTATAAAACATTGTTACCACTAATACAGAAATCATAAACCACAGAAAAACAATTATATTTTGTTTCAGATCAATGTGAAAATTTCATCCTATGATAAAACTAAAAATATTCAAATTCTTCTAGATCTCACATATGGATATTTAATTTGTAAATAACGAAAATACTCTAGAGACAACTAGAGAACTACTTAATATAGTTTGATACCTGCGCTTGCATAAAATACTCTAGTGCAGAAACTGGATACGAAAATTCATTTATATATGGAGATAACGAACAATAATCGAACTCAAAAATACATTAAAACATATCAAAGTAAAGCAATGTATGGCCATTTAAGTATTTGATGGGTAGTAAAGATAACATGTTTATCGTCATTGTCGAGGTTAATAAAAACTCTGCGATATGACTACTTACTTCGTCATATCGCAGAGTTTATTTGATAAAATGAAATATGTCAGAAGGAGAGTGTACATTTAATGACCTGGGAAAAGCGGAGACATCATTTAGATATTACTGATAAGATAACTTACAATTTTAGCAACTTCGTAATTTGTTACATTTTAAAGTTATATTTTCTAGTAACCGTGAAAAAATATAAATAAAGTTCTAGGAAAAATAATGCTACCTTGAAAAAATAATTTATAATATTTACAGTTTTATATACTTGTTAATAAAAAAGCAATTGTCGTGTTTCTAATTTTATTTATGTTTGAACGAAGCAAGAAAATATAAATTATGTAACAAAGAATAAACAGTTTTTTATTGTAAAATATAAAAAATAACCAATAGCACAGGTGTTGAAAAAAAACTCTCATATTTTCAAATCATTTTTTTTTTCTGAGTGACAAATATGTATGTGCACATGTGCAATAATAGAAACATCCAATTTTATCAGTATCATGATCAATATATACATTAAGAATTTTGTAATCTTAAAACAAGAGGTCCATGGGTACCATCGCTCACCTTAGTAGCTTTTCCCATGTGTTCCTCACTAAATTTCTTCTTTTAAAACATATTGTGACCCCACCCTACCAAATTGGTCATAATTTGGACAATTTAAAATTTACAATACCCCAGGATGCTTCCACATAAGATTCAGCTTTTTTGGCCCAGTATTGCCAACAGGATTTTTAAAAAAAAAAATTCCTTTATATTTCAATATATAAGTTTAATTCCCTATTGTGGCCCCGCCTTACCGCCTGGGGGTCATTATTTGAACAATTTAGAATTTACATTACCCCAGGATGATTCCACAACAGTGTAAAGAAGAAGAAGATTGTGTTATGACCCCACCCTTTTTGTCTTTTCTTGATTATCTCCTCTTGTGAAGGGACTTTGCCCTGCACTTTAACAATTTACACTTCCTATCATTCAAGGATGCTTTGTAGGAAGTTTGCTTAAAATTGGCCGAGTGGCTCCTTAAAAGAAGTCGAAAATGAGAAAAAGGTTTACAGACGGACTGACGGACAGATATAAAGGCGAACGGAAATACGACGGACACAATGGGATTGCAAAAGCTAATTTTTTTTCTTCTACATTTATTTTCCAGACTTATAACAATGAGCAGTTGATATGGAAGGCAGCTGCAAGGGATGGGGCCCTGCCTAAGTTCCCCCTATAACAATAAATAATATCATTACCTAATCCAATGAATTTATTTTGTTTTATTATAAATTTAGTATTTTCATCTACTCTGTATGTGTTTTTAGTTTTTCTTTCAAACCGATCTATTGACTGGCGATCTATTGACCGGTCAATAGACTGCACGTTCTATGGACCGGCAACGTATTTCGGAAAATACAACCGATCCGGGTTTCAAATTTAGTTGTTTGTAACACTGCACAGACATGGTAAACTACCAATTTTTTTATCTTTCGACATTTGTTTCAAAAATTGTGTGAATTCACTTGTCGGATATTTTATTTAATTAGAATTACTTTTAATTAATACATTGTGGGACGCGGAGACCTGTCCCTCGGGTGAGACCTATCAACCGATCTAGGTCCCGTGTCGCAGTATGCAGTAGCGAGTAGGTGCCCTGCTGGCAAAGAAAAGATGCCTCTCCACAGGCAAGTGGTGGATTCTCCATTTGAGTAAAAAAATTTCAAGAGAACTGTAAACAGTAGTCTTTATAATCGATCTTTAATTAATATTAAAGATGCACCATATTTAAGTTTAATAAACAATTATTTAATGCCCGAGCAGTCAATAGACCAGAATATTTTTTCCCGAGGCCTCGGGCAATAGAAGACACTGAGCTGTTCCTTGCACCTCGGGAAAAATATTCTGGTCTATTGACCTCTCAGGCATTAAATAATTGTTTAATAATCCCACAAATGGTACTTTATTGTTTAAATACAACGTAAAGGTTATCCGATCTTCAGGTTCTGAAAATCAGGCATGGGGTAATTGAAAATGCTCACAAAGATGTCTCTAAATTCTCAAATTAAAATGTATTTACCCTCGGTATTTCTTTAAAATTCATCTTTAAATTTAATCATATTATATAGGGAAAATTAGTTAATCTCGAATAATTTTTCAAGAAATGCGATTTGAACTACATACTGCATATTTTTTAATTGATAATTGATCAAGAATTACTAGTACATTTTAGGAAAAATAATCATAGGTATCCAGACTTTAAAAGAAAATTGCATTAATTTTACAATTATTTGGACTTTACTTTCTCCTACTTACTTCCATTGTTTCATAATGCACAGTGTATGAAGTGTTTCCTTTCAAAGAAAAACACTGAAAATCACTTCTAGTTTCAAATCATGCATATAAACATTGGTAACTAAGGCTAAATTAAAAGAAATTTGTTTTTTTTTAAAAATATGCAATTTTTACTTCATTTTATGAGGTACAAATGTCAACTTTTTAAATACTGTTTGTCAAACTTTAAAGAGCATTGAATCACATGTAGAAGCATAAAATGAAAATTGTTGCATGAAAAAATTCCAATTTCAAGCTTTATTTTAATAACTTTTGAATTAAATTATAAATTAAAGAGTTATCCTTCCTGGCTGAGGATCGTATATCCTTAAACATTATTTAACATCTAGTACATATAAATCAAATAATAAATGTATACATAAATATGGAAACTGTTGTGGTGAGAGTGTGACAAAAAATGTACATAATTATATAACTTTGAAAAGATCATTATATTTTATTTAATTCTGCAGTGAAGAATACATGTAATCGTTGATTTAAGTCTGAAAGCATATCTAATGTTAATTTAAATTTCTGTTGAAGTTGCTCTTATCATTTCTTAAAGGCAGATGAAACAAACAAAAAATGTATGTCTGGATTGGTATATACTTGTTGGCCTTATTTCATTGCAAATGATGCTAATAATAAATTTCTAGAAAATAAAGAAATCGTAATCCTTCTGTGATGGTCAAAAGTATGCACTTCTGAACCATCCTTATGAATCAATACAAATATTTAATTCAAATTCCATTTTTGTGCAAATTTGAATACAAAATTAAAAACTACGCGGTGAAAGTTTTTCATTTTACTCATTTAAACATGACCCAAATTGTTATTTTCAAATTCTCGTACAAAAGTTTGTTTGTATCATCTGTCCTTAAGAGTTAAAGGATTGATTTCAGTTCTTTCTTGAATTACCGGTCACGGTAGCCTAGTGGTAGAGCGTTCGCTTCGTGATCGGGAGCCCTGAGTTCGATTCTCGATTGCGGCGCCGCGTCATACCTAAGACGTAAACAAATGTAGTGACTGTTCCTTCGCCAAGCGCTCGGCACTAGAAGTGAAAGTCAGGGGTCTTTCGGATATGACTTTAAAAACGTAGGCACGATAAGGAACCCTCACTGCTCAATGGCCCTGAGTACCGAGTATAGGTCCAAATTTGAAGCCCTCCATTGGCATCGGTGACGTCTCCATATGAGTAAAAAAAATTCTCAAGAGGGACGTTAAACAATGAACAATCAATCAATTAAAATTTTTATTTTCATACTTGACGGTGTTTCTTGTTTTCCATATTGAACACTTGTATTTATAAATCAAGATGTTAATACAAATTCAAACATTTTTAGTTCTCCAACGAATCATCATAAAACAATACATATATAAACTTTGATTGGATTACTACAGGAATTTTTAACATTATATTTTGTACCACTTCTAAAAGTGGTTTAATATGTTTACATTCATAAAAAGATGTTTTTGACTCTCAATATTTTAAAATTTACAGGAAAAGCCTTTACTTTTTTGACAAACCCATTTACCTAATTTTTCCTCTGTGTATAAGATGTAATGCAAGCATTTCCATTGAAATTCTTGAATATTTTGCTTTAACCTAACTTCATAAATTGAGCCCCAAATTTCTTTTCATGTAATTTCAATTTGTATCAATTTTTCTCATTTTTCTTTAGAATTTGGAGTAATAATTTTGTTTAATACTCTTTGTATATCTTTGAGTTTTATATCTTCAATATTTATGAGCTTGTTTGTTTTTCTTACAAACAAAAATATATTATACAACACAAAGTAATTGTCTATTTCATTATCTATACAGTATGTCTCCATTCAAGAATGTCAAGATATGTTTTAGGCATAGTGTTTTTTTATTTTACTGTATTAAAAAATCTAACTCCTTTTATCAAGAAGTTTTGAAAATGTGTTTGCATAAGTCTTAAAAATCTTAGTATCGTTATCCGAAAGCTCACTTAAGCCTTTGGCTCAGATGAGCTAATGAAGATAAATCGGGGTTTCCTTATTTTGTATGGGTACTTACACCTTCAAATTCTTATCATAAGTCAACAGCACTCTTGGGTGTGTCGAACAGTAGCTAAGTTAATAGAGCGCTCGCTCTATGATAAGTAGGTGGTGTTTTTGAATTAATTCTGCTACTAAAGTCGATAAAAATAGGTAGCAACTATTTCTTTGCTAGTCGGGTTCTTCAAACGAGCGCTTAAAGTTGGGCTCCGTGTCAAGGTAGGGGTTTGCATTTTAAAGAGCCCGCACTGTTGAGTATCCCTCAGTGCCGAGTTAGTCTACATTTGAGGCCCTTTACTGGTATATTTCAAATATGTTTAAAAGACAACTGAAAACCCATTTTTTATAAATTAGCTTTTGATTTTTACATTTGTCTATCTAGTGATTTTTATTTGTTTTTCTAAACCATTAGATTTTTAATTCATTGTAACTGTATTTTTTTCAAATCATTTTTACCAAAACAAGACTAGACACTCTCAACATAAAAATAATTTTATTTTTTAAAGTGATAATAATATATGCAGTGTTTAATGTACATTCTATGTAAAGCGCCTTAGGGTGATATTTGTTATCATGTAGGGCACTACCGGTCACGGTAGCCTAGTGGTAGAGCGTTCGCTTCGTGATCGGGAGGCCCGGGTGCGATTCTCGATCGCGGCGCCGCGTCATACCTAAGACGTAAACAAAGTTAGTGACTGTTCCTTCGCCAAGCGCTCGGCACTAGAAGTGAAAGTCACGGGTATCTCGGATATGACCTTAAAAACGTAGGTCCCGTGTCACGGTAGGCGCTGGCACGAACAAGAACCCTCACTGCTCAATGGCCCTGAGTGCCGAGTATAGGTCTAAATTTGAAGCCCTTCACCGGCATCGGTGACGTCTCCATATGAGTGAAAAATTCTCAAGAGGGACGTTAAACAATATACAATTAATCAATCAATCATATAGGGCACTATAGAAATTTATTATATCATTATTATGTATGGTATATGAGTGAAAAATTATCGAACACAATGTAAAAGTTTCGCTTGTGTCACCATCATGTAGTTTTAGAATTATTTTTGATATGAAATATCACAAACGTCTAATAACACTCTCATAAGCTGAAAAGAAAACAATATAATACTGTACATATGGTATGTCTATGAACTACACATGTATATATTTTCTTACCTTTTGAAGAGTTAATTCCCATTTCTTTATTTCCTACAGTGTAGAAATTGACAATAACAATAGTAAAAGAAATTAATAAACTAGCAAAAAAAAATAATATCATTAATTTAAATACAAGTAATTAATCGTTCTTATGAAAACAAATTTAAAAACATTTCAAGAGATGTATTTTATCAACTGCTAAGGGATGAAGATTTATACGATGAAATAATTTTGAAATTTAATTATGGTTCTTCTTTTTATTATTGATATAACACCTTGAAATAATTCAAAATGCTCATGTATTCTGCACAAGAACCATCTTTAGATATTTTGAATGCTTTATTTTTATCATTCAAAATACTTTTTTGGGAAGTAGCCCTTCACCAATATATACTCACCGTCAATAGAAACGCAACACCCAAATTCAAGGGATGAAAATTATATACGGGATTTAACTATGTACCAAAAACGTTAAGAAATCTTTTACTTTGCCAAATCAATTATTTAACGGTTGAATGATTTTCATTCCATTACCTGAAGTTGATTTTTTAGCTCCCTGAACAGAAATCAAACATTAGCATTTTTAATAAAATTATTGACAATATTTGGGGTTTTCAAGGTTTTGTACCTGTTAATTATAAGTCGGTGAGTATATATACACTGTATATTCTAATTGTCGGATCTTTTGAGTAGATACAAGGTCATGGATGAAAATCAATTATATATTTATATATATATAATAAAAAAATCACAACACCGAAATAAACTCAACCGGTTTCATTTCCAATCTTCAGGAGTTTGACAATACAATGCTTAGTTACACAAAATCAACATTCATATTGTGACGTCATAAAGCGCCAATACTTAGTCGCACTTTAGCAAAGTTCATTATGACGTCATAATAATACGTAAGTAAGTTATTACGGTAAATTAGATTTTTTATACAATAGCACAGTTCGTCATATGGGACAAAAGTGAGGATCAACAAATGGAATTTTTTAATATTCTCAATACCCTGAGCCCTACTTTGAAATTCACTATGGAATCGGATAGTAATAAGTTATCCTTTCTCGATGTAATGGTTATTAAAAAAGAAAACCGTTTAATAACGGATGTTTTCTACAAAATAACAGATACCAAACAATACCTAATATTTGACTCTTGTCACCCTAGACACACCAGGAATAATATCCCATACAATTTAGCCAGACGTCTTTGTACAATAATTTCCGATGCAGAAATCTTGGAATCTCGTCTCACAGAACTACAAGAACTACTCCTTCAAAGGCACTATCCTAAACAATTGATTGAAAACGGAATAAACAAAACCAAATCTCAAGAAAGAAAAGATCTACTTACAGTGAAAAATAAACAGGCAAAAAATGTCATACCATACGTGTCAACACATAACCCAAGAAATCCGGAAATTTTCAGCATTATTAGGAACAATCTGCCCATTTTAGAGGACGATCCAGACATGAAGAAAATATTAGAAACTTCACAGATCATTAAGAGTAAACGACAAAGTCCGTCTCTCAAATCCATCCTTACAAAAGCATCCTTTTCTACAAACAACAATGAACCAGCAATCATCAATAGATGCAACAAGCCCAGATGCAGTACTTGCCCATACCTGACAGAAGGATCCAAATTTCAATTTAAAACTGGAAGCGAATTTACCATTAAAACATCAATGTCATGCACCAGCTCGAACCTTATTTATGTTATAACCTGCACCGGTTGTGGTGAAAATTATATCGGTCAGACAGGAGACACCCTGAGACACAGAATGACCGTACACCGACAACAAATTAGGGAACCAAGATACCAGTGTACCGCCGTTAGCGAACACATCAGAAACTGTGCCAAAAATAAAACCCCCAATTTTACTGTTTTTCCTTTCTACAAATTCCGAAGGGATACTACAGAAAAAGAACGTGAAACTAAAGAAAAACATTTTATAAACAGACATAAACCTGTTTTAAATGCAGCATAATTATATTTCATTTAAGAAATATACTTTTACCCGCATAATATAACTGTGCTATTGTATAAAAAATCTAATTTACCGTAATAACTTACTTACGTATTATTATGACGTCATAATGAACTTTGCTAAAGCGCGACTAAGTATTGGCGCTTTATGACGTCACAATATGAATGTTGATTTTGTGTAACTAAGCACTGTATTGTCAAACTCCTGAAGATTGGAAATGAAACCGGTTGAGTTTATTTCGGTGTTGTGATTTTTTTATTATAACAATACGTGTGTGGATTTATATTATATATATATATATATATATATATATATATATATATATATATATATATATATATATATATATATATATATATATATATATATATATATATTGTGGGCGGATTTATATATATTGAATATATTTATTAAAATTTTTTGCATTGTAACTACGTTTCTAAATACCTAATTGAACGATGTCTTTGAGAGTAAAGTTAGACTAGTTTGTGTGCGCAGGTGGATTGAGTTGGTGAACACTTTCTTTGATTTACTATTTGTTAAGAATTTTCATTGGCTGTTTTCATAATGAACCATCGAATCAGGTTGTTCCGTTTGTATTATAAGCTAGCCAAATCTAAATTCAAATCACTGCAGATCCGGCGCCCTGATTAGACACTTCCACCTCGCACAAGGTATTTTATTATATAATTCTAACTTTAAATTACAATTTTTCTTTGTAAATGAATGACTAAGATTATCAGTAATAAAGTTTAATATGTATTTACTTGTCATACGTAATGCATTACTATGTATAAATTGTATATATTTACATGTACTTTTATTTTTTTGTAGAATCACCTTATATGTTACGTAAATAAATATAGAAACCTACACCAACATCTTTATTTCACTTGGTCACATATATATATATATATATATATATATATATATATATATATATATATATATATGTATATAAAGCACAATTTACAACAACTCTTAAACTAACATAACTGCCCTAAGTGAAGAAATATTAATATAGAAAGCACAAAGAAATTCACTTTTACATGGATACCCACTTCCGCCCCAGCCCGGGGTTGAACTCTCGACCTACGGAATCTGTCTCCTAGCAGTGCAGGAACAGCGCGCTAGACCGCTCGGCTATCTAGGCAAGTCATAAAACTTGCTTTCGATGCCGATGGAATTCTCGCGGCGCTGCCCTACACTACACGGTCATTGAGAATAGAAGTGAGATACAGTTATTTTCACATTAGTTTTAACAGAGGATTGTTACCAATACATGTTGTAATGTTGTAATTTCTTTGTGCTTTCTATATTAATATTTCTTCACTTAGGGCAGTTATGTTAGTTTAAGAGTTGTTGTAAATTGTGCTTTATAAATAATAATTAATTTCATTACAACATGTATTGGTAACAATCCTCTGTTAAAACTAATGTGAAAATAACTGTATCTCACTTCTATTCTCAATGACCGTGTAGTGTAGGGCAGCGCCGCGAGAATTCCATCGGCATCGAAAGCAAGTTTTATGACTTGCCTAGATAGCCGAGCGGTCTAGCGCGCTGTTCCTGCACTGCTAGGAGACAGATTCCGTAGGTCGAGAGTTCAACCCCGGGCTGGGGCGGAAGTGGGTATCCATGTAAAAGTGAATTTCTTTGTGCTTTCTATATATATATATATATATATATATATATATATATATATATATATATATAAAGCACTAAAAAACCAACAACACTGTATATCCTAGATGTCGGATCTACTAAGTAGATACAAGGTCACGGATGGAAATTTATATAAAGCACTAAAATGACCAACGACACGAACAATAAAAATTGTCAAATTTTCGAGACGCCCTGTCCCTTCCTCCGGACAAAGAAAAAAGTTAAAAAGTCATAAAAACAAAGGAAAAAGAGAAACAAAAACAACTAGCACTACTACTAAACTACTAAACACTAGATATTTACATAATTACATGTTGAATTGGAAATTTTTAAGAACACTAATAAAGAAAGAAATCCGGACCGCTATGAAATGCGTCCGGTCTATCGGGCATTTTCGTGCCCATAGCAGTGCCATTAACTCGCGGGTAATGTTCTCCATTAAACATGAAGTTGTTGAACTTGAGAACAAGTTCTGCTATGGGCACGAAAATGGCACCGTCTTATGCCAATGTCTTCATGGGCAGACTGGAACGCAACTTGTTACTTCAAGCACCATTTAGGCCCCTTAGCTGGTTGCGTTTCATTGACGATATAGAGATGAAGTGGGTGGAATGTCGCGAGAGCCTCGGGGCATTCATTACGTTTGCCAACACCTTTCATCAGTCAATCAAATTTACAGTAGACGTATCTAATTCGAAAAACGTATTCCTAGATACTACATCTACCCTGATTGACGGTGAAATCGAATTCAGTCTCCACACCAAACTCACAGACTCCCATCTATATCTTATGCCCACCAGCTGTCATCCCCCACACACTTTTAAGGGAGTGCCTAAGGGTCTAGCCACCAGAATTCGACGCATCTGTTCCTCCCCTGCCTTATATCAGGAGCAAAGTGGTCTTCTTAAGTCCCACTTATGCAAAAGAGGCTACAATGCCCGCACCGTACAAACAGCTATTGATGAGATGGCGGGACATGACAGGCAAAACCTATTACGCTACAAGGAGAAAGACAATAGCGGCAGGGTCCCTCTGGTAACCACATACCATCCCGTCCTTAAGAACCTTAGCGGTATCCTTCAAAAGAACCTTCCAATTCTCCATTCAAACAAACGAATGGCAGAGGTCTTTAAGGAACCCCCATTGACTGCATACAGACGCCCAAGGAACCTAAAGGACATGGTAGTAAGAACCAGACTGGACAACCCATTACCTAACGGGGGCTTTAAAACTTGCTCTGACAGAAGATGTCTTCTTTGTAAGCACAGCACTGACACAGATAGTTTTAACAGCCCTGTTACAGGCCGCAGCTACAAAATACTAGGGAATTTGTCCTGTCAGACTGACAACTGCATTCATCTCATCAGTTGCAAAGTTTGCTCCAAACAGTATATTGGTGAAACAGGAGATCTCCGCAGGAGAGTCAATAACCACCGCTCGACCATTAGAACCAAAAACCTCAATGAACCCGTTGGGGAACATTTCAACCTTGAGGGTCACGAATGGGAGGACATGACAGTATTGGTGATTGACCATAACCCAAGATGGACAGATGCTCAGAGAAAAAGCAAAGAAAAGTTCTGGATGCACAGATTGAAGTCATTCCGCCCTAATGGCATTAACAAACTGAATGACTTCACCAGAATGAACGTAAACTAGACCCAATTCCTGATGATACTAAACAAAATTATTCTCTCAATTTAGTGTTAACTCTACAGTGAATTTGCGTCACCAACTCTCGGACAACCCAGAAAACTATTTATTGTTTACGCTTTTGTTTAATTTTTTCCCGGTAATAAATCCTAAAATATTTCAAAATTTATTATGGATCATAATTCATATGTTTAAATATCCCTGCTTTATTATTTTTCTTTGATTATTCTTTATTAAGTAAAGTTACGCCATATTGAGAGAATGAAACAAAGTACAATTTACTGATTATCGTAATTAGCATAATTAATTCGTTCAATTATGTAAATTGCACTTCACCCGAGTATACCCGATAGACCGGTCGCATTTCATAGCGGTCCGGATTTCTTTCTTTATTAGTGTTCTTAAAAATTTCCAATTCAACATGTAATTATGTAAATATCTAGTGTTTAGTAGTTTAGTAGTAGTGCTAGTTGTTTTTGTTTCTCTTTTTCCTTTGTTTTTATGACTTTTTAACTTTTTTCTTTGTCCTGGGGAAGGGACAGGGCGTCCCGAAAATTTGACAATTTTTATTGTTCGTGTCGTTGGTCATTTTAGTGCTTTATATATATATATATATATATATATATATATATATATATATATATATATATATATATATATATATATATATATATATATATATATATATATACTAAGCTTAGCGTTTTTAAGTGTACATTTTCCCCAAAATTAGAGTGAGTTACGATGACTCATCAGGCAGAGGAAAGAATATAAATTAGATAACTTTTTGAAGACGGATTCGGCAAACCTGGACGGCTTATAGGTCATTGAATTATGTGTGTTTTTTAAGCACACGGATCAGAATTCGGCGAATTAATACTTTAAAAAAAATATGTAATACTAATAAATCGAAAAATGTCGGTCATGGATAAAACTTTTTGTATCATTATGTTTTCTATAAACTATAATGGGATTTATACCACAGGAAGCACTACATCACGACCTCATCACTTGACGTCAACAATCAGAAAATTTGCCTTAATGAAAAAGTGAAAGTTCAACACTACTCTAGGGATAATTAATTTCAATTTGTAATAATATTGGGGTAAAAACATCTCTGTATCATGAAAACTGATGCTAGAATCCTACTGTTTTATCACAGAAATAATTATTCAACACTTTCGGACGAAACCTTCCCAAGTTTTTTACTTTTTGTTCAAAAGATTTTCAAAAATGCTTTATTCCGTTCACCATACGATTCTAGTAGCACTTAAAAACAATAGAATAAGAACTTAGGATAGAACAAAAATTAAGATTCAAAGTATCTAGCGTAGTGTTGAATTTTTGCATCTTTTTTGTTACAAAAGTTTTTGTTTGTAATAAGGAAAGGCTGATTGGCAAATTAACATACTGTGTGCTTTTATTGTACGAAGAAATTGTAGAATTTCTTTTAGCATATCTTATTCATAAGCTTTATTTCAACATGAATTACACATGATATGTAATATATGCTTTTAAACTCCAATCTCTTGTGTTTGTTTACATGAATTTTCGTTACGTTACTTTTACTTTCACTCTGCTAATACTGATCAACAATTATGACTTCACGGGTTTGTTATTTTTTACATCTGTATTGATTGATTATATATAGTTTAACGTCCCTCTCCAGAATATTTCACTGATATGAAGACGTTACAATTGCCGGTGAAGGGCTGTAATGTTTTTTAAAAGAATTATGTAAACGGTGCAATACTATATCGTTGGAAAGAAGTTAATCCGTACATGTGTAATCTGAATTGCTATCATCAAGTTATAATTCTTGTTCATGCTTCGAAAAATAT
The DNA here is from genome assembly GCF_032062105.1 of Saccostrea cuccullata. NCBI lineage: Eukaryota > Metazoa > Mollusca > Bivalvia > Ostreida > Ostreidae > Saccostrea > Saccostrea cuccullata. Next base: position 297,025 of record NW_026932547.1, read on the forward strand.
ATAGTGTATATATACTGTATCATTGACATTCTTGGGGGGATGCCAGTAGATATTTACCATTTTCAAAGTGTAAGGTTTTCCTTTTCTGAATAAATTATAAACTGTATTGATAAGTCAAATAATATTTTGATCTTATTCCTCTAATATATTTTGAAGCATAAATTCTGAATAATTGATTTACTTTGGGGGAATTAACCCTGTAAAGTCTTGATGTCTGAAAGATTGAAGAATGGAGTTTTTGACTTCATTACTGTAAACAAAATCTGCGTCGATATTATTTTAGCATGGAAATTTACTCTGTATTTTTTTTTAATCTTCAAGGTCTTTGCAAAATATAAAAGCTGTATCAGTAATTTGTATTTTTTTTGGGGGGGGGGGGTCGAACCCGAGAAGTCTTGCTATTGAGAAGAGAGGAGATGAAAAATACCCTGTTGACTTTTGCTATCTTTAGAAATATGTTTCAAGTCATAAATACTGTATCAGTGATTTTCTTTCAGGGAATTTTACCCACTAAAGTCTTGCTAATATCAAAATGGTTGTTTTTCCTTTCAATTACTGTATTTAAACTGCTTCAATGCCATTGTCTTTGGAAAATTTACCGTGTAGATTTCTGCTATTTTCAAAGTGTAATGCTTGCTCTTTATAAGTGAAGAGGGTATTACTTTTTCTGTTCTTTGGGGAGGGGTTCCCTTGAAACGTGTTTACATCAAGATTGTAGCTATTGCTTTGAATTGCCGTATAAGAACTGTGTTAATTTGCAGTGTAATTTTAATTTTTGCCATGTTTAAGATGTTGCGAGTAATAAATACTGTATCAATCATTTTCTTTCGGGGGATTGATTCCGTTAGGTTTTTTGCTATCATCAAGGAGGTTGTATTTGCTTTAAATTGCTGTTATATAAACTGTAACAATGCCATTTTGAGAGGAAAGAGTTTAACCTGTATATTGTTCCTATCTTTAAAATGTTGCGACTCATAAAGACTGTATAAAATATACAGTGTACGGAGATTACAAACAGTATTCAAAATCAAACTCCCTTAAACAATGCATATTAGGAGCAGGGCATACACGGACCTACAAAACATCCAAAGTGAAATTAGGTGCCATGGAGGAGTGAGCACCCCCTGACGACCGGTCCCATCCGCCGTGTATTCCTTCTCATGATCGGGAAAACAACGGAAAAAATCCGGCGTCAATTTAATGAGTAAAATAATGGACTAAAATTTAGTATGAAAAACGTCAGTCAGCATTTAACCCAATGATAAATTGTATTTAATGTATACAAGGTAATTTTATGGACCATAAAACTTCAGAAATTGTGATTAGATTCATCTATCCTAAACTGTAATGAAAAGGCAGCAAAAATGTAAGCTGTTTTAAACAATCTAGTATATAACAAATACTATGGAATATATATAGCACCAGTAATTGTAATCAGCCAAGCCTATTTCTTTTTTTTCTGCATATTTGTTTTGAAACAGAATTCATGCAAAATCATATGCGTGAAAAGAAGAAAATACTTGCCGTGGCCTTTACCTAACAAAAAAATGCTATAGTTAACTATAACTATAGTTAACTATAGTAAATCAAAGTGTCAAAGTTTACGCCAAAGTTTTTCAAAGTGTCAGAGTTTACGCCAAAGGTTTTCGAATTGAAAGTGTCAAAGTTTTCGCCAAAGTTTTTCAAAGTATCAAATTATTTTTCCACAGGTTTTCAAAGTGTCAAAAATTTCCCAAAGATTTTCAAAGTGTCAAAGTTTTCACCAATGTTTTTTTTAAGGTGTCAAAGTTTTTGCCAAAGTTTTTCAAAGTGTCAAAGTTTTCGCCAAAGTTTTTCAAAGTGTCAAAGTTTTCGTCAAAGTTTTTCAAAATATCAAAGTTTTTATCAAAGTTTTTCAAAGTGTCAAAGTTTTCGCCAAAGTTTTTCAAAGTGTCAAAGTTTTCGCCAAAGTTTTTCAAAGTGTCAAAGATTTTGCCAAAGTTTTTCTAAGTGTGAAGGTTTTCGCCAAAGTTTTTCAAAGTGTGAAGGTTTTCGCCAAAGTTTTTCAAAGTGTCAAAGTTTTTGCCAAAGTTTTTCAAAGTGTGAAGGTTTTCGCCAAAGTTTTTCAAAGTGTCAAAGTTTTCGCCAAAGTTTTTCAAAGTGTGAAGGTTTTCGCCAAAGTTTTTCAAAGTGTCAAGGTTTTCGCCAAAGTTTTTCAAAGTGTCAAAGTTTTCGTCAAAGTTTTTCAAAGTATCAAAGTTTTCGCTAAAGTTTTTCAAAGTGTCAAGGTTTTCGCCAAAGTTTTTCAAAGTGTCAAAGTTTTCGTCAAAGTTTTTCAAAGTATCAAAGTTTTCGCTAAAGTTTTTCAAAATATCAAAGTTTTTATCAAAGTTTTTCAAAGTGTCAAAGTTTTCGCCAAAATTTTTCAAAGTGTCAAAGTTTTCGCAAAAGTTTTTCAAAGTGTCAAAGTTTTCGCCAAAGTTTTTCAAAGTATCAAAGTTTTTATCAAAGTTTTTCAAAATGTCAAAGTTTTCGCCAAAGTTTTTCAAAGTGTCAAAGTTTTACCCAAAGTTTTACCCAAAGTTTTTCAAAGTATCAAAGTTTTCGCCGAAGTTTTTCAAAGTGTCAAAGTTTTCGTCAAAGTTTTTCAAAGTGTCAAAGGTTTTCGTCAAAGTTTTTCAAAGTGTCAAAGTTTCCGCCAAAGTTTTTCAAAGTGTCAAAGTTTTCGCCAAAGTTTTTCAAAGTGTCAAAGTTTTCGTCAAAGTTTTTCAAAATATCAAAGTTTTTATCAAAGTTTTTCAAAGTGTCAAAGTTTTCGCCAAAGTTTTTCAAAGTGTCAAAGTTTTCGCCAAAGTTTTTCAAAGTGTCAAAGATTTTGCCAAAGTTTTTCAAAGTGTCAAAGTTTTCGCCAAAGTTTTTTAAAGTGTGAAGGTTTTCGCCAAAGTTTTTCAAAGTGTCAAGGTTTTCGCCAAAGTTTTTCAAAGTGTCAAAGTTTTTGCCAAAGTTTTTCAAAGTGTGAAGGTTTTCGCCAAAGTTTTTCAAAGTGTGAAGGTTTTCGCCAAAGTTTTTCAAAGTGTCAAAGTTTTCGCCAAAGTTTTTCAAAGTGTGAAGGTTTTCGCTAAAGTTTTTCAAAGTGTCAAGGTTTTCGCCAAAGTTTTTCAAAGTGTCAAAGTTTTCGTCAAAGTTTTTCAAAGTATCAAAGTTTTCGCTAAAGTTTTTCAAAATATCAAAGTTTTTATCAAAGTTTTTCAAAGTGTCAAAGTTTTCGCCAAAATTTTTCAAAGTGTCAAAGTTTTCGCAAAAGTTTTTCAAAGTGTCAAAGTTTTCGCCAAAGTTTTTCAAAGTATCAAAGTTTTTATCAAAGTTTTTCAAAGTGTCAAAGTTTTCGGCAAAGTTTTTCAAAGTGTCAAAGTTTTACCCAAAGTTTTTCAAAGTATCAAAGTTTTCGCCGAAGTTTTTCAAAGTGTCAAAGTTTTCGTCAAAGTTTTTCAAAGTGTCAAAGGTATTCGTCAAAGTTTTTCAAAGTGTCAAAGTTTTCGCCAAAGATTTTCAAAGTATCAAAGTTTTCGCTTAAGTTTTTCAAAGTGTCAAAGTTTTCGTCAAAGTTTTTCAAAGTGTCAAAGTTATCACTTTAGTAAATCAAAGTTTTCAAAGTGTCAAAGTTATCACTATAGTTAACTATAGTATTTTTTTGTTAGGGTTAACTCGACATTTAGATAAATTAATAATGGTAATTTCCATTTCTACGTCGATACGATATATCCTGGAGACTTGAGATAAAAGATATCACAGAGTCCGACACTTCTGTTTCATACTTGGATATTTTGCATGAAAAAGACACTAATGGTTATCAAACAACCAAGCTTTATGAAACACATGATGACTTTAATTTTTCTATCGTCAACTACCCTTACTTATGCAACAATATACTTTTATCACCTGCATACGGAGTATATATATCTCATTTGATTTGATACGCAGGAGAATTCTCTACATATGAACAATTTCTAAAACGAGGTAAATTATTGACAAGTAAATTGATGAAACAAAAATATCAGCACTCTCGTTTAAAGTCATCATTTCGTAAGTTCTATGGTCGATACAATGACCTTGTCAGCAAATAGAATTCATCATTGAGTCTAATGCTGACTGACGTTTTTCATACCAAGTCTTAGTCCATTATTTATACACAGAATTGATGACGGATTCTTTCCGTTATTTTCTGATCATGACAAGGAGCACACGGTGGGTGTGACCGGTCGGCAGGAGATGCTCACTCCGCCATGGCACCTGATCCCATCTCTGCTGTTTCGGAGGTCCGTGTTTGCTCTGCTCCTATTTTGTATTATCTATGGACTTTGAGACTGAATACTGTTCGTTATCTCCATATCTTTCTTGTTTTTATATTTAATACACTTTAAAATGAATTTCCAGAGATATACATAATTACTCTTATAAAGCATATAACAAAATCAATGTAAAATAAGAATAAACCTAAAAAAAAAATAAGAATGTATAACAAACACATTTAGTTATAAAAAATAATACAGAAATATTTCGCAAGTTTTTAAATTTATAATCTATGAAATACTGACAAAAAAAATAACGAATAAAATTATAACCAAACATAGCATTAAGCCACAGTACACAGCCAGATTTAACACGTAATTAAGTTAATAAATGTGTTAATAAACCAATATATAGGGGGTGAGAGAGAGAGAGAGAGTTGTACCTCTCACTTTAATTTGCCACCCCACGCCTTTTATGTTAAAATTATCTGAGATTGCATTATATATGAACCATATTATTCGAGAATGTCTCTCCAACTTTAAAAATATCACTCCTGATTTTATTTTTAGATCAATTATCAAATTTCAATTACTGTGTGTATTTGCACACAGATTTAATCATTTTAAAAAGCAGTTCAAGAGTCAACGTCAAAGGTTAGTAAGACAGTAATCTTGATTTCGTACAAATGTCGTTCCGCCATTTAATACGTAGGCAGAATTCAAAATCCCTACATCCTTCATTTACAAAAGTATCTAAATTTTACAGATGAAAAGACTGTCAGAAAGAAATTTTCGGGTGGATGATAATGCATTAAATTTAGCTCTGCTTTGGAGGCAATACAGAATGAATGTCGTAAGTTATGTTTACTATGTTTATAAAATCATAAGCAAAAGATTTTTTTTTAATTTTTTGTTTCTTTAAAAAAAGGTTTGTTTAATAATTTATAGAAATTGTACTTAAATATGTTCACAGTAGCATAATACTTACACAAGATACAAGCTAGGATGGAAGTGTTAAAAGTCGCACTACTCGGTCGAATGATATATAATTGTTATAAATTTGTACTTTGAAATTATATACTTGTTAATCTCTTTACTAGGTTATCTTGAAATTAGAATTTTTTGAAGTAGCTTTAAGAAAACATAGTTATGTGGGTTGTTCGTGAATGTTCGACCATTAGGACCAAACAACTCAATAAACCCCTTTGGGAACATTTCAACCTTGAGGGTCACAAATTGGAGGACATGACAGTAGTGGTGATAACCATAACTCAAGATGGACAGACGCTCAGAGAAAAAAAACAAAGAAAAGTTCTGGATGCGCAGATTTAAGTCATTCCGCCCTAGTAGTATTAACAAACTAAATGACTTCACCAGAATGAACGTAAACTAGACCCAATACCTAATGATACTAAACAAGATTATTCTCTCATTTTAGTGTGAACTCTACAGTTAATTTGCGTCACCAACTCTCGAACAACCCACATAACTAATCAACTAACTAACTATTGCTAAAAATGATAATAATTCCTAAAATATTTCAAAATTCAAGATCATAATTCATATGTTAAAATATCCCTGCTATATTATTTTTCTTTGATTATTCTTTATCAAGTATAGTTACGCTATTTTGAGAAAATTGAAACAATGTACGCTTTACTGATTGTCGTAATTTATCAGCATAATTAATTTTTTCAATTATGTAAATCGCACTTCACCCGAGTATACCCGATAGACCGAACGTATTTCATTGCGGTCCGGATTTCTTTCTTTAATAGTGTTCTAAAAAAATTTCCGACTCAACATGTAACTTAGTTTGTAAATATATAGTGTTTAGTAGTTTAGTAGTAGTGGTAGTTGTTGTTGTTTTCCTTTGTTCTAATGACTTTTTAACTTTTTTTTTTGTCCAAAGGAAAAGACATGGCGTCCCGAAAATTTGACAATTTTAATTGTTCGTATCGTTGGTCAGTGTTAGTACTATATATATGAAATTTTATCTGTGACCTTGTATCTACTTGGTAGATCCGACGTTTAGAATATACTGTGTTGTTGGTTTTTAGTGCTTTATATATAAAGGAATATTTAAGACTTTTCCTTATTATAAACTTCCAAATGAAAACGAAAATTTACGTTTGGCAAAAGAAGACAATTTTATCAACCTCTTTAAACCAAAACTTAATCGCAAATGATACTGTATATTTTATATTTTGAAATTTCATTTGTATAATGTGTGAAAGTTATTGCAAGATTTGTACATTAACGATTACGCCAACTTAACGCCACCTACATCTAATATGACGTCACAATGAACTTTATGCTTTTGACGTTACCAGATAACCTACCTGACATTTGTTTAACTGCCTAAAGAGCCGATTATGGCGAAAGCGCTAGCAGTAAATGTTTTGTGATATTTTTGGATTTTTACTTTTAAATATACTAAAAACTGTACCGATTCTTCATTTTGTTTTGAAATTATTTATTGATCGATACATGAATCCAAGATGTCACAAACCAGAGCTAAGACGGTAGCGGAATCCAACGGAATTATAGGGATTTTAGAAGAAATCTCGAGAATTTTCTTGGAGAAAATTTCTACACTTTGTAGTAAGTATGAGAATCTTACTGTTGTAATCAAGGATATGGAGGAACTGAACCGCATATTTCGAGAGAAAGTCCAGGTTTTATTATCTAACAGGAATGCTGACAACGATGAAAATATTATGTCACATAGAAATAACTATGCAACTAATGAGGAAAATATAATTCAACAATGGAGCGAATCAAATCTTGAAAAGGAAGAGGAGACAACTGAAAGGAGTATGGTTTAAACTTCTTATCCAGAGGAAACAGGCATACTGGAATGCTATAAAAAATGAAAATCTTGCCAATACCTACGAAAACTGGAAAAATGAAGAAATAATTATTTTTCCCTTTAAATTTTTCATCAAAACACTCGACTCAGAATCCACCGAGGAAACAGAAATTAGAGCTATTTTAGCACTACAAAGATTTGAAACGGAAATGACATTACTTCGACTGAGAGTTCCTAAATTCAAAAGTCAGTTTGAAAATTGTGAAAAAGTTATGACCGGAGAAATACAAAAATGCAGTAATGGCAAAATGGAGGAAAAACTACTGGAATTATGGCTTAAGGATGTGTCAAGAGAGGAGGAGAAATCACAAAAATTCTTGGAATCTAAAAAACTGTGGTTTGATCAATACAAAGAAAATTACGGCAATGAAACAACCAAAACACCAAATAAATCAAAACCGGAAAACAGGCCAACCAAGAAAAATTTCAACAGAAAACCAAAAGACAACTTTCCGGAAAGAAAAAACAGCAGATTTACCAACTATAAATCTAGATCAAAGACACCTCAAGAGCGTCACACATCGTATGCAATTGCCGTAAAAAATGGCAATTCACCTATGCGAATTCCCAATCAGAGAATACCGAATAGCGCACGAGGATTTCTCCCAAGAAATCAAAACAATTATGGCCCGACCAAAGGAAGATTCAACAATATGAGAACCGGTCATAATGGCGATAGACGACAAAATAGCAGCCATCAAAATCAACCATGAAGAGATTAGAGAAAAACGGAACTCAAATCCAAATTCAAACAACAGAAACATTTAAGGACCACGCTAACCTCAAAGAACACGGAAAAAAAACAAGCAACTATCCGTTTCAAGAGTCATTAAATAATAAATCAACAGGTCCCAAAATTATCAATCTCTCAAGCAGAGATTTAAATAATATCGAAAAAGAAATATAATTCAGGGGATTAAAATTTACGCCAACACCAAAGAGGGACAATGTGGAAGTAATTGCAGATACAGTTGAATTTTGTCGCAAATTACGTTTAAGAGAATATTTTCAAAATTCTCCATATGATGATGAATCCCTTGTTAGAAACAAAAAAAGATTTAGACCGGCGATAAACAGAGACAAACATTTAGAAGAATTTATAACATTCTTAAGTCTTCTGCTCAATCTAACAAAGAAGAAGAGAGGACAAAAAGAAATATATCTAAATCCCAACAAAATGCAATACAGGATCTACGGAATGATTCATCCATAATCAGAAAAGAAGTGTCATCACGTGACTTTATTAATAGCGAACTTTTACTTAATAAAAAAGCTAACAGAACAACAATACCCCGATGTTTGATAATTTCTTTAAGTAAATAATGTTGTTGAAAAACAATTATTTTGCCTAAAATGTGCTGCTAGAATCCAACTGTCCCGTCAGTAAAATAATTTTTCCACACATTCGCACAAAACATTACTCGATGTTATGAATTTTTTACATATGAATCCTGATTTTTCATAAAACCATGCATAACTCGGGATTCTAGCAGCACTTTCCAACTAATTTAGGAGGCAAACTTTCAATATGTACAGATTTTACGTTTTGAAAGACTTTTTTTATTGTTGTTTTGTTGCATTATTTTTGTAAAATATGACTGAGGAAGGCCGACCGGGATACGTATATATAGCTGAATGTCTTGAAAGGAGAATAAAATTGATGAAAATAAATTAGCATACCTGTTTTATTAACTAAACTTCATATAAATATCACAAAATATTAACCATATTTGCTGTTAAACTCCATTTTACGTATCTTTGTACATGCGTATTAGCCAAATTCTCTTTACACGGCATGATCAATTCCCAAGTTACTTGATGTACACATATGACGTCATTGGAAGTAGATTTTAATCAAAATGACAGAATACAGCATTACAAAATAAAAGCATTTTATTTTTGTTAATGTTTACACGTTTCTATTCATTTTCTAGAGTTAAATTACATCTCTAAATACAAATACTCGCCTACTATGACGTCATAATGTAGCACTGATTTAGTCAAGGTAGAATATTTTGTATGCTTCCTTATCCCCTCCTTATTGGCGAAGGGCCAATTAACCCATGAAGTCCTTCACACGTTCATGTACGAGGTGTCAGCCATAATCAACTCCCGACCAGTTACTCCAATATCAACTGATCCTGAAAATCCGATCATCATCAGCCCAGCCATGCTGCTGACTCAAAAGACCGGTTTTGACCCTGTAACAGATTTGGATGACGACGTAAGGAACCTTTACAAAACAGGATAGAAGCGTGTTTGCTGGTTGTCCAACGTGTTCTGGAAACGATGGAAGGGAGAATACCTGAGTGGTCTTCAGATTCGCAGAAAATTGAACCTACAACGAGAAAATCTGAAATCTGGGGATGTTGTTCTACAGCTTGTCGAAATAGGTGGCCCCTGGGTTTAATTCTTAGGGTCTTTCCTTCCAAGGATGACGGAAATGTTCGCACAGTGGAAATTCGCATGTTTAAAATAGGTTGCGGGTTTGCTTTTGTCATCAGTTTTGGTACACAAATTTGACAATTCGAGCGGTTGTTTTGTGCACATTTAATTATGACGTCGGTTACGTCACAAAGGCAATGTCACGTTGTTTCCCGCTAAATTCTCTGCAAATGACTTCAAGTCTGTACGAATCAAGTAGATTAATATACAAAGTGCATGTTCTTGTACATGTACTTAAACCTCTTACATAATTAACCAGTATATGTATCATTAATTTGAGTCTGAATTCTGATGTGATTACCGGGGTATATGTAATGTCTTAGGACGAATTAAATACAATACAAAGTGAAAGGAATAAGATATATTGTAAGTGTAACTACACTGGTAATTGTAAATCAGAATTAAGCAGCATAAAAATTATGGTATGCAGAAAGAAAGTTATCAGGAATAAAAAGTGCTTAGCTGAAAAGTCAGGGAAGCATGCATATTGCATCATGACTGCAAATCAGAGCCTGCGTGAAAGTATGCGTAAACATTATAGAGTGGAAAGCCTCATCACAAAAAAATTTAATTTCATGCGTTTTCCTGTTTTTTTTAAATATCATAATCAGTATTATTGTGTTCTTATGTATTTTATTTAAATCTCAATTACTCGCCTTTTGCTGGCTAATAAATTGTAACATGCACTTAAAAATCAAATTTATACATGTACAAACACATGGACTGTAAGATCGATAAAACACTGTAAATAATTTAAGTATCATTTTTTTCTATATATTCTTTTATATGACAAAAGCCGAAAGTGTAAAAAGCTATATGCAAGTGTTTTGAAATTAAAACAAATTAACAAATGCAAATGTTTAAGATTTAGGGTTTTAAGGTCATATACTATAGCTTGAGACTAATATGGAAAGAGCATTGCTGGTACCCCCCCCCCCTCCCGGCCGCTTATATCCTCAGTATCGGAATATTTTCTTACAGTTTTCAAATAAAGTCATCGGACTTTTGTGTGATGCCTGAAATCCTGTCGACTATGGATTTCTTTATAAAACAGGTAGTAATGTAACTATATTTTATTATTTGCGTTGTTGTCGCTGTACATTAATTCTCGTACAAGAGGAATTTTAATACCGTTCATTCTGACGTTGTGTTCAGAATGTGAGTTTTACAAAACTAGTGAAAATAAGTTGCTGGTCATTCTTAAATTTTTCCGCTATAAAGTAAATAATTAATAAAATTTCAATGTTGTATCTATATCACCTTTTAGATCTTGCATATTCCAAGATTTTTATACTCGTACCGTGAACGTGACTGTGTTCAATAAATGATCATGACGTTGTAGATATAAATAACGCCATAAACGCAACATTTTAGCAGCATAAAAGAAAACTTTGAAATTATTTAGTAAAAAATCTAGCGAAAAGACATATTGATTTTTAAAAAAAAATAGTTTTGATTTTACCTCATCTTCATATTTTGAAATTCATGACTTATTCGTCTATGTTTTTAAAAAATTATTCAATCTTTTTAAAAGAAACTATTTTTCACAAAATTGGCTTAAAATGTCATTTTCCCATACATTTCAATAGTATAAAGCGTTAAAAAGTACTAAAAACAATACCACGTTTACAGTACTATAGCGTTAAAACTACGTAGGCAAATTTAATAAAAATTGCAGATAATACGCTGTGAATTCTAAGAAACATTATATCAAATTTTCAGGATATGTTTTCTCGTAAGAATTTTTATGCACTAAACCCGCGACCTACCTTAAGGATGGGAAATCGACGGTACTGGTGCGACCTATATCCGAACTCGTCAGCCTGGTGAATTAACTGTGCGCCATATATTTGCCTGGTGAATTGACTGTGTATCTCAGTTTCAATATACATGTACAATTCTAGTCAGTTAACGTACATTATTTTTACATTTTGTACCTAGTCAAGAGATGATAGTGTTTTGTATTCTACTCATTTCATTGTTAGTCTGTCATTTGGTTATTTAGTCTAACTGAATTGAACTCATGCATGCAAGTTGTCTGAATATGACCGTTTGAACTAGTTCTTAGTGATAGCATAATGGCTCATTTATTTGTGAATTTGTGTGAAAATGGAGATATTTACAGTATCTGGCGCGGAGTGTAGTGGAACAAGTTATCTAATTTGGTACTTCTGCATCCTGTGTGAGAGTTATCGTTCGTTGTGTGAAAAAGGCGCAAAGAATGCACGCTTGTTTTTGTTCAACCATGTGAATGTGAACATGATCGCTGAGAAAGTTGGTCAAGCACCTCGTTGTAAGTGCATTATCATACTATCATATTGTTTGCTAACGTTAGGCATATTGATAGGTGATATTTTACCAAGTTGACTCTTTTAAAGCTGTATTAATGGACAGTTCGAATTTCCTCAACCTTTGTTTTGGTGTTTTCTATAGTTTATAACTCTGTATCTCGTGACTTTAATTAATTACATAGTATTTGATGTAAATGTATGTGAGAATGTAAGAACTTATTAGTGTTTTGTTTATTATAGTTCTTACGGCGAACTTATGCTGAAATAAAGACCGTAAACTAGCTGCCGAGTGTTTTGTGGTAAATACAGGGGCAGTATACCAATTACTTGTCAATCAATCAATTATTAATCAATCATTCAAATCAGATATCAATCATGTCAATAAACATTGAGCGTAAGAATATGTGTTGCACTCGTCCAGTTGTGTTGAGGTGTGACAGAATACGCAAACATTAAGAATTCCAACCACAATAAGGCTGAAGTGGACACTATCCCCAACAGGCAGTCATCACCATATAGGTAAAACAAAGACTTCATCACTGCGACATTGGTTGATGCGGACGCTGTACCCAAACGGTAGTCTTTGCAGAATACGCAATCATACAGTATTCACTAATGTAACACAAGTAGATGAGGGAAGAGGAGGGTGGGTGGAAAAAATTAATTCATTGCAACAACTCCACTATATAAAATTTCCCATGTCCTTACCTAGTTATCGATTTATCAAGAAAGAAAGAGAAGGAAACAAGAAAATATTAGACTATTTGCGATGGGACCTAATTTTTCCGGAATGCTAGGTTGTGACTAAGGGTGAATATAATTATATATCTGAAAGGACTTAAGATATCCGGAATGGATGGACATAGGGTTACTGAAATCAAATCACTTATCCGAGTCCAGGCTCGTATAAACAGTTTTATTTATGAAGTAAAAATTTCAACATAAATAGCAATTTAGAATGTTCAAGTAACATGTACCTTTAATATATATATATATATATATATATATATATATATATATATATATATATATATATATATATATATATATATATATATATATATATATATCCAAAAATGAAAGAAATATCACAGTGTCCGGTAATTAATATTAGAAAAAAAATTGACAAGGCAACAATGTTAGTAAAACGTAAGCGCTTTCTTCATTATTTCTTCAGACGTTTTACAATTAAAAAAATGTGACGTAATAACGTTACCTGTTGATAACGTCAAAAACAATGCAATGACGTCACAATGCTTATAGAGGAAACAATTATAGAGTCAAAGTAAAATAACATAATTCATAGTGTTATAAGTAATTGAGTCATGAGACAGTCTATATCAAACTATTTAGGATAGTTTAAAAATCTTGATAAAATGTTTTTCTTTTTCCTGTCTTTCTAAAACGTTCTCTGTTTTGAGTTTATAAAAGGGATAAACTGTGAATTGTCCCTGTCCACAAACAGCAAGATGTTCACTGAGTTTTATCTTTCTGTACTCGGGTTGGTTGATATGCTGTCTGTGTATTCGTATCCGTGTGCGAAGGGCGGTTCCGGTTTCTCCTATGTATAATTCTCCGCATCCAGCGCATGATATACAATAAATCAGGTTTTTTGATGCACAGGTCATATCTGCATATACGGTAAATTTCTGGTTTCCGAGTGTAAAAGTACTCCCCTCTTTAATATGTCGGCATGTTCCACAACGTGAATCCGAGCATGTATTGACCGTGTATGAATTCCGTTGTTGAAATGAAGATTTGCACAATATTCTCCGGAGGTTTTTAGGTTGTCTTTTACTGTTGATGAATTTATATTTTCCAGCACTTTGGACATTTTCTCATCAGTCTGTAAAAGGTTGTTGAAGTGACGCACTGTAGGAGTAATATTCCTGTTCTTCGGATTGTAGGTTGTTACAAGCGGTAATATTGAGTTATCCGGGTTGTCAATTTTGAGGAATTAATCAGCGTTTCTCTGTCGATTTCTTTGGCCTTTTTTATCCCGTCCTCAATGATTCCGGAAGGATAACATTGTTCAAGTAAATATTTTTTCAATTCATTTAGACGATCATCTCTTGTTTTCTCGTCGCTAACTATTGTGCAAACTCTTCTAGCTAAATTGTACGGGATCGAGCGTTTCGTATGGCTAGGATGACAGGAACTGAAATGAAGATATTGATGGGTGTCCGTCGGTTTGTAGTATATGTCTGTCGAAAGACATTCTCCATCTTTTTTAATTAGGACGTCCAAAAATGGAATACTTTGTAGACTTTCTTCCATTGTGAATGTGATATCAGGATCTAGATCATTCATAATATTTAGCTGTTAGATTCGCATCGCTGTCATTCCAAATTATAAAACAATCATCGAGGTATCTTTTCCAATTGTTCTTTATATTTTCTGTAGTTTGTTGGTCAAAGTACCGAGTTGCGCTTTCATACATCTTTCAGAATGAGGGATTGCTTCTATTGGTCTGCTTTCATTTTGTGTTTCAAGAAACGATTTTAGCAAATTTATTATCTCCATTATTACGTCATAATACCGCTCTTGACGTCAAAAAGTCAAAAATATATTGCACATTGTTTTGTTTTAAAAATGACATTTGAACAGCGTAAATTTATGGCAAGTCATCAGAAAAAATGTAAATATAAGAAATGAAAATATAAGGAAGAATTTAAACTTTTGAAGATCGATGAGGTATATGACCTACAACTTCACGCCAGCATATTTATCATGAAGCGCTAACGCTAATTCATTTCCTAAGATAAGTCACTCCTGAAATTTGTCATATCGAGGATTTTTGAGAAGTATATTTTGGATAAAAACTCATAAAGTGTAATTCAAAATAGCAAAGAAAATAAGGGGTCAGTGTGCATCCTACTGATCTACGGTACATTTAATTTGACCTTTTTGCACTTAAATTTCATCTCTTTGGTTAATTACTTTAACCGTTATTACATTTGATTAGATGTAAGCATGGCAATAAATGAAATCTTTTTTTTTTACGTAAAATAGTTTGAATAATATTTATCAATATTTACATTCGCTGTGTTTTTCTACTAAGCCAACTGTAAAATTGATTTGAAAATTATTTTCGTGCATACTCACGCGTAGAAATATACACCAAGAAACGTGCGTTACTCTGATGTCACAATGAGACTGCAGCGACGTTAAAAAATTATAACAATATAGGGCAACGAGAAATTCAAATATTGAGTATATTTAGGTGCTTCCAAACATGTAAAATGTAAATATAAGGAATGTTTAGTTTAGTGTGAATTATTGGTGTGAGAATCACACAGACTTGCACGTAGGCATATTTTGCATGAAGCGCTAGCGCTTTTAATTATATTATAAATATTAATTTTTTTCAGTAGTTTTGAAGTAAAAGCTTCTGCGTGAACTTTTCTAAAAAGCTAACGAGTGACTTACCTTAACGTAGGACCACGTCGTATGACAACATTACTAGTGAATGTGTTTACCCTGTGCTAGATCCATTATGGCGTCATAATTGATTCATTGTCACTTTTCCCCGTACTTTTCGGCTTCAATAGAAATGGTAGAAAATATATTCACATAATTCAATTTAAGGGGGCCGACTATAGTTTCCATTGCACAATATTTCGCGCATCATAGTGTAAAGCGTAAAGCGTATTTACTGTTTTAATTCAACTTTCTTCGCTTAATTATCAAAAAGAAACAAAATTAAGAAATTATAGGTATAAAAATGTAATTACAATTTGATATAACTGATTTTTAACCGATTTTGCAAATGATAGGCAGGTTGAAATCGTTGTAGTGTGTTTTTGACGTTATGATAATCTGTAGCTTTTCAAGAAAGAGGTGATAAAAATATTATTTAAGAAAAAGTAATTAATATACGCTCTTGAAATTTAAAACATAGAAATTTGAGAATATCTCCAATATTTTTATTATGTTTTCATGTGGATTCATTGTGTACGTCATATTTTGTAATTTCTATAAAAATAGTAAAATTTGCTAATTTTTGGCATTTTGAGATGCCCCCTCTGGTTACAAGACGGTAGAATTTTGTGTTTCTTACATATATTGTATAATATTGTATAAGTCATCAAATTATATACAATTATGGACTCTTTTGGTGTTGAATATGGTTTGTTATTCACCAGAAAAATATTCATATTGACCGACACGAAGCCGAGGTCAATATGGATATTTTTCTGGTGAATAACAAACCATATTCAACACCAAAAGAGTACATAATTGTTTTATTATATAGTCGGGATTTGAATGCATAAAACATTGAAGGCTGTATGACGACACCATTTTCATTCTCGATCTTCCACTGTTGTTAATAAAAAAATTTCCAGATTACTGTTTGTAGCCTCTGTGTTTTCCTTTCCGAGTTTCGCTATGTGTAAGACGTCCAAATGTTAAAAAATAATCCTGAAATAGGTTTAAATGATTGTTTTCCTGCTCAGATACGTAGCTCGCTGCGGCCGTTGCAACCATTGTTTACAACGTTGATCGATATTTTGATTTTGACGTCACAATGCCGCTGCACGCGCATTGACCCTCCGGTGAATACGGCCTAAAATCCGGTGAATATGTAGTGTTTTGAACTGTTTGCGTTTGTATAGATTATATAGGGACTATAAATAGACTATATAATAATAATTATTATAGTTTGAACAAAATGTCTATTGTAGTATTTGTATAATTTGTTTTAAAGTGCTAAAAATTGGCATTTCCCTTTATGATCCTATTATAAATGCACCTGTATTTTAAAGGCCGAGGTTTTCAACCGTACGGTTTTCCTCAGGTAAGTTTGGTGTGGGGTGGAGCTTAATCGAAGCGGCTGAGAAGGCCCGAGAGAACGACGCTGGCTTGTGTATACTACCTATATACACAGGATGTTACCTGAGTGTATTACCTGTATGAGTTTTTCTACGACTTTTTATTTCGCGTTACAGAGAACCAAAAAGAGACCATCATATGCATGGACCTGACCACACTCATGAATTGAAATGAGAAATAAAGCATTTTTTGTTGCAGACAGAATTCTTCTCAATTTCTTTCTTTTAAAATAATTAACATTTTTAATAATTCAACATTTTTTATATACATGTATCACCAAAATCTGTCGTTGTAATCTAACGACAAAAAGGGAAGTAATTCAAATTGCATATCGTCTGCTCAAAAAGAAAGAAGAAAGTGAATCATAAAACAGTCTTTTGGTAAATAACAATAAAACTAAGAAACGATGTTTTGAGAATAAAATGTTGAAGTAGAAATATTATTGTCTAAATATATATCTTTTTAAGATAAAACCTTGTTGATTTTTATTTAGAAAACAGTACAGAATTGTCTTATAAACATGAACAATGTTACAATGCTGTCTTATTTGTTAAAAAAAAATATGATACTAGCTTCAAACGCTGGTCAGGTTATTTTGTTAATTAATGGAGGAATAAATGTAAATTAACTCATGTTTTGACACGGAAATTAAAATTATCGACTGTAATCGCGATATGAAATCCCCCATTTAAAATTAAATTTATATTATATATTAAATTAATTTATTAATTATTTGATAGTTTGATTATATTCCAGGCATATTCTTATTAATTGAAAGAAAGAAAAAAACGATTTGATTGCTTCTTTATCACGTCGGGATGTGCGGTAGGCATCAAAAGCCTGAAAGTTAATTCGATGGTTGGTACGATCTCCAGACAAGGTACACAAGATATACACAACAGCAGCAAACTAAATGTCAATCAAATCAACGTATCCAATCCCAGGCTTATTTCAGATGATTGACAGGGGTTCTAAGACCAGGTAAATTTTAAGGAGGTGCTTATTTCCTCCCCCTTTAAGACGGTCCCTCAAAAATACCTGTACGGTAGATTGTCCCCAAACTTTGCATGTACACTGAAATTAATGTAAATTATATATGGTATAAAAAGGAAGAGTTTCGCTATTGTAGTTTTCACACAATAAAACTATAGTCGGTCCCCTTAATATTATGCCGAAAAAAATCTTAATTAATTTTTTTTGTTTTGTTTTAATGCTTAATGAAATATGTTTTTTGAAATAGAGAAACCTGTAGGCACCTTTCAATTAATAGATCTTGACCTTAATTAAGTTAACAAATCCAAGACCATCTTGTGTAATGAAATAACAATGTATAAAGCTTACTGTATTTATGTAAATGGTATGTACATGTATTTATTTTGTAGGAATGCAAAAATCCTAAAAAAAATCTTCAGTTGCCAACTAAATAGTTGTAATTGTTTATGAAATGTGTCAAAGATGTACATGTTGTAGATCGTGTGATCGTGTGTACATTCTGTGATATCTATCATTCCTTTTCATAATTATTTGTCACTTATTCATATTCTTGGAGTTTGATTACAATTGATTACAAATTAATTTTTATTCTATTATATACATGTACGATCTTTTTAAATTAAAATTACAATTTTTGATAGACATTTATAATATGAAAGAAACCCCAAAGAGTCAATTAATAATTAAATCCCGTGTAAGTGCAAAAAGGTCAAGAATATAATGATTCATTCATTATCTCTCATTAGTTAGAGGGGAACGGTATATATTTTAATCACTTTTTGTAATCATTTAGATATATTCTTTATCAAATTAAAAATTGAAAACATTGTGACAAAGACCTCTGAAAAATATTTACAAATTTAGGGTGGACAATTGACGTGAAATTCAAATATATAGAGTTCATTCGCCTATAGTTTTTAAAAAGTGGACTTATCTTTTATTGCAATTGAATAAAAAAATTATACTCGGTAAATATTGTTTAAAACTACTCAATTATTAAACAATAAAATCTACGATGTTTAAAAAAATAATTTTTTGATTTTTTCTTTGCATGACAAGTACCCCTGAAAATTACTGAAATTTTTTTGAAGGCGTAAATTGTAATTACATGACTGTATCATTCCTTGTTTAACTGCCTGCACTACATTTAATAACAAAGAACATGTCATGAGCTTTTGACTGATTGATAAGCAGGTGCTAATTTATCATTATGAAAAGTTTGAAAATCTTGTGACAAAGACTTTTCCGACATAGGTTCTACCTCAAGTATACAGTTAATTAAGACAAACCACTTAGTTTAAATTCAATCAATGAGAGAACTGATCATTTTAGCAAAAGAAGGAAGGTGTTTAAAAATGTTACTTGTTATGTTGCCCAGTAATAGCAATTTTGAAAAGAGATGTGTTTTTAATTAAGCAATTTGCTGTCAAAGACTTCTGATTTGCACTTTGAAGAATAGTGAATATTTGAACAATAAAATAATCATTTATACCTAATATATGATTTACTTTAATAAAAAGAAGGCACTCATTCTCTTTCCACCTTGAATAAACGTCTCCCCGTAGACGGAAGATTTGGATTTAATGGTCGCCATGCTTATTTTTGGAAAAGATATTTATATCAACCCATTCTGTTGCCAAGATTTGACCACTTCTGACAAATAAACCGTTCTTTTTATAAAATAACTTACATGTAAATTAATTTAAAATTCAGAAAAATCATTAAGCTTTTGTGGCAGAGCGCTATGGAAGGGGTCACGTGTCCGCCTATATCACGTGATTCGCGCATGAGCAGTACGGTGGTTGATGTGCATTAAAATTAGGGAGGCATATTTAAAAAATAATCAACAGTGAAACCAAACATGTTTTTTTTATGGGGGTTATTCAATTAGTTCGCGAACTTTTTGATCACCCTTCTTATTAGTGATCTTTTTGTTTAAATTATTATTCAGGAAGACAGCTCAATTTCTGGAGGGTCTAGAAGCAAATTCTTTGCCAAAACAATTGAAGGGTTTTTGAGAGGAAGAAACCAGGGTCAGGAATCCACTACATTAAATCTCTTTACACCTTGTAGAGTTAAAGTGTGTTGGGGATAATCAGAAAGTTTTGGTTTTGTCACACCAGCAATATATGCGTCAGATCTGTAACCCTTTGACTTTGTTCAATTTTCCAAACTTGAAAATCACACTTTTCAGAAAAAAAGAGTCCAGGAAATCATAGAATCTGCTATATTCCAGAATATTAAGTGGCATTCAAGAAAATAAAACTAAAAATTCGATAAAAAATTTACAGATATGTGTTTTAATTAAAAAAATAATATTTCAGTTAAATCAATAAGACTAAATTATTAAAAAAACGTTTTTTTTGTTCTTTCTGAGCAGGGAGGATATTATTTATTGAACAGTTCTCTTATGGAAAATCAAAGTTTTCAAACTTATCACTATAGTGTCCTAGTTACATTGTTTTACTATAGTAAATCAAGGAATCGAAATGTTCACTATAGAAAATCAACATTTTCAAAGTTATCACTATGGTAAATCAAAGTTTATACCATAGTAAATCAAAATTTTCATAGAAAACACCATCATGGTAAATGAAAGTTTTTATAGTCATCACTTAATTTAGTGAATCAGAGTGTCAAATTTATCAATAAAGTAAATCAATATTTTCAAAGTATCAAAGTTATCACCATAGTCAACTAAAGTTAAATCAATTGAATATAATATCTTTTATTCGGGTTACAACACCTGTCCAAACTCCTTTTAAAGATTATTTTAGTCATAATACTATGATAATAATTTTGAGATGATCCACATCTTTGACACATTTTATACACAATTTGCCAAATTATCTTAATTGTCTAAAAACTTTAAGGTTTATTTTTAGTCTTAATACTGGGTGTGTGACTTTTATATTTTATTAGCTCACCTGAGCAGAAGGCTCAAATGAGCTATTCGGATCACATTTTGTCCGTCTGTCCGTCTCTCTGTTTGTCTGTCTGTCCGTCCGTCTGTAAACTTTTCATATTTTTGACTTCTTCTCAAGAACTAATGGGCCAATTTTGACCAAACTAGGTTTAAAACATCTTTGGGTGAAGGAAAATTTAAATTATTAAAATAAAGGGCCAAGATCCCCTTAGGGGAGATAACCAAGAAAAGACAAAAAATAGGATGGGATTATTAAAAAATCTTCTTCTCAAGAACCACTGGGCTAGAAAAGCTGAAATTTATGTGAAAACATACTTTGGTGGTGTAAATTCAAAAATGTCCAATTCATGACCCCCAGGGGTTTGGGTGGGGCCACAATGGGGAATCAAAGAAACATTTGAAAATTTTTTGAAAATCCTCTTCTCAAGAACCAATGAGCCAAAAAACTGAAAATTATATGACACTAACTTTTCTATTGTCAACTTCCCTTACTTTGCAGCAATATACCTTCATCACCTGCATACGGAGATTATATATCTCAGTTGATTCGATACGCAATAGCATGCTCTACGTATGAACAATTTCTTAAACGAGGTAACCTATTGACAAGCAAGTTGATGAAACAAGAATATCAACAGTCTCGTTTAAAGACATCATTTCGTAAATTCTATGGTCGATTCAATAACCTTGTTAGCAATTACAATTTATCATTGAATGAAATGCTGACTGACGTTTTTCATACCAATTGTTAGTCCATTATTTATACACTGAATTGACGATGGATTTTTTCTGTTATTTTCTGATTATGACAACGAGCACACGGCGGGTGTGACCGGTCGGCAGGGGATGCTCACTCCTCCATGGTACCTGATCCTACCTCTGATGTTTCGGAGGTCCGTGTTTGCTCTGCTCTTATTTTGTATATTGTTTAATGGACGTTGAGATTGAATACTGTTCGTTATTTCCATATCCTTCATGGAAGCATCCTGGGGTGGTAAAGATTCTAAATTGTACAAATCATGACCCCTATGGGTTGGGCGAGGCCACAATGCGGAATCAAAGTTTTATATAGAAATATATTGGAAAAATCTTTAGATATCTTCTTCTGAAGAACCACTGGGACAGGAAAGCTGAACTTATATGGAAACATTCTAAGGTGATGTAGATTCTAAATTGATCAAATGATGACCCCTGGGGGTAGGGCGGGTCCACAATGGGGAATCAAAGTTTTATATAGAAATATATAGGAAAAATCTTTAAAAATCTTCTTATCAAGAACCACCTGCCCAGAAAACTGAAACTTATGTTAAAGCATCCTGGGATAGTGTAGATTTCAAATTGTCTAAATTACGATCAGTGGGTAGGATGGGGTGACAATATGTATTACAAGGGGAATTATTGTAAAGAACAGAATGGTCAAAGCTTCTCAGGTGAGCGATGTGGCCCAAGGGCTTCTTGTTTTTAGAGCTGTAGCATTTTTGGAATATTTAACCACAAATCAGAACAACCTACATTGAATTGTGGTAGTTTGTTGGATGTATAAATGTTTTATATATTTTTGGGCATACTAATTTGTCATTTATTTAAAAATAAATGAATTACAATTTTAATTCATCAACAATTAGTTGAGTTTTCTTGTTTCAAACTGAGCACTTTTATAGCAGTTATCAATAAAGGATTTTCCTCAATTTGATCGTTTATCTTTTCGAACTTTGGAAGTAGTACATATTGTTTCTACATATAAATAGGTTATCGATGGTGCAGAGTATTTAGATGTGAAATAATTGCTGCATTATCTATCACAGTTAAGAAGATCATTTGTGGACCTCTACCATTGGTAACTTGTAAGTCTATTTCATTTGTTTGTATGTTAATAAGGGTGTGCTGAATTTTATTGATATATTTTATTTTTTTTTTCTGTTCTTTTTAACCATTGTTGTAATTTTAGTTTTTTTTTCTATTTTGTATGACCTGTCACGTAGCCTCATGGTAGGGCGTTCGCTACGATATGGGGGGTGAGTGGGTGGGGGTGATTGGGTGGGGATGCCGGGTTCAATTCTTGTCCCTGCGCCGTGTCAGATTTAAGGCGTAATAATATTCCTTACTGAAGCGAGCGGCATTCATAGTGAAAATCGACGGTCTTTCGGATGAGACCTAAATAACCGAGATTGTCACCGTAGTTGTTGACACGAAAAGAATAGTAACTGCTAAATCTCCGCAAGTGTCTAGCTCTAAAATTAATGCTTTTGTTGGCATTGAGTGACTTTTTAATATGTGAAAAAAATCCGCAAATGGGACGCTGATCAACATACAATTAAATGCATTTTTTCAAAAACCATAATTACTATTTTATTCATCTTGTATGTGTGTATGTTTTTCTACTCATAGCTGAACAGAGAAACGAACAAAAGGACAGGACAAAAAGTATTCATATATACTGTAGATCACTAAATTTTCACGACACCTTCTTTTGCGAAATAGTCATTGACTCTTCATAAGCAAGACAAACTTTTCACGAATTGTGGTTATTGCTCTACATAATCCTAAAGAACACTATAATAGTATTAAACAACTGAAATTTCGCGTACACGGTCTCACTGTAAGAAAGAACCTAATAGTATTACGTGATTGTTCATTTCTCGCAAAAAAAAAAAAAAACAAATAGTACCATAACACCTTTTCTCCGTTAAATGATTACTATTGAACCATATCGTTTTGTTTGTATTTTAATTTTTTATTCTGATTTTTATTTTTTGGTTTCTGTCAATGCTCACTAATAGGGAATACGAATCAGAAAATGTCAACCTCAACTGAGAAGGATCAATGTGATCATGGAACAATGGACATTAAAAGTAAGTCATTAATAGGATAACTTTTTTTTAATTTTACATTTCACAATTCATTAATAATCATTTAAAATTAGCTTGATTTTAGAATGAAGGGAATGATATAATAATTGTATAATTTGATAATTTACTTTTGAAACAGTATAGTTTTAATTGAGTCAAAGTTTCGCAAATTCTATGGTATACATGTATACAATGTACGTGTTATCAAATACAATCTTTCATTTATCTAATTGAATACTGAAGATTGTCACACAATTTGCATTGCCATGGCTTTCACACTATTGTTAACGGGTACTTCCATTTGCCCTATCATAACATTGATCACTGTTACAACGCACTTTCAAATATTACGCACTTAGAAAATAGTTTTTCGAAGTGCGTTAAATTTTGGACCAAATCAACGCACTTTGAAAAAAAAGTATGACTCGGTCAATATTCTTGCAAATCTTAGGTATAATGAATAAATGAAACTGTTTGGGAATTCTTTGGTAATGAGGTCACTTCAGTATATGAAAGTGAACAATTTTGATTTTTTCATACTTTGAATTATCTTTTACATACAAATATTTTTCTGTACCTAATTTTTTCCAGTTGGCATGCATTTTATGTAAACTTTCAAAGTCATACCAGTGTATATTTGGGTGTAGCATATATAGGCATCTGTACCAGGAGGGGGATTAGGCACACAAATGTTTTGCAAAGATACACATAATATAGGCATTGAAAATAGGAACTTACCTTGGGGGTAGTGTCCACTTTCAATTTGCTACCGACAGTTATATACAATGTATAAGAAAAAAGAGTTGGGCCTAGGGACATTCTACTCATCGTCTCCTTGTTTTCAATGAGGTTAAATGAAGACATGTTAATGAAACAGTTTTTCGCGAGATATAGTTACTACAAATTGATTCTATTTAGTACTAAAATCTAAGTAAAGATGTTTTATACGTATTTTTCAAAGTGCGTTAAATGTCCCCATGGTAAAAATTGTATATGTACACTCTTAATGCATTTTGATTTTTTTTTTCAAAGTGCATTGATTTTGTCCCAATATTAACGCACTTTGAAAAATTTTTCAAAGTGCAATTTTTTTTCAAAGTGCGTTGCCACAGAGCATGCAGTGCTGATCAACAAGGAATGCTAATTTTTCCATTTGACCAATCCGACCTCAGGTGCTTTAATGTAATGGTTTCATTTAAGATAAGCTTTCAAAGATACCGATTTCCAAAAGAAAAGGAGTAACATTCAATAGACTTTACAAAACAATGTCTCATTAATTAATGTTTCTAATATGTACTTAATATATAGGAAATGTAGGAAGAACCTACATCTATATGTAGGATCAACTCTTTCGTTTGGTTTAATTTTGTTTCGTTGTTTCGTTTTCATGTCCTTAAAGCTTATAAAGATTTATAAAAAAAATAATGCATCTGTAATTTTAGTTCGGATTCTCGCTATATCTTATACCTCTTTATGAAAAGCCCGACCTAGTCACTGTTCAGCAAATATAATCAGTCGACAACACTCAGTAAATAACAAAAAAATTCAAATGTCCAATGCAGGAAAGTAAGATACAAAAGAAACAATTATAGTTGTAAAGGCCAGTGCAGTATAAAAGCATACTCGGATATACAGAACAAGATACATGTAAAATGTTAAGATATTAAAGAGATGATTTATTGCTGATTGACAACATCTACATGTATGCTGTATTGAGTTTTACTAAAGGTCGTAAATTTTGCCGTAGACGTAGAAGTGAAGATAGACTCTACGACTGAATTTACGTGAGCGTAGAAGGCGTTTTACTCAAGGTCGTATCTACGTTATCTACGTTCGTAAACGTAGATCGTGACGTAACTTTCCACGTGCACGTAGTTTACGACTGGAACTCTTCAAAAAAGAAGTTGAAAAGTGATTAGCAATGTATGTTGCGCATACCCAATGCTACTTCCGTGTTCGTCTGCAATACTAGAGGAGAAAATGAAGAAAAAGACTCCATAAGCCGAGTTGGAATGATCTCGAGATGGAGGTTTTATTTGAGGCCTGCGCTTTGTTAGTAAAAGTCATCTGTGGTAAGCTGTTTTCCGGGTTTACCACGGATTCAAAGAAAAAATCCTGGGAGGCAATTACGAACAAGTAAGTTATAAACTATCGTAATTATTTGACCTTCTAAAAGCGTAATCTCTCTCTCTCTCTCTCTCTCTCTCTCTCTCTCTCTCTCTCTCTCTCTGAACTTTTAATGCGACTCTTTTGTGTTATTTGAGAGAAAAAATTATTGTTTTTATTTAAGCCCCCTTTTGCTACTGGGATGGACACAATTTTTATAATTGGAGTCTATCACAGAGCTTAAATGCACTTGATTACTTTGTAAAACGATTACGATGTACAATGTATTTCAACATGCTGATATCTTTCCTAGAAGCTTTAATCGGGGTTATGTGTAATAATTATAACTTTCATACTGAAGACTTGTCATCCTTTGAAGTGTAAGCATAGATGTGTTTTGATATGTACATCTTTTGTGAATTATTTACTAAGCTAAATATTGATAATGTTAATAGTCATCCTGGAATATACTTTGAAGGCTTTGACACATTGACAATACTGCTAACGTGGTTATATTGACGAGTTGAAAAATTGACTATTTTTTGTTTTTGAAAATTGACGATTGTTAATTTTGACGTAATATTTAATCAAGATGTATATGTATCTTTGAATTCACGGGAATAAAAAGGCAAAATTCATCAAAATTTTAATTTTTTTACAGACCATCTACAATGTGTAAGATTGTACAATCTTTAGTGTGTAAGATTTGATTAAATGAATTGCCTTCTTGTAATTTGTTTTCATTTGAAGTGGTCAATTGCCTGAGGTGACAAATTAGATCAAACACGACGTGATAATTACGCAAGGTTATTACGCATGAAGCATCTGAAACACTAGTTTAGATTCAATGATTTAAAAAAATGTTATTATATTTTACTGTGTTTTCATAACTTATTACAAAGGAAATTAACAATCACTTTGATCTAGTTTTAATATACGCGTAGGGAAAACCCGAGAAAATTAAGCGGTAATGTTGTACAATGGTCAATGTCTGTTGTGACGCTATATATATATGATATGAAGTTTGACGGGTGTACATTTTGACGAGAAAAGAAAAATCGTTAATGTAGTCAAAATTAGGACACTGTCAAAATTTCCACGTTTACAGTATTTGTGGTTTAATTAATCTGAATGTCATGGTGCAAAAATTTATTTCTATAGTAGCCAATTAGTGTCATTAAGCGTTTTTATATTGTTCCTATTTATCCTCATTGATTTCTTTTTAAATTTAAAGAAACAGTTAAAAATTAGTAAGTCAAGACATTTTGTTTGGCATTTAATGCGTTTATTTGTAAATTTTGTTTATAATACTTTTACAAAGTGCATGTACACACACATACAACACTCACCAGAGTTGTTGCCTATGTATCGTATGTTGGGTCAGCTATTTGCACGGAGGCTAGACCAGGGTGTTCTTACAAGACAGAACTGTAGTTCTACAATGTTGACACATCATTAAAATATATCATGATTTAAATATGATATGAACATGGTGTAATGTGTGTATGTACTTTCAATATGATTAAATTTAATGAGATATGTATGTGTGTTGTGTTTGTCTATTTGTTTTCGATGCACTGCATGCACACATGAATTAATGCTTCGCTACAGCCTACATGTACACCCATACGCATGGCCTCTCCATAATATATTTCTGTTGTGCCACTTCAAAATTGGCTATTTTGACAAAAATTATAACCATTATTCCATAATACGTAAAATGTATCTTTTACATTAATCAATAGGTATAATACAAATTAAGTAGTATTAAGCAACTGTATCTTGTACCAGATCAGAGCTTTCTGTGAAAAGAGAAAGAATAGATGCGTACAAGGCGAGGACAATGCCCCGCTTTGAGAAAAAAAAAACATTTCTCAATTCTTAAAGTTGTATTTTTAAAAATGTTACTGTTATATCACTTTCCACAAATTTTATCCTGTTTTTCATTAATATAATATTTTATCTAAAATTTATTTTTCACTCAAGTTTTTATGAAATAACAAAAAAGAAAAAGCTTCACGTTCGAATTCTCTCCATAGCTCAGGGTTTGGTCCAAGACCGTGACCGCTTTAACCACTACGTTATGAAGTTACGTGCAATATCGACGTTTGCCAGTGTTATTTAAATGAAAGAGTTTGTTGAAGCGTACTTTTTTTTCAAAAATTTTGGATTTTCATATAGAATGGGTTGGGATTCCATTTTTTGGACGAATGGAATAGATTTCACATTTATGTTTCCATCTTTAAAGCGTTAATGAAAAATTGATACTTGACCCATTCATGTTTAAAATTCATTTTTTATAGCTCTTATGAACTCATTTTCACTAAATATGCTTAACTGTCAACTTTGAAATAAAGATCATCATATAAAAAGTCGTTCAGTAAACTTTCTCTCTGAAAGTATGAATAATTTCATGGACAGGTGCAAATTTATTACTGATTTGGGAACTCTCCAAGGGGGAACAATATTTCATCAACTTCCATATTGTTTATATTTGTGATGGAAGTACCTGCAGCTGTGAAGGAATTTAAGGGGACCTTTTCATTATGGGTCATAAATAGGCATCAACTTCATTGATCAATTCTAGTACATAGAACTCTCCTAGGAAATCTGTATTTAGTCCAACACTTCTGGAGGTTGACTTCTGTAATACACGTTCTATAAGAAATGCTCGTCGAAGAAACAAACTGATGCCATTTTTGTAAAGCTATGTGCGTTTCTACGACTTCTACAGGGAACCCTTTGATTTTCCCGTAAATCTACGCTAAAACGATACGAGTTTATTGTTAAAGGCAAAATCGGCGTAAGTTACGGCTACGTCTACGCTTACGTCTACATTTTGACTTTAGTAAAACTGGTCTTCCAACAATCTTTCAACTTTCCCATGGGTATTAATTGCACTCAATTATTATTAGATTATTTTGTATTCATATGAGGCAGACTGTATTTGATAGAATGTACACGAGATGAAGAAGATATACTTGTTGTGGTCTTTAACTCGACATTAAGATATTTTTACAAACCCGTATCATTTTAAAATCGTTATTATAATTCAACCATCAACTTTATATATCAAAGTGATCTTTAAATAAACGTTTCCATAGAGTCTGACAAATATGTTTTACACTACTATAGTTCTTTTTGGGGGGAGGGTATTTCTTTATTGGTTCTTTCTCCATATAAAATATGAATAATAATCTATTATAATTTTCTAAATTATTTGGGACTTATTATCGGGAAAAAATAATTTACATAGGCGTAAACAATTCATAGTTGCCCACATAACTATGCCAATTGTTAGCAGACCACAATTTTTCCTAAACAGACCACATGTGATGATTTATTTATTTCTTGCAATAAACTTTGAAACATATTTGATATATTTCAATGTCAATTCCTATTTTTTAAACATGGAGCTTGCATAAATTCTTCAAAATCATTTCAGTGGAAAAGAGGGGAGAACCACGGGAGAAAGGATCTACGAAACCTAAAGTTCTCTACTACAAAAGTAAGTCACTGTAAAATTACACTACTAATCGAACGGATGTGATGAACTAATAAGATTCGTAATCAATTTAATCCCAAGCTTTGCGATTTAAGAAAACATAGGTAAAGTTAACATTCAAAAAACAGTGTAATCATTTATCATAAATTTAAAGATGCATAAAATTGAATGTATTGAACAAGAAATTCAATGAAACAATAAGGTAATATGTGACTTGGGTTCAGAGCAACATTGATTACTCAGAGCAAAAGACAATATTTTAAGCCTGAGGGGTAAAAATAATCAGTTTAGCAAAAATTATTATTAAATATCTAATCTTGTTGTCGCCCGCGTGGCGTAGTGGTTGGAGCGTCTCCTCTAGAGTCGTAGAGTAGAGAGTTGATCCTAATGTTGCTAGTTCGAGAGGGACGGTAAATAATACACAATCAGTCAATCCATGTATCTATGTAATTCCTCTGAAACACGCAGCACTGTTAAGGCTTACTATGAGAAATCAACGGACAATAAAAGTGCAAAAACGGGGATTGTTTTTAAAACTGAATTTATTTTTATTCAGCTGTTCTATTATCACAGAACTTAAATACTAATGGAAATAGCATAGTATAACCTACTCTGTGCTCTTCGGAGTTTGGTCCCATCGATGGACAGTCACGTGATGAATGCATTGTAGGTACATGGAATGTATGTCAATAACAAATTTCAATATTGCAAGGGCATAACCTAGATGAAATTAAAAATTCAAACAATCAATTGTTTCTGCATACTTTGTAGTTTCTGGAAAGTGCTGCTGCTTTGAATAGAATTTGCGTTTTAATAGTTATAATTTCAAGTAAATAGGCTGATGTCGAAATATGTTTGACTTTTACCAAATATTTTGTATACTTATGAAGTCATGCCTTCGATTTAAAGAAAGCAGCAGCAATTTTCAAGTTAAGAAACATAATCTTTATTTATATTATAAAAAATAGTCAAGATTTATTTAGTGTATGCCCTTGCGAAAAAGCGATTTTATGAGGCACGTCGATGTAAAATATACCTAACCGGAACATTAAAACACGACAGAATGATTTAACTACATTCTCTTGATAGTTGATGAATAATCGCACTTAACAAAGGATATATATTGGTATTATCAGCCTATTAAAAACCCGTAAATAATACTAGGAGACTTATTGT
The DNA here is from genome assembly GCF_032062105.1 of Saccostrea cuccullata. Taxonomy (NCBI): domain Eukaryota; kingdom Metazoa; phylum Mollusca; class Bivalvia; order Ostreida; family Ostreidae; genus Saccostrea; species Saccostrea cuccullata. Next base: position 327,289 of record NW_026932547.1, read on the forward strand.
TCGCAGAACAATAAGAGGTCTTTCCACCTTCTTTGAATTTCAATTTCATTTAATATTTATCTCTTTAAAATTAAATTTCATCAAAAAGAAACCAGGAATGGCTTAAAAGAAGAAAAAAGGGAAAAAATTCAAAATTTGGAGGTGACCTTGACCTTTGACCTTCAAGTAATTTTCAAGGTTAAAGGTCAAGGGTCACATTGTAATTAACCTCAGGTCTCTATGACGTATAGTTTTAAAGTTATAAGGTTTCATGGTAAGCACAAAAGAATTAAAGGGCAGTAACTCATTCAAGGAGTCACCAGATCCTTTCTCACTTGAACATAAAAGTTGTGCCTAAAGTCCCATAAGACATAAGTGAAGATTTCATGTCTTTACGATTTACTTTTTCGGAGCAATAGCAATTACAAGGTTTTTCGCAAAAGGGGCAATAACTTTTAATAGGGTCAATCTTAAGGGACAAGAATGAAATCTTTGAAATAGGTTTAAGAGTACATATCAATGATGCAAAGACATTAAGTATATGTTAAAAGACAAAAAAAGATGTAAAAAGAGCTTCATTTCTCAATTTTGGAATGACTTTGACCTTTGACCTTTACATGAATTTTATGAGCAAAGGTTAATGAATCTTATGCAGTTAGTCCCATCTCTTTACGACTTCTCATTTTGAAAATTTTTAATTATTTGTACAATTCAAAGATTTTCAGGGGCAATAACTCATTGAAGGGGTCACCGAATATTTTCGCAATGAATAGATTCCAGAGTCTTCTAAAGGAGTCGAAAATATTAGTGAAGGTTTTATGTCTCTGCGGTTTACGGTTTCGAAGTAGTTGCAATAACAAGGTTTTTTGCACAAAGGGCAATAACTTTTAATAGGGTCAATTTTAAGGGATACGAATAAAATCTTTAAAATAGTTTTAAAAGTGCATAATAATGATGCTAAGACAGTTTGTATATGTTAAAAGACAAAAAAAGATATAAAAAGAGCTTAATTTCTCAATTTTGGAATAACCTTGACCTTTGACCTTTACATGAATTTTAAGATCAAAGGTCAATGAATCTAATGCAGTTAGTCCCATGTCGCTACGACTTCTCGTTTTGAAAAGATTTAATTATTTTTAAAATTCAAAAACTTTCAGGGGCTATAACTCATTGAAGGGGTCACCGAATACTTTTGCAATGAATAAATTCCAGAGTCCCTTCAAGTAGTCGAAGACATTGGTGAAGGTTTCATTCTTCTATGTATTACGGTTTCGGAGGAGTAGCGATAACAAGCATTTCTTGCGAAAGGGGCAATAACTTTGAAAGTGGTCATAGTTCATACGCGTTGGGTCAAATTTGTTCCTAACTTTTAATGACCTTTACGATGAACAAAAAGTCTTTTCGATAAATGTCGAAACAAAAAATCAGCGGAAGAAAAATAATAGGAATAACTAGTAGACTAATTGTTCAGAGAACAATTAGAGGTCATTTCCACCTTTCTAAGTGTTTCCGTGTCATTTGAATTAAAAAAAAAAAAAAAAAAAAAAATTAAAAATGCTGCCAGCAGGATTCGAACTGTGGACCCTCAGATTGCCAGGCGAGCGCTCTATTCACTACGCCACAGGCGCTCCGATGAAATTGTTTTCCGTAAACTAATAGTGTAGAAAAAGGAAGAAATGAAAGCACGTGAATAGTTTTAAATAGTACAGAAACACGTGTATTTATTTGTTTGTGATGGAACATAGAGAGGAATAATGAATAGTTCTGAGAAAAACGATTGGTGGATAATGAAAATGGAGATTTCCTATTACAAAAAATCATTTGAGTTTGTTTGTAGTTTGAACAGATTGAGTTAATCATACAGAGCTTATGATACATTCGAACTTCCGTGTCGGCACTGTGTTTACAATTTGTTAAATTTAGGCGCGTTCGTTTTGACAGAGATGGCGAACTCATAGGTAATATAAAATAATCCTCTCTATTTGGATTGAATTAATAGTTATGAGCATAGATTAAACTTGAAACATGCATTTCATGTAGAAAACGGTTTCACGGAGAGCATGGAAATTTATTTTATGTGAAAAATCGCTATTTCTGAGATTCAGTGGATTCATATTTAAATCTAAATAAAATTAAAATAAATTCCATACACCTAAGAAAGCAAGAATACTTGGTATTAAAATGTCGTAACAGAGCAGGAGAATCGAATGATATTAACAATAATTGCAGAAATAGCCAATACGAGCCTTAATTAATTGTTATGCTCAGCAATAACTAAATTTCAGACAGAAAAAAAATGCACATTTTGCCGATATTCACTAGAATTTCAAAATACTTTAGAGACTCACCTTAAAACTCTCAGGACACTTTCTTTCAGGTCTCTTCTTCCTTTTATTACGAATCTTATGCCGATATTTCGTTTCATTTGACTTGTAGACATTTTCTCTAAGTTGGTGTTGATTTTTTTTTATGGGGTGGGGGTGGGGGGCGGTATTTTATAAGCATTTGTTAGAGTGATGGTTGTAAATACCTCCACGACCTTTAGCTTGATTGTGACCTTTGGGTCAATGGGGCCAAAGGTCAAGGTCATTTATCAAGGTCAAAGGTCAAGGTCATCACAAGAGAGAAAGAGAGAGAGAGGTAAACTTGAGATTAACACTTGAAGCTGAATCTAGATAAAGGTAATGAATATTTCTTTTGAGTAAGGGTCAAGGTCAGAAGTCAAGGTCAATGTTAAATATCAAGGTCAAAGGTCAAGGTCATTTGGATTTTAAGCTTAAATTGACAATTTCTCTAGTTTTCTAATGACCTTGACCTTTGACCTTGACCTACTTTCAAGGTCAAAGGTCAAAAGATCTCATGCACTTGGTCCCATATCTTTACCACTTGTCCTTTAAAAGTTTTTAATTTTTCCTGTAAGCTTTAAGACTTATTGAGACAATAACTCATTGAAGGAGTCACCGAATACTTTTGCAATGAATAGATTCCAGAGTCCTCTCAATAGATCCAAGACATTGGTGAAGGTTTCATACCTCTACGGTTTACGGTTTCAAAGGAGTAGCGATAACAAACATTTCTTGCGAAAGGGGCAATAACTTTGAAAGGGGTCAAAGTTCAAACTTCTTGGGTCGTTTTTCGGAATAACTTTTTATATCCAATATAATGAATTATAACGTTTTTCAATAAGTCTTACGGTTTCAAAAGCTCGGCAGAAAAAGAATAATAATAACTAGGAGACTTATTGTTCAAAGAACAATAAGAGGTCTTTCCACCTTTCGAATTTCAATTTCATTTAATATTTATCTATTTGAAATTAAATTTCATAAAAAAGAAACCAGGAATGGCTTAAAAGAAGAAAAAAAAATGAAAATGAAAATTTTTTAGGTGACCTTGACCTTTGACCTTCAAGTCATATTCAAGGTCAAAGGTCAAGAGTCACATTGTAATTAACCCCATGTCTCTATGACTGATAGTTTTAAAGTTATAAGGTTTAATAGTAAGCACAAAATCATTTAAGGGCAGTAACTCATTCAAGGAGTCACCAGATCCTTTCTCACTTGAACATAAACGTTTTGCCTAAAGTCCCATAAGACATTAGAGAAGGTTTCATGTCTTAGCGGGTTACGGTTTTGGAGAAATAGCAATAAAAATGTTTTTCGCACAAGGGGCAATAACTTTTAATAGCGTCAATCTTAAGGGACAACAATGAAATCTTTATCACAGTTTTAAGAGTACATATTAATGATGCATAGACATTAAGCATATGTTGAAAGACAAAAGACATATAAAAAGAGCTATATTTCTCAGTTTTGGAATGACCTTGACCTTTGACCTTTACATGAATTTTAAGCTCAAAGCTCAATGAATCTTATGCAGTTGGACTCATGTCTCTACACCTTCTCGTTTTGAAAATTTTGAATTATTTCTAAAATTCAAAGACTTTCAGGGGCAATAACTCATTGAAGGAGTCACCGAAGACTTTCACAATGAATAGATTCCAGAATCCTCTCAATTAGTCGAAGACTTTAGTGAAGGTTTCATATTTGTACGGTTTACGGTTTCAAAGTAGTAGCGATAACAAGGTTTTTCGCACAAAGGGCGATAACTTTTGTTAGGGTCAATCTTACAGAATACGAATAAAATCTTTTAAATAGTTTTAAGAGTACATATTATTTATGCTAAGACAAGTTGTATATGTTAAGAGACAAAAAAGATATAAAAAGAGCTTAATTTCTCAATTTTGGAATGACCTTGACCTTTGACCTTTACATGAATTTTAAGCTCAAAGCTCAATGAATCTTATGCAGTTGGTCCCATGTCTCTACACCTTCTCGTTTTGAAAATTTTGAATTATTTCTAAAATTCAAAGACTTTCAGGGGCAATAACTCAGTGAAGGAGTTACCGAATACTTTCGCAATGAATAGATTCCAGAGTCCTCTTAATTAGTCGAAGACTTTAGTGAAGGTTTCATATTTGTACGGTTTACGGTTTCAAAGTAGTAGCGATAACAAGGTTTTTCGCCCAAAGGGCGATAACTTTTGTTAAGGTCAATCTTACGGAATACGAATAAAATCTTTTAAATAGTTTTAAGAGTACATATTATTTATGCTAAGACAGTTTGTATATGATAAGAGACAAAAAAAGATATAAAAAGAGCTTAATTTCTCAATTTTGGAATGACCTTGACCTTTGACCTTTACATGAATTTTAAGCTCAAAGCTCAATGAATCTTATGCAGTTGGTCCCATCTCTCTATCACTTCTCGTTTTGAAAACTTTTAATAATTTCTAAAATTCAAAAAGTTTCAGGGGCAATAACTCATTGAAGGAGTCACCGAATACTTTCGCAATGAATAGATTCCAGAGTCCTCTCAATTAGTCGAAGACTTTAGTGAAGGTTTCATATTTCTACGGTTTACGGTTTCGAAGGAGTAGCGATAACAAGCATTTCTTGCGAAAGGGGCAATAACTTTGAAAGGGGTCAAAGATCAAACATGGGGGGTCGTTTTTCAGAATAACTTTTAATATCCAATGTCATGAACTATAAAGTTTTTCGATAAGTCTTGCGGTTTCAAAAGTCCGGGAAGAAAAATAATAATAATAATAATAAACATAAGCATTTCAAGAGGTCTTTCCACAGAAAGGTGGAAAGACCTAATAATAAACATAAGCATTTCAAGAGGTCTTTCCACAGAAAGGTGGAAAGACCTAATAAACATAAGCAAATCAATAGGTCTTTCCACAGAAAGGTGGAAAGACCTAATAATAATAACTAGTAGACTAATTGTTCACTGAACAATTAGAAGGTCTTTCCACCTTCTTCTTCTTTTCTTTTTTTTAAATGTTTCCAAGTAATTTGAATTGTTAAAAAAAAAAAAAAAAAAAAAAATTAATAAGTGCTGCCAGCAGGATTCGAACTGTGGACCCTCAGCCATCAGATTGCCAGGCGAGCGCTCTACGCACTATACCACAGGCTCCGATGACATTGTTTTCCGTAAACTAAGAGTGAAGAAAAAAGAAGAATTGAAAGCACGTGGATTTAAATAAAAATAGTACAGAAACACGTGTATTTATTTGTTTGTTATGGAACATAGAGAGGAATAATGAATAGTTCTGAGAAAAACGATTGGCGGATAATGAAAATGGAGATTTCCTATTAAAAAAATCATTTGAGTTTGTTTGTAGTTTGAATAGATTGAGTTAATCATACAGAGCTTATGATACATTCGAACTTCCGTGTCGGCACTGTGTTTACAATTTGTGAAAATATAGGCGCGTCCGTTTTGACAGAAATGGCGAACTCATAGGTTAGATTAAATATTCATCTCTATTTGCATTGAATTCATAGTTATGAGCATAAATTAAACTTGAAACATGCATTTCATGAAGAAGACAGTGTCACGGAGAGCGTGCAAATTTATTTTATATGAAAAATCGCTATTTCCGAGTTTCAACCGATTCATATTTAAATCTAAATAAAATTAAAATAAATTCCATACACCTAAGAAAGCAAGAATACTTGGTATTAAAATGTCGTAATAGAGCAGGAAAATCGAATGATATTAACAATAATTGCAGAAATGGCTTATACGAGCTTTAATTAATTTTTATGCTCAGCAGTAACTTAATTTCAAACAAAAAAAAATGCAGATTTTGCCGATATTCAATAGAATTTCGTTGTACTTTAGAGACTCACCTTAAAACTCTCAGGACACTTTCTTTCAGGTCTCTTCTTCCTTTTATTACGAATCTTATGTCGATATTTCGTTTCGTTTGACTTGTAGACATTTTCTCTAAGTTGGTGTTGATTTTATTTTTTTTGAAAAGGGTGGGGGGGGGGTATTTTATAAGCATTTGTTAGAGTGATGGTTGTAAATAACTCCACGACCTTTAGCTTGATTGTGACCTTTGGGTCAATGGGGTCAAAGGTCAAGGTCATTTATCAAGGTCAAAGGTCAAGGTCATCCAAAAAAAAAAAAAAAAAGAGAGAGAGTTAAACTTGAGATTAACACTTGAAGCTGAATCTAGATAAAGGAAATGAATATTTCTTTATTACTTTTTGAGTAAGGGTCAAGGTCAGAGTTCAAGGTCAATGTCAAATTTCAAGGTCAAAGGTCAAGGTCATTTGGATTTTAAGCTTAAATTGACCATTTCTCTAGTTTTTCAATGACCTTGACCTTTGACCTTGACCTACTTTTCAAGGTCAAAGGTCATGAGATCTCATGCACTTCCCATGTCTTTACCACTTGTCCTTTAAAAGTTTTTTATTTTTCTTGTCAGCTTTAAGACTTTCAGGGGCAATAACTCATTGAAGGAGTCACCGAATACTTTTGCAATGAATAGATTCCAGAGTCCTCTCAATTAATCCAAGACATTGGTGAAGGTTTCATACCTCTACGGTTTACGGTTTCAAAGGAGTAGCGATAACAAGCATTTCTTGCGAAAGGGGCAATAACTTCGAAAGCCGTCATAGTTCATACGCGTTGGGTCAAATTTGTTCCTAACTTTTAATGACCTTTACGATGAACAAAAAGTCTTTTCGATAAATGTCGAAACAAAAAATCAGCGGAAGAAAAATAATAAGAATAATAATAATAACTAGGAGACTTATTGTTCACAGAACAATAAAAGGTCTTCCCACCTTTTTTGAATTTTTCAAGTTTGTTTTATATCTGACTAATTAAAATTAAATTCCATGAATAAGAAATCAAAAATGTCTTAAAGGATAGAAAAAAATGAAAATTTAAAAAAAAGATAAACTGACCTTGACCTTTGACCTTAAAAAATATTCAAGGTCAAAGGTCAAGGGTCACAATGCAATTGACCCTATGCTTCTACGACCTATACTTTTCAAGTTATAAGGTTTATTAGTAAGTACAAAGATATTAAAGGGCAATAACTCATATAAAGGGTCAACAGATCCTTTCGCACTTATATAGTGAAGTAAGGCCTAAAGACCCTCAAGACATTAGTGAAAGTTTAGTGTCTCTACGGTCTACAGTTTCGGAGGAGTAGCAATAACATGGTTTTTCGCACAAGGGGCAATAACTTTTAAAAGGTTTAATCTTAGGGGACAAGAATGAAATCTTGGAAACAGTTTTAAGAGTACGTATTAATGATACATACACATTAAAAATATGTTGAAAGACAAAAGAGATACAAAAAGAGCTAATTTTCTCATTTTTGGAATGACCTTGACCTTTGCATGAATTTTAAGGTCAAAGGTCAATGAATCTTATGCAGTTGGTCCCATGTCTCTACGACTTCTTGTTTTGAAAATTTTTAATTATTTGTAAAATTCAAAAAGTTTCAGGGGCAATAACTCATTAAAGGGGTCACCTAATGCTTTCGGAATGAATAGATTGAAGAGTCCTCTTAATTAGTCGAAGACACTAGTGAAGGTTTCATACCTCTATGGTTTACGGTTTCAGAGAAGTAGCGATAACAAGCATTTCTTGCGAAAGGGGCAATAACTTCGAAAGGGGTCAAGGTTCATTTACGCAGGGTGAACTGCAATAATCTTTTATGGAGTACATTCTTATGGACTATAAATCTTTTCGATAAATCTTCAAACAAAAAAACATGCGGCGGAAAAATAATAAAAAAAAGAAAAAAGAATAATAATAAACAGAAGAATATCAATAGGTCTTTCCACAGAAAGGTGGAAAGACCTAATAAACAGAAGAAAATCAATAGGTCTTTCCACAGAAAGGTGGAAAGCCCTAATAATACTAAACATAAGCAAATCAATAGGTCTTTCCACAGAAAGGTGGAAAGACCTAATTATGCTTTATAATAAAACGCATTTTTCATTGTTAAAAAATTCCCAAATCTGCCTCTCACAGTACATGAAATACGTCATTTTTACCAAAATGACGTCATGATTGACAAGTTCATCGAGATCAGTGATTTGTTTAAAACCAGCTGTATGGGATTTAACTAGCGACTTTTGTTAATGCATTGGTAAGTTTTATTGTTGTTTATTATGCTTAAACAGTTTAAAGTTGCAAATAATTTCATTTTCGGGTAATATGATGAATGCATAAAAATCATATTTTCGTGTGACGTCACAGTAAACTTTTCCCGTATAAATAAGGCCCCGCCCCCTTTTTCTAGCCTTAACAGTGCTGTGCAGGTGATATTCCAAATACCAATCACAATCACCTGTATCTCTCTTTTGCCTTAAGAATGTGGTAAGATATCCGCTCTGCTCATCCACAACTACATGCCGGATTCCGACTTGTGCGTCAACTACAGAATAGACGCGTATCTTGGATAAGTCTGGTAGTATGTTCTCAACTAGCGGAGTAGGGAAATGGTTAACCTTAGGATCTTAATCAAGTGGGTTCGGACCGACCATATCCATTCTTTGGATTGTGTTGCATTGACAAGACTAGAAAACAAATAAGTAGTTTTCACACGTACGAGGGCTGTTCAATAAATAATGTCCTTGGTGCTCTGAAAGAAGCAAAAGACGCTTTTCAATGATTAATTTTAAGAAAGCCTAGAAGTCTCATTCGACATTCGAGTTTCGAAAAACGAGACTCGAAATTCGAGATTCAAAATTCGAGTTTCGAAATTCAAGATCTAAATATACCAATCAAAAGGTGGGTTAAACTTTGATTATTCCTCTTTATTATATTTTACCTTTTAAAAATCGTTGATTATATTCATAACAAATGGATTTACTTAAATAATGATGCAATAAAAAATGATATATGTCTTAAAACGGAATAAAAAGGAAAATTGGGTTCCATTTTGGAAAATATATATTGATTCTTTTTTTTCTCATTAAACAAAACAATAGATACGTATGTAGAATATTATATCGTTGTATTGCTGCATTAGTAGGTCGACATTTTTTTTAATAAGAACATTCGTGAGGGAAAAAATTATTAATTATATGAAATACTAATGAGAGTATATTTCTTTATATAGTAAACCCCCCCCCCCCTAATAATTTTGCCGATATATAGAATACTGTAGAAATCATAACTACTGTATGCTTGTGCCCTTTCAATAAAACGTCTGATGACTTTTTTTGCTTTTAATTTGGTTGTCAAGAAATTTTGGTAGTTGAAAACTGAAAATGTATGCTTGTGCCCCCCCCCCTCCATGAAATGACCGTTATGGTTTTACTAGTATATTTAAGTCTTTGCCCATAACGCTGTGGTCAGAGACTAAAATATAAAACAATAACGCCACACTTCTACAGCTTAGCTAGACTTACTTCTATTTGATATAAAAAAATTAAATTCCAGTCTGTATTGTATGTATCCTTACAATAATTTATTTTAATTATTCCTAATGGGTCATTATCTTTATTAAGCATGCATGTTTCAGCCATCCGTATTTAAGGGGCCATCTATTGGTTTCGTAAACTTAGTCACTGGCCACTTTTTTTTACCTTGTCACAGACACTATCCACCTTGAAACCCGTAATACTTATTATAACAGAGACGAAGCATCGATTTTGAAAGGGAGTGTTGGGGGAGGGGGCAGACAAAACTATTATTTCAAACCTGAAAATAAAAATTGACAAAAAAATTGTCAAATCCCAAAAATCCTATTTCGGGGCGTGAACGGGGGCGGGGAGGGGATCGAACTTCATGTAATACCTAATTTCCTTTAATACACAACTGCTTAAACTTCTTTGACTATTCTGCACCACTGCACCAAAACGTAGGAGGGGGCTTTGCAACCAACCTCTCGATGAACATTTGCAATAGTAAAAGAAATGTGTGGGAAAAAAGGGGGATGCATGTACTGTTAATCTAAGTTAACTATTATGTAAACAACCCTGTATCCAAAGGATATAATACGTATAATTCCTTATATAAATCTCTTATGACATTTTAGAAGCTATTATAAATTAATTATGCATATCTTGCAGACCAATATTCAACATTCCTTTAAATTTTGTTTTCATAATATAAAACACTTTTTCTTGCGTTGTAATTTAATCAAATGACCTTCTCGGTATTAAAATACTCAACGATTTCTTAAAAGTAAAAATTGATAAAGGGTAGTAATTGAATCTCAAACAGTCATTTGATTGGTTAGTTTGGATCTTGAATCTCAAAACTCGAATTTCGAATCTCGAATTTCGAGTCTCGTATTTTCAATCTTGATTGAGCCTTCTGGGCTTTCGTATTAGTCTCCATTATTTTACCTTTAAATCTTTTTTAATTAAAACACATGTCCATCACATTTTTTATCCAGTTCCTAATTGTTTTTAGAACTCATTATTGGGTATGACCCATAGTACTGGGTATGACCCGTAGTATACTGGAAAATGGCAGACCCTATGATTTCCTGGACTGGTTTCTTCCGGGTGTTTTTTTTTCTAGTTTGGAAATAGAAAAAAGTCAAACGGTCAAAGATCTGGCTAATATTGTAAATGTGAAAAAATATTAACTTTCTTTTAATCCCGAAAACCCCTTTACTCTTCAGGACGTGCGGGTTTGGACAGTTTCATGTAGAAATTTAATGTAGTGGATTCCTGATTCCCGGTCCTTTCTCTAGTAAACGTTTCGATTTTTTTTTGCAAGCAATATCCTTTCTACACTCTTCCAAATATTAAACTGTCTCCCTAAATACGAATTTGAACAACAATACCACTAAAATTTAAGAATGAAGGATATGGAAATAACGAACAGTATTCAATCTCAACGTCCATTAAACAAATATACAAAATAAGAGCAGAGCAAACACGGACCTCCGAAACATCAGAGGTGGGATCAGGTGCCATGGAGGAGTGAGCATCCCCTGCCGACTGGTCACACCCGCCCTGTGCTCGTTGTCATAATCAGGAAATAACGGAAAAAATCCGTGGTCAATTCAGTGTAAAATTAATGGACTAACAATTGGTATGAAAAACGTCAGTCAGCATTTCATTCAGTGATAAATTGTATTTGCTGACAAGGTCATTGTATCGACCATAGAATTTACGAAATGATGACTTTAAACGAGACTGTTGATATTCTTGTTTCATCAACTTGCTTGTCAATAATTTACCTCGTTTAAGAAATTGTTCATACGTAGAGCATGCTCTTGCGTATCGAATCAACTGAGATATAAATACTCCGTATGCAGGTGATGAAGGTATATTGCTGCATAAGTAAGGGAAGTTGACGATAGAAAAGTTAAAGTCATCACGTTTATCATATAGCTTGGTTGTTAGATTACCATTAGTGTCTTTTTCAAGTAAAATATCCAAGTATGAAGCAGAAGTGTCGGACTCTGTGGCATCTTTTATCTCAAGCTCACCAGGATATATCGTGTCGACGTAGGAATGGAAATTATCATAATGATTATTAATTGACAATACGTCGTCGATATATCTAAATGTCGAGTTGAAGGCCACAGCAAGTGTTTTCTTCTTTTCACGTAAAAGATTTTGCATTAATTCTGCTTCATATGAATATAAAAATAAGTCTGCTAATAACGGAGCGCCATTTGTACCCATGGGAATTCCAATAGATTGTTGAAATACCTGGTCTCCAAAAACCACATAGATATTGTCAATCAGAAACTCAAGCATCTTCTTCATGTCAACTTCAGAGTACTTATGTGTGCAATCAGAATCTGTTTTAACAAAATAATTTTTCAAATGACCAATGACGAGGTAAGTAAACTTACGAGTTCCATTTTTGTTGAAGAAGCAGCTGTCAATGATATCAAAAAGCCTGGATTTTAATTTGTCGTGGGGAATTGTTGTGTATAAAGTTGAAAAGTCGTAAGTTTTTATGCTGTTGATTTTTGTAAAGTCTTGTGATTTCAAATTGTCCAAAAGTTCTTTAGAATTTTTAAGTATCCACATCTGATTTACACCACTTCTTGAATATATAGTTGTACAGTACTCTTGAAGTTTTTCCTTCACTACTGTCAATATTTTAGTGAGAAGTAACGAAAGAGGCTTGGTTGAACATTTACTGGAACCTGCAATGTATCTTTGTTTGTAAGGATTCTTATGAAGTTTCGGAATCCAATATATATAAGGTAGTTCAAATTCATTTTGGCTCTGTGAAATATTAAAAGTATTCAAAACTGACAGGTGATTTTGAAGAATTTTTTCCTCAGAAAGAGAAGTATATGTATAAGTAGGATTACCACTTGTAGAATTAAATCCAAGTTCTTCTAGAATGCAATTTATATAATGAGCCTTACAAACGAAGACAATGTTGTTACTTGCTTTGTCGGCAGGAACCAGTACGTACTGATCGTGTAATCTATCTAATTCTATTTTCACTTCTGGTTTATTGAGCACAGAAGGATAGATGGTTTTCATTTTGCCCCTCAATCTTTTAATACGTGACTTTAACATGGATCTGATACATTTAATCCATTCTGACAAGGTGTCAATGTCTTCTTTTTATATCTAGCCCATCGTCTGGCGTAATTTTCAACAGAATCCATAATATTTATGAAATTCCGACGCCAGTTGAAGGAATCGGGGTTCCCTAAATTTAGGACCTTTTAAAATAAGTGATCTAAGGTCCTCATTACGAACTATTTTTACGTCACCTGTAATAACGTGTCGAGCAGGACTATAGTTATAGGGCGAAGAAGAACATGAACACGAAAGGGGATTATTTTTCAGATAGTCGATGTCCAGGCCATGTAAAGTGTTCTTGTAATTGAAAAGTTTGGAAGCAATGGTCGATGTCGCATATTTCAGTGAATATTTTTTAGGATTTTTAACAAGTTTTACAGCAAGTAAGATGAAGCTTTTTTCACTCTAGTTTACCGATTCTTTACCATTCATTTATAATGGAGTGTCTCGAAAAGCCCTTGTTTAAGAATGAAATTAAACTATGTGATGAAAAGTGGTCACATAATTTGTTATAAATTATTAAAGATTCAGTTATGAGAGTAAGTAAGTTTAATATCATGTGATACTGAATTGTATGTCATACAGTTTTAGACATTATTTTTTGAACAGCACTCGTGCATGTATGTATGGTGATCTCTAACTGTTTTAAAATCTAAATATCTAGGTCTTGTACTACTTTGTTTTTGATGGTAAGTGGTGCTTTTTTGACTTGCATATTTACCGGTTTGACATTTACTTCTACTATAGATGTTCGTTTTCCATACGTTTTGATTTATTCTTCATTAACTACAACTCTGACATATAATATGTATCAAAAGCTGTAAATATTAGATATCGATAAATAAAATATAAACTAAGAAATCATGTACAGCTAGTTGTTTGACCAGTTCCGAATAAAAAAAAAACAATTTGGCTGTGCTATAAGTATACAAGGACTTATTTTAAAATCTCAGATTTTTGTCAAGGCTGTTAAATGATTCATGAATTAAGTTTTGTTTCAAAAACGCTCAAAACATTTATTTCAGAAGATAACAAAGAACTTATTTTACAAGTAACGAATTCGAATAAGCTTAAGCCGACGAGTTCTGAATACCTTAATATTTCCAATTCAAATCGACCCTAAATAAAAAAAACCATACATTTCACATATTATGCATTGGCATATCTAAGAAAAATGTTGAAATTATTGCTTGAAGTTATTTGAATTTCCAAAGTACTGAGAGGAACAAGAGGTCCAGTGGGTACCGAGCTCACTTCAATGATGCCCCACACCTACAATGTGATTATTTTCATAAAGTCCATATTTCGCTCTGGGAGACCCGAAATAAATGTCAGATAAAAAAAGTAAAATAAAAGGTACACAATTGTATTATGTCATTAAGAATCTTGTGAAGGTATCATGAAATTTAATTCAGTAGTAAAAGAGGAATTGTGGATACGAGATGGGTATAACCTTCAATATTTCAGGGTTCTCCATCATTCAAATTTAACTGTGGCACAAGAATACGCAAATTTTGAGATTGTAACTCTTCTACGGTAGAGGAGCAAAAAGAATCCATTTCAGAATGAGGTGGGACAGGTTGTTTCTTGATACAAACGTTCATAAATAAATTAACGATATTTATGCCTTTAAAAATTTATTTAATGTCATAAAAAGATAATAATGTTAAGCCATTGAATAGAAATTAATTCAGTAAACTGTAGATCTATTTAACTACGTTCTATCCTGATATTTAAAATCAAGTATATTTTAAGTTTCTACAAAAATTTCGAATCAAACAATGGGGACAATACGCTTTCTTGGTGCTACAGTACATTTATTGTGACCTTTTTGAACTGAAATTTGTGTCGTAATTAAAAATAAATTTTTGACGTTTTCCTTTCAATATTTTTATCCAATTAAAGCATAAAACAAAATGAACTCTAAGTTTGTTTTAAAATAAAGACACTTAAAAAGTTTGACTGAGAAAACGTTTCAAATTGCTGCGCATAATCAATTATATGACCTTTATGCACTAATAAAAAGTCATTTTTCTGGCATAAAAAATTTATTGAGCAAGAAAATTATTTGAAATTCCTATACTTTTTCTTATTTTAAGTCTTTATCTTAAATATTTAGAAAAGAACATCAAAAGTTGGGGTATACTAGTATGATGTACATTTTCAGATATAACAAAAAAGTGTTAATTTAAGGTTATCCGATCCTCAGGTTCTGAAAATCAGGCATTGGGTAATTGAAAATGCTCACAAAGATGTTTGTAAATTCTCAAATTAAAGTGTATTTACCCTCGGCGTTTCTTTCAAATTCATCTTTAAATTTAATCATATTATGTAGGGAAAATTAGTAAATCTCGAATAATTTTTCAAGAAATGCGATTTGAACTACCTACTGCATATTTTTTAATTGATAATTGATCAAGAATTGCATTTTAGGAATAAAAATCATAGGTATCTAGATTTTTTAAGAAAATTGCATTAATTTTACAATTATTTGGACTTTACTTTCTCCTACTTACTTCCAATGTTTCATAATAGTGTATGAAGTGTTTCCTTTCAAGGAAAACATTGAAAATCACTTCTAATTTCAAATCATGCATATAAACATTAGCAACCAAGGCTAAATTAAAAGAATTTTGATTTTTTTTTTAAATATGCAATTTTTACTTCATTTTATGAGGTACAAATGCCAACTTTTTAAATACTGTTTATTAAAACTTTAAAGAGCATTGAATCATATGTGGAAGCATAAAATAAAAATTGTTGCATGAAAAAATTTCAATTTCAAGGTTTATTTTAATAATTTTTGAAATAAATTATAAATTAAAGAGTTGCCCTTCCTGGCTGAGGATTGTATATCCTTAATGTTAAAATTGACTCAATTCTATCCCGGATTTTCAGAATATATTTACTATATTTGTCACACTTTGTTGATAGAATAAATAAGAAATAATTTAATAGATATTTCAAAAACCAACATAACGTATTTCACTGCTTTGTGTGCAACCAGGATGGAAAAATAGGAATCCAAAATTAACAGAACAGTAATAGTTCAAAATGGAAAAACTGATCATTTTCGTCTAAAAAAAAAACTACCGCCACATAATATAGTTCCTAGGTTAATTCTACTTGAATGGAATTTAATCGCGGTTTTTCCTTAAATATAGTTAAATTTGCGCTTTAGAATTCAGATTTATTGTTAGAACTTTAAAATGATGCGGAATTTTATAAATAAGGGACCTGACCAAAATACGCTCACAATTTCAGAATCGAACGTCCTTAACTCTTTACAACTTACTGAACAATTATACAACATACACTAAATGATCACGTCATAGAAATAGAAATTTACCATTTCCCCGCAAGAACCTTTTAGCGTGGTACACATTTCTCTAAAGTTTAGCGTAAATAATATTATGACGCTATATTTTAATACAAAAATGACTTTTCTTCTTTGATGAGATTTTCGCAAGTATAAAATAAAAGGAAATTGGCATTAAATCAACGATTTAATGTGCTTTTTGAAGTGCGTGAAAATGCGTGATTGTGGGGAAACGGTATGTGCGTGATTTTTGGTTAGAAATAGGAAATGGTATATGCGTTAAAATGCGTGAGTGCCGGGAAGGGGGTTAAAGCCATATATGGCGTATTTACAATGAAAATTATTCGACTAAAATTATAAGAACTTATTATTTGTATCATTACTTTATATAAAGATAGAACTTTTCGGTAAATTACAAAATTTAAGTCAATTGCGTTATTAAGATATCACAATTTAATTTATATTCTCGGAATTTTCTCCGACTCGGAAGAAAAATACAAAAGTTTTAAATAACACATTACAGAGAAGATAAAATCGTATTATTGGATGAAACGAGGTGTTCTCCGTGTTCAGAATTTTGTGAAAAGCTTTAATTTAAATGTATTAACTATATTTCTTCACTTAATTTTGTAATTTTCAAAAATATTTTTTTTGATCAGTTACGCCATATATGGCTTTAAGAAAATCTAATTGATATTCAAAACTTCCATTGCAATTATATCGTCAAGTGTGAAAAAAACAGTTTCATGTGTCAAGGGAGGTCTAGACGATAATTGGTTGTGTAAGCCAAACAGTGGGCCGTAATTAGAGTAAATTAACAGTAAAGCATAAGAAAATGAAAACGATACATACTTTGGAGGTTGAGAAATTTATTTGAATAAAATATTATAATATTTATCGATCGATCTTTCTGTGGTGCTAATATTTTAACTGTGGCGGATCTATGGCGCTGATTTTTTTACAATGGCGCCAAGGAATTTAACTTGATAACACATAGAGAAACCTTATATAAGACATAATAGCGTATTCATGTTTTGCTAAAGGAGCATAAATCATGTGTCAGATCAAAAAACGAAATAAAGGGTACACTAGTACTTTGGCATTATTTGACAGATTCTTTGAAGCCTCATTAGATTTTATTCAGTGATGGAAGAGGATTGCAAATATGAAATATGTACCTAAAGTGTAACAGACGGACGTATACTGTGAACTCACAAATTTTCGTCGGGGGTTAATTTTTGTTGTTTTGGAGGTATGAAGAGACCCGCAAATTCATGTACACCAGGAAATGTTAAATGTTACATACATAAGTACTCATTAATTCATAATCCATGAAATCAAATCGCCACGAACTAAAATATATTCTTCTAACAACAAAAATCTTACCCCACGAAAATATGTGATTTTACTCTAGACAGATGGGATGACGTACAAATGGATTGATGGAAAAACATCCCATTACTATATATATACCCCCTGCTGTTCAAGCGGGTGTATAATAATTCACATTCACAATGAAGAAAACAATAAATAATGAATATAATAATAGTGTTTATTATGGGTAATGCGTATTCGGAACCTGTAAAATGACAACACAAAAATAATTTGGTGTCTTCCTTTGTTCGAAATATCTATCTGATACAACTTTTTAGTATTTGTTAGAGTCCATCCCAAACTTACTTTTGATGATTGTAATGTTGTTTTATGCGAAAAAGTGATGGTTCTACAGAGGTTTTTTTCTGCAGACGATCAAGTACGATAACGAAATCGAACTGACGGCAAAAAATGCTCACAGAATTC
Organism: Saccostrea cuccullata; assembly: GCF_032062105.1. NCBI lineage: Eukaryota > Metazoa > Mollusca > Bivalvia > Ostreida > Ostreidae > Saccostrea > Saccostrea cuccullata. The sequence continues at coordinate 345,222 of NW_026932547.1, forward strand.
TAAACCTCATTAATAAGCCTTCTTACCATAGGTATCAATAAATACCTTCTAGTTTATAAATTATCAGCTCTTAAATTAATAATCATTTGGATAAAAAAAGTCTTAGAAGCTGGAGGGATTTGCACCATCCATTTGGAAGGTGCCTGCGTATCACCCTTACGAACTGAAAGGTTGACTAAACGCCCGACTTATTTTGAAACTTTGACTCTGCTGTCGAAATCATTCGATAAACCTCGGCTGATTCCGCCAATTAATTTAAAGGGTTTTTATCATGACCCTTTTTTTATATAACAATGTTTATATGCTATTAAAATCGTCTATCAATTTTTTTTGGCTAGAAAATTAACATAGTGGGTGTTTTACCGATTTAAAGTTTGAAATTCTCCATATGCATATTTTGATCGCAGATGTTGCCTACGTCATAGGATTGTGATTACAAAAGGCCTCGATACTTTCGTTTAGTAAACCTGCTAGAAATTTAATCAATAATAATTGGATAATTGGCCGATAGTTAGATATAATTTGTTGTGTTTGGATGAAAAATGCGCAGGACCTGTCTATGTATTATTGAGATAACTTATTATTTCCACTTTTATAAATATTTACGAAATCAAACGTTAATAATTTGATCTATTCAGTCGAAGCCCGGAGTTGTCAACCGCTTCGCCCTCGATGCCCTTTCCCCTTTTCAAGGTATGTTTTTGGTTAATTCTCTGTGGAAGTTGTTAATACATTACAAATTGAGCGTCCATAGTTAAAGTAATAGCGTCCATCTCAAAATTTCTTCCAAACTAGTCGTGTATTCTTTTTATTTTACATAAAAGTCTGTTCCGTAGACGTTTCTTTACGATACGCTTTACGAGTTTTAATTGTCCCTACATGTAATTAGCGGCGATTTTCAATCATTACATGTACATTACGGACGTTTTATGGACTAAATGTGTCAGTTTTTAACATCATTTTATAATTAAACGATAATTATGTTTCAAGAATACAATAGTGTTTAATCTTTAAGAAATCTAGATTCGTGATAAAAACCCTTTAACAATGAAGGGGAAAAGTATAAATACAGAATGTAAAGCTTGCATTCAACAAAGAACAATTCTATTTACAATTACAATAAAGAAGCTTTCAGCTGCAGATCAGTAGCATTATGGCTTTCTCCCCCTAATTTTAGGCATATTACTGCGTATTTGACTATTCTGCATATTTAATCGTTCTCCCAATCATTTATAGTCGTCTCTACAAGTGATAAACTCGCTTGATTAAAATTATCTGAAGGATTGCTGAAATTGTACTTCAATCGAATTCATTGCCTGTAGAGACAACTATAAATGGTTGGGAGGTGGATATATTATATACAAAATGGCTACAGAGTGTGTCTAGAAATAGGGAGTGAAAGGTAGTTGATTGCCCAATGCTGGAAAGTGGAAAAATTCTCCACCAAAGTGTGCAAAAAATATTGCACCGTAATTTGCACCTTCTTTGCATTACGGGATCTGTAGTGTAATGGTCAAAGACAATTAAATATATATATATATAACCATAACCCTACAGTTCAGCAGCTTAGAAGCTTTTCGGTGTCTTTTTCATAAAATATGTTATTAAAAATTACTAACTGCCAATGTTCGCTGTTCGTTCTGTCGTATTTTCTTTTCCATTTAGAATATTGATAAATTGTTAAATCATACGAAAACTAGTTTATCGGAAAATGATCTCCCTTGTCTTCAAAGGCATTTCAACAAATGATATAATTATTTTCTCATCATACAATTTCTACCAATCACAAAGGAGAAAAAGTGTAACTAGTCCGCAGACTAAAAAAATCAACTATCCATATTAATTTTATAAGTAGAGAAAGACACATAAGAAAAGTGAGGATTCTTGGAAACATTACAATTCCGACTTTAATTGAAAACCTTAAAAATTGTTTTCAGGCAATCCCAATTTTGCTGTCATTATTCCAAGCAATGAATCTACGGGAGAACCAGTCTTCACAGCTTTCCTTTCTGTCTTATTAAAAGAAAAAAGTCATCAAACGAAAGATATAGAAGACTTAGAAAAAGGAATTCTTTGTTTTGTTGTATGTTGTCTATTATCTAGATTAGAGGCGGACGTTACAGCAGTGTGGGAAAAATGGAAAACATTCAACAAAGAAGGTATGCACCTTTTTCTCAACTACAGGAAAATGTTTTACAAAATTTATTATATCTGATCTTTTTTATGATTTATCTCGGTGAACTAAATTATTTTAACGATATCTTTTTCAGATTCAAAAACAATGTTTGTCGTACTTAAACCCAAGGACAAAGATATAACTGTAGAAAACATTACATCGATACTTTCAAACGTAATTGACAACCACGTTTCAACTACTGTTATACACTTCAAAGATAATAACGAAATTCCCAAAAAAATTAATCAAAATGCAAAACAAGACATCGGAAAATTTTTGAACAAGAGAATTTGCTCTAATTGTTGCTGTTTTTAATGAATTAGAAAATACTTTTTATTAAAGCTAGACTAATCAATGTCTGTTTTATTCTTATTTTTTATTTTTTTTTAGTTTAAATTCTATTCATGTTTGAAACTCATTATTGTTCACATCTACATAACATAAGGTACTTAGAAGTAGTATTTGTAAAAACAAAATGTAAAATAATTTAACATAAGAAAAATCATTCAATTATGACTGCATTTGAAATGTAACGACAAATTTTACTCGGTTATCCCAGCTGGAAAAAATCCTACATACAGTTATGGTAGATAAATTTTCCCCACTTTCAAAATGGCCGCCAAGAACGCACATACGAAGTTTCTTCACAGTTCGTGGTCGATAAAATTAAAATCTTACCTCAGTATTTGGTCAGATTTCCTTTCATTTTGATAACTTCCCTAAATCGTCTTAAAATGGAGCTATTAAGGTCTTTACTATAGGTTATCGGAATGTTTCCCACACGGTCCGAATTTCTGCCATCAGATCTTGTTGCGAATGTATGACATGAATACGGGAATCTTACGCTTTTTTCACACGTAACCAAATATTTTCAATAATTTTCAAATCTGGTGATGGTGCTGGTCATTTTATGTATCAACATTGTTATTTACTATGCTAAAATCTTTTTCTATTTATGCGCGAACGCCAACTTTCGTTTTGTAAGCGAAAACACGGTGCTATTTGCATGCAGGGTGGCGAATAATTATGTCCCATGAGTACTTTATATCTTCTTTGATTGCTGATGATTCTTAGGAAATGCCTCAACTCCTGAATCAAAACTCTTAACTATCTAGTTTCCCGCAAGATAAAAAAAATTTAATTTTTTTGTCCTTTTATTTTATTTTCATGATTGCGAGTCATTTTATTTGAATCACACTTATACTTAAGTTATATCAATAACTAAGTAATGATCAGTAATAATGTAAAGATGTTTGTTTTGGTTTTCCTTTTTGGCCAGCTATAGATTTCCTTACAGTCTATTGACCCTTTATATTACACGTTTTATAACATAGCATTCGTTTTGGTAAGCATAAAATAGCTGCTTTGAAAACAATTGAACTCCTCTATTTAATTTAGTAATAAATGGTTTTGTATTAACTGTTTTTTGTAAGTATTCTCTTTGTTAAACAACTAATCAGCTGATAATATATATATTAAAATTATTCTTACAAAGCATATTTTAAGGAGCTTTCAAGGAGCATGACATTGTACTTTGCGTTACAGTATGTGATAAACAAACGAATTACAGTATTAATTGACATCGGAATTGAATTTAACACCAAAAAAGACAAAAACAGAGAACAAACTACGGCTAAATGTAACAGGAATTGTTACAGATTTTCCCAAGACGCTCCCTTACTCCCTTTTGGTGCCTTATTCCTTGAACACTTCATTAAATCTCTCTGAATTTTAGACTTCAACAACGTTTTTTATGAATTCCTAGTTTCGCCGAACCTCCTTATGGCAAGTCCTTTTCCAAATTTTTCGTCAAATAAAAAAAATTTTTCAATGAAGGATATGGAAATAACGAACAGTATTCAAGCTCAACGTCCATTAAACAAATACAGTGGACCTTCAGATATCCGTACGCCAGATATCCGGATGCTTCAGTATCCGGACGATCTTTCACAGGAACGAAATTTTTAAATGTTATTCTAACTTGTTTAACTGGTGATTCAGATATCCGGATGCTTCACATATCCGGACAAATTGACTGGGAACCAAAGCGTCCGGATAAATGAGGGTCCACTGTATACAAAATAAGAGCAGAGCAAACACGGACCTCCGAAACATCAGAGGTGGGATCAGGTGCCATGGAGGAATGAGCATCCCCTGCCGACCGGTCACACCCGCCGTGTGCTCGTTGTCATAATCAGGAAATAACGGAAAAAATCCGTGGTCAATTCAGTGTATAAATAATGGACTAACAATTGGTATGAAAAACGTCAGTCAGCATTTCATTCAATGATAAATTGTATTTGCTGACAAGGTCATTGTATCGACCATAGAATTTACGAAATGATGACTTTAAACGAGACTGTTGATATTCTTGTTTCATCAACTTGCTTGTCAATAATTTACCTCGTTTAAGAAACTGTTCATACGTAGAGCATGCTCTTGCGTATCGAATCAACTGAGATATAAATACTCCGTATGCAGGTGATGAAGGTATATTGCTGCATAAGTAAGGGAAGTTGACGATAGAAAAGTTAAAGTCATCACGTTTATCATATAGCTTAGTTGTTAGATTACCATTAGTGTCTTTTTCAAGTAAAATATCCAAGTATGAAGCAGAAGTGTCGGACTATGTGGTATCTTTTATCTCAAGCTCACCAGGATATATTGTGTCGACGTAGGAATGGAAATTATCATTATTAATTGACAATACGTCGTCGATATATCTATATATATATATAGAACATGACATGGGGGTCCCCTATGGCTTTCCATAAAATCCATGCTGATTTTGGTGATGATTATCGTGCTTTTTAATTAGAAATATACACTAGTATATAACTATTACCAAAAGAGAACGATTTGGTTGTATATTCTAAAGTAAAATGGCACATAAAAAGAGCCCATTAAACATTGCTTAAGTGCACTTGTCCTTTCAAAACAAAAAGTCTGCTACACTTCGTGAGCTCCAATCTTTGATTGATATGTTGAATTTTGCATGCAATGTTGTACCTCCTAGGCGCACATTCTTAAGAAGGCTAATCAATCTCACTATTGGCCTGAAACAACCCTACCATCACCGAAAACTTAATTTGGAAGCTAGGGCAGATTGAAAAGCTTGGGCTGTGTTCTTAGAACATTTTAATGGAAAAGCATTCTTTCCATCTGGCATTACACATTCATCACCCTTCCTACACCTTTTCACAGATGCTAGCAATTTAGGTTTTGGGGGTACATTTGGAAAGAAATGGTTCTCTCATAATTTTACATCTGATTGGTTACAGTATCACATTTCTGTACGTGAGTTCTTACCCATTGTTGTTGCTTTGGAAATGTGGGGCTTTACATTAAAAAATTCTACTGTGGTCCTCCATTCAGATAATATACGAGGGTTGATCCAAAAGTAATGTCACAACTTCGATAAAATTACTACAAGTCAACGTAAATTAACAAAATTATACATGATGGTAGCAACATATATTTGAAATCAGTCCTGAAAAATTCAAATAGAAATGATTTATACTTTTCAAAATATCGAATTTTATACAAAATGCGATTACGGTAGTCGCCGCACCTCACTTACGTCATATGACGGATACGCGCCGTCACACAGTTTTAAAAACTTCCCCATCGTTTCATTAAAATAATTGCTATTCAAAAACACATTCACACATTTTACTTTCTTTAATAATTATTGTCACCAATTGTACACTTTATCAGTAATTTAGCCCTTCATCAAAATTCTTTGAACAGTACCATAAGACAAACTTAAAAGTTTCTCATACAATGTATGACTCAAACTGCGTGACACGCATCTTTTTTTTGACAACGTCAACGCCATTGATTGTCTCCACCAAACCTCGTATCTTTCTGTCTTTCTGTCCTTAGCTGATCAGTTAATTACCAACGACCCACCCAAAATAATTGAAAACATCTATGAACAAGTCTCGTTTTCACATTATTTCCTCTGCGAGTCTGATTTACCATCGTTAACTATCTCTACTAGCGATTTCCTGATTTTATAGGAAAAACGCATTAAAACTCAGTTCGGCATTTTATTCCATTTCCTTTCTTCAATACATCGGATATAAACAACAATGTTAATAATAAAAAAACAATGTCGCCATTTTATTTTTAAATAAAGACTATAAATTGTCGTCAATTTTATTCTTTTTAAAAATAAGAGATGATTAGAAGCTTTTTTGAATGATTTTCAAATGTGTTTGTCTTTTTTATTCTAACTGTGTACATTTTAAAACGTGACGTTTAGATTGACGCGGCGACACCCCCTATGTTTGATTTTTTCAACGTCTATAGAAAGAATTCAATTAAACATTATTAAATGAAATTTTCAATTTTGATTCGATTTCTTTTTCTGTATCTTTTGATGCATTACGAGGGTTGATCCAAAAGTAATGTCACCGTGTCCATATCTTTAATATTTGGCGTCATATTATCAAATACAATATACCAAAAGAAGCACAATCATAAATCCAATTAACATTGAAATTTTCATCTAAGAATGTTTAAATGAATTTATTTTATAAATGTTTAAAACAAAGGACATAGGGGGTGTCGCCGCGTCACACCCAAACGTCACGAATTGAAGTGTAGTTTTTAAGAATGAAAAAGACAAGCACATTAACAAAGCATCTTTACAAAGCACATAATCGCCCAAAATTTCAAAAAGACGAAATTTACAATATTTAAGTTGAAAATTAAATGACACCATTGCTATTTTTATCATACACATTGTTGTTTTACTTTGATGCATTGATCAAAGGAAATGTCGAAATGGAAGAAAATCGCCACATTAGTGACAGCATACTGTAATGCATTTTTGCTTTATTAATTAAAATCGGGAAATCAGCAGTTGAGACAGTTAGGTTGATTCACAAGTCTCACAGAGGAAAGGATGTAAATAAAAGAGTTGTTCAGATGCATGGTTTTAGGATATTGGATGGTTGATGGGTCATTGAATGCTCAGCAGATGACAAGAAAACCGAAAGATGGGAGGGTGGACGGAAACGTTCAATTTCTTGAGTCGTTGTCAAAAAGACAGACGGTTAAAATATGTAAAATTATAAGTTTGTCTAATGCAAATAACAATATTTTACAGGAGAATTAATGATGAAAAAGTGAGCGTACGAGGGTACCAAGAATTCTTTAAAAATTGAAATCTGTGAAAGTGTTTGCGAATCTCAAATTTTTGTTTGAAACTAAGACACGCGTTGAAAGTGTATGACGGTACGTATCCGTCATAATTATGACGTTATTTAGGTGCGGCGACTACCATAATCACACGTTATATATAATCCGATATCTTAAAAAGTATAAATCATGTTGATTTGAAATTTTTAAGTCTGATTTGAAATAAATGTAGCTTCAATCATTTATAATTTTGTTGTTTTACGTCGACTGATAGCAGTTTTATCGAAATTGTGACATTACTTTTGGATCAATCCTCGTATATTTGATAATGCGACGCGAAATATTAAAGATATGGACACAGTGACATTACTTTTGGATCAACCCTCGTAGCAGTTGTTCAAATCATTAACAAAAATTCATCAAAAGATCCTAATCTGATGCAACTAATGCGACATTTGATGATTCTGTCCCTCACATATAATATACATTTCTCTGCTAAACACATTCAAGGGGTCGCTAATATAGCTGCTGATATGCTTTCTCGGTTACAGGTCTCAGAATTCAGAACCAAGTTTCCCCATATGGACAAAGAACAGACACCAGTCACTCTTTCCTTAAGGGGGGACCTATGTCCTAAAGTCTTTATGTAAAATTTTTCAAAACTTTGACATTTCTTTCCTGACCACTTGCTTGTATTTTTTAGGGTTAAAAAACAATTCCTTTATATGCTTATTTTTTCACAGGAGCACGTGCAAAAACAGTGTGAAATGCTAAAAATAGATTATATTAAGATATTATTGTTCTACTCCAAATATGCGCTAAAAAGAAGTAAAAATCTCAAATCACATTCGAAATCAATAGGTATTTAATTTATATGACGTGTATCTTTGAAATAAAGGTAAATTCATTGTAATATATCTCGCAAAAAGAAATTATAAAGGCGCACAATGTAAGTATCACCCCTTTTTCTTGTATTATTTACAATTCCGGAGTGCAAAACAGGTAATATCTTTAAAAGTCTTTGTGTGAAAATGTTGAAATTCATATTTTTTGAAAGAAATGATTCATTTTTTTAATTTTAATAAAGAAAAAAGTATACCATTATGATAAAATAAACGAGAAATATGATGTTTTCTTTTATTTTCGTACTCTTGTGTCATAAATATTGACCTTTCTGCACTTAAAACGGGTAAGTAAGCACTGACAAACATCTGAGTATAATACTATTTTTCGAAAAAAATAGTATTTTGTTTTGATGAGACACAATTTAAACAGATTAACTCTTTTTTCCTTCATTCTAATCATTCTGCCCCCCCCCCCCCTCCCCCTCCATTTTCCCGTTAATAACCAACACCTTTTAGAATATAGGAATTACTTTATACAATAAAATCTACATGTACTACAAATCAATAAGCAAATATAGGTACAAGTACATTTCACCTTTTTTTAAAAGAGTTTATCCAGAAAAAACACTTAATGGTAAACATAAAATTAAACATATTTCCCTGATTTTAGTCGCTCTGTTTGCTAAATTTTATCTTATATATCAGCATATCATAGAGGTGTTCTTTCACAACTGAAATTGTTATGAAGTATCAACAAAAGGAAGAGAATTAATCAAACAAAACTGTTATTAAAGATAAATTAATTTTCTTCTTGTAAAGTGTAAACGTTATTGACTAATAACATTGTTATGCCTATATAACAGTTGCAAAAATCAACAGGTAAGCAACAAACGTCACTATTGTGACGTCACATAACGCTGATTTGACGTAGAACGACATAGGTCCCCCCTTAATCAGGATTTAAGTCAAGCAGGTGATTTATTACTTCGCAGTTCACTCAGCAAATCCACAACCTGAGCTTACAAGTCCATTTTTCAGTCATATAAACACTTTGTAGAACAGTCCTTCCCTACAGAACACCCTCTCCTTCCATACCTTCAACACCCCACAGCCTTTGCAATTGTAGCTCACTGTTACCTTAAGGGATCAGTGGCCTCATCAGTACGTACCTTAGTGTCTTCGCTAAGTTTCACATTTCAGCTATGGGAATTTACAGATATCACAGAACATTTTTTGTTAAAAAATGCTACAAGGTATTCAGAAGATTAAACCATCATTAGATTCTAGGCTCCCAATAACACCTATCATTTTAAAATCTCTTCTCCAGGCTTTGGAACATAACACATCATCATTTTTTCATCAAAAAACTGTTAAGAGCTATGTTCCTGGTAGCGTTCTGTGCATTTTTACGTATAGGGGAGATACCTAAAACCTCGGGTGTAACACAACACTACATTTTATTTCAAAATGTGGCATTAAAATCAGACACACAACCTGGCCAGTACATAGAAATAAGAATTCTTCCCCACTTCAAACATTCAAGATCTGATACCTCAGTAATACGACTTCATGCAAACAAAACGCATTCTAACCTTTGCCCACACCATTCTCTTACGCAGTATCTCAATATTAGGAAACATGACACACCATCCCAGCCCCTATTTTCCTTTATGGATGGTGCTCCAGTATCGAGACAATTTTTCACATAACAGCCTCAGCTCTATCATTCTGCAACCTTAACCTCCACCACTACCAAACTCACAATTTTGGCATTGGAGCCGCTACCACTGCAGCTGCTCGAGGGTTTTCCGAACTTCAAATTCAACATATGGGCAGATGGAAATCAAACGGTTTTAAAAAGTATATCCGTATTCCTTAGAACTCTGAATAAGTTACCTGACTCAATCATGGACTTCGAAGGCTATCAGTCAGGGGCTGACAGCCAATATGTTAGGGAAACTTGCCATCAGTCATTGGCTGATAGCAGCAAACTAATTTTACCCCATCTGTGGACTCTTGCTATTAGTCAGGGGCTAATAGCCATTGAAATGTAATTCAAAGAGACTTGTTTCAGTCAGGGGCTGATGGCTAGCAAACCATGGTTTAAAAACACTGCTATTGAACTGAATTTATTAATCTCTTCACAATTTTACAATTGTATAGCGAGATATAAATGTAAACTACAATGATGAGAAATAAAAACACATATATGGCATGCGTGAGTATGAGGATAGACAAATAGTACAATTATAGGTTTAGGTCTTAACTAGTTTGGGGAGCATGTTTTAGTAATTTTTTTAATAAATATACACAGTCTTCTTAAAAATGACTGTTTATCTGAATTCATTATTTCTCTAAATGTAATTGTATTTTTGAATCGTAATTGTTTTTGTGTTAAACATTTATTTCTTTCACGTGTCATTGACGTACAATTTAATATGTAATGGAATTCATCTCCTATTTCATTTAATTGACATTTCTTACATAGTCTAATCTCTCTTGGTTCATTTAACCAACGTCCAGTTTCAATTGGCAAATAATGATTACAAGTACGAAATTTGCAGAAATTTATGGCTTTTTTTTCGTTATAGAATTTCTAAATATTTTTCAAATTTTAGTCCGTCTTTGTATATTCTATTATTTAGGGTCTTTGATAAACTTTGAACATCCGAATTCCATTTTTTGTTTAAATTGATCTATTAAAGTTACTTTTACTTTCGCTCTTAACCAATGCGGATTGAAGGCTTGACTGTTCCAAATATTTGAAAGTCCACAATTGTTTAAAATATTCAAGACATTATTTATCCAAGCAATTTTCTTAGTCTTTTGATTTACGATATCACTTAATTTAAACAGCAGACTTGATATTTTTGTTTCTTTTCCAAGTTTGAGTTTACACCAATAGGAAATAATACGCGTTTGTATTTCAATAGACATGGGATGTCGACCGAGTTCACCATACACCATACAGTCCGGAGTAGATTGTTTAAGGTTAAGAAGTAATTTACAAAATTTTAGATGTACTCTGTCTACAATTGCATTGTTCGAAAATCCCCATACTTCACATCCGTACAACAATATAGGCTGAAGAATTTTATTGAACAGGTCTAACTGACATCGTATTGATAGATTATGTAAGCGGCCTTTCTTCAGAATTTCAAATATTGCTTTATTTGCTTTGTCAACTTGTTTCTGTTTTGCTTCCTTGAAAGAACCTGACGTACTAAATAAGATACCCAAATAATTAATTTCATTTACAACTTCAATCAGCTGTTCACCGTATTTAATTTCAAGCTTTTCTTTTTTCTTTCCTTTACTTATTATCAAAACTTTTGTTTTGTTTATATTAATCTTCAAATTCCATTTTCTGCAATATTGTTCAAAACAATTAATTTTTGCTTGTAAGTGCTCGGCAGATTCAACTATCAATACGGTGTCATCGGCATATAATAGTGCAAATAATGTCAAATACACATTTAAATGCTGTTCAAACATAACAGATACAGTAGGTAAACCAATTGACATATTTTGCTGGAAAAAATTCTATAGGTCATTTAGATAAATTGAAAACAAAAAAGATGACAAGTTTTCACCTTGTCTGACACCGTTTTCACAATTAAAAAAATCAGTAACGTTATTATCATAGACTATCCTTGATTTGATTTGATTATACATATTTGTAATAACATTGTACATATTTCCATTAATATTGTTTACACACATTTTAAACCAAAGAGCTTTTCGCCATACATTATCAAATGCTTTCTCAAAGTCTATGAAAGCACAAAAAAGTTTTTTCTTATTTAGTTTCAATAATTCTGATATAATATGTATGGAAAATATATGATCAACAGTTGAATATTGTTTTCTAAAACCAGTTTGATTTTCCTGTAATATTTCATATTTGTTTGAAAAATCGTTTAATCTATCATTTAATATGGATGTAAAAAGTTTTCCAATACAGCTTAAAATTGTTATAGGTCTATAATTTTGCGGATTGTTTTTCTCTCCCTTGTTTTTATATATTGGCAGGATATTTCCTTCAAGCCAACATTCGGGTAATTTACCTGTTGAAAAAACTAAATTAAACAATTTTTCATAAAGTGGGAGCATAATTTGTATTGATGATTTTATATATTCATTTCTTATTTTATCCTCGCCTGAAGCTTTATTGTTTTTTAATTTTTTTACAGCATTAAGTATTTCATCTTGCGAAATGTATTTGTTTAGATTATGATTCAATTCTTCTATTTCTAGTATATTGATTTCATTATCTAGCATCTCTTCTATATTCTCTGGTATTTCGGGTGCCTTAATTAACTCTTTGAAATAATTAAATAATTTTTCAATATCGATTTGATCTGTATTTTTTTGTTTATTGTTTTTATTCAATATCTTCCAATATTGTCTGGGAGTTTTGAGTCGCATATTTTGTAACTTTTTGCTCATTTCTTTACTATACTTATTTATTTCTCTGTCTAACACTCTTTTATAAGCCTTTTCTTTGTTTTTAAAATTTTCTTTAGCATTTTGCGAACGTTTCCTGAAATAATAAACTTTGCTATTTCGGTATTTTTTCTCGCTTTGTGACAAGCTGTTGAAAACCATGGCTTATTGTTTTTATGAATGCTTTTAGTCGTTTTATTTTTGTTCACTTTGATTACTCCTAAAGCTTGTTTAGCTGCATCAATATAATTGTTATTTAGTTCATTTACAATATTGTTGACAATTTTCTCTGGGTTTTCACTGGAATTTATTGCTTGATCTATGTTTGATATCATTTCTTCGACGCAATTTTTGTTGATAGCTTGAATAAAAATATTTTCTTTCTCCGTATCCCATGGCTTTATCCTTTCTAGATCAGTTGTAGAAACATTTGTTTTCATTTCGTGTATTAATTCGTGTTTATTTATACTTAAAACAAGGGGGTAATGTACGTCGGAGTACAGTGAACTATGCTCCAAAACTTGCATGTTTTCTATAGAATTCCAAACGCCGTAGTTACATATAAAATAATCTACAGCACTTGTGCTTTTACATGTTGGTTTTCCACTTATATTATCTCCAATTCGACCATTTACTATTAATAAATTGTTTGTCTTACAAAATTCTAATAACAATTTGCCATAGTAGTTTTGTATTTTATCAACATTATTACGCTCTACATGTTCTGATGTTAAATTAAATTCACTTTGTGATTCTTCAAAAATATCATTAAATTTGTCTGTGGTTTCGTATACAACAGGATGGATTTCAGGTTCTGTTCCGGTTCTGGCATTAAAATAACCTGTTAGAATTAAGTGTTTGTCACTTTTAAACATGTTTTGTAGTTCAATTTCTAATAAACTAAATGCATCTTTTCTACTATATTTTGAGTTTTCTGGGGGAATTTACACATTTCCAATTAAAATATCTTTATTTGTTTTTTAAATTTTTGTTGATATTTCAAACCAAAGAACAAAATCGTTATCATTTTTGTGAATTACAACATTTTTACTGAATTCTTTCCTGTACGAGGGCCGTTCAAAAATTACGCGGACTGTGCTATTATTTACTCTTATAGACGTCATATAGTTATGAAATTTCACAGAAATAAGTATCTTAAAGATTCCAATAAATTTTAGGCAAAATATCTGTATTTTTAAAAAATTCTGCTAAAATTATCGGTATATTGATATCGCTGATGGAGAGGTACGGAGCACGACCAAAAATTTGAAGCAAAAGCATTCGGAATCCAAAATTTAACTCATCTATTTTCTATAATTCGCGATATTTTTCGACAATTTTCTCAAATGTATCTTTAAATTCTTCTATTATTATGTATTTAGATTTCTGGCGTGATATTTGAAGTACTAACAAAAATATAGTGATTTTTCTCTGATGCGATTACCGTGAAAACGACTGTGAAAATGACGTCTCCTGAATTGACGGCGCACCACATTTTGTTAAATTATACAATGTACATGTGTAATGCTCGAGATATCGCCAACATAGATACAAAATATGCATAATAAAACATGTAGTAAACTAGGGTATACGTGACATTCGTCCACAAATAGCAAATTGAAATTTTAGACCGTTAGATCTCTGTAGAAAGGCTATACGGGAGGACGGGAAGAAGATTATCGACGAAAACTTTATCCGGACTGTAAAGAACGTGACTGAGAGTCACTAATATCACACTATATTTGATAAATACATGCAGTTTTTGGTTTTAAAACAAACAAAAATATTCTTTATTTGTTTAATAGATTTTAAGCTTGACAAGAAATATTGTTTGGATGTTGAGTAGATAAGGTAACTCAAACTGTACTGAGGTACTCTTGGAAAAATGTTGAGAAAATGAAAACTCAATCACATATTTTTTTTATAATGCCTGTGACGTCGAAGATTTTGCTGCTCCGTGACTTAATGATATGTCCTGAAAAATCACTCAAAATTGATACCAATTTACAACATTTTGATATGAAATTTTGAAGACCATATAAGTAAAGATTCTTTTATATTATGTTTGACATTTTGCCCGATTATGTCGTCAAATATTTTTTCTGTGCAACAAGTCCGCGTAATTTTTGAACGGCCCTCGTATGCCAATGCAATTCCTCCAGAACACTTTTTGCCTTGTTTACTTCTGTTTTTCAAATAAATTTCAAAACCATCTAAATAGAGTGTGTCAAAATCGTCAGTTTTAGTTTCCTGAAAACATAGTATGTCATAATTTTTAATAAAATTTTGGAATTCCGGATATTTAGTTTTTGTTTGATGCCGCAACAGTTCAAAGATAGAATCTTTAGTTTGCGACCAGACGGAAAGTTTTCACAAGTGTCAACATGGTCCCCTGCGTGTCCCTATTTCCATTCCGGTGATGATGCAACACGCCTTCTTTTGAAACCCTGGGCCCCCGGAGTTCGAACTGACCCGTGTTTGTCTTGCATAGATCCTGTGGTGGCTTCCATCTCTGCTTCGGTCGGATCATATGGGTGCCCATTAACATATAAAATATCTCTCACCATGCAACTTCACTCGCTCGCCATTCTGTCGCAGTTCTTTCATTACAGGGTATAGAGTTTTCCTGGCTTGTTCTATTTCATCTGGGTATTGCCTATTTATTTGGAAGGATTTGTTTTTCAGTTTATACGCTGACTTCTTGATAAAGTCCAGTTCCCGTTGGTATATGAACTTTGCTACTATGGGTCGTGGCTTATTCCTGTGTTTCCTTCCAAATCGGTGTACATTGGCAATTTCTATGTAATCTGTGATTCCGAGTTATTGGAAGAAAAACTCTCTCAGCACCTCCTCGGTGTTTTCGCCGTCGTCCTCCATTATGCCTGTGAAAATTAGATTGTATTTCATTGAGCGGCATCTCCGGTCTGTGATTTGTTCCGATAGAAGTTCGTTTTTCTCTGTGATTTCTCTCACTTCTTTTTCTTTTTCAAATCTTAATTTACTGAAATCGTTTTCAATTTCTTCTATGCGAGACTTTCATGTCTAGTAATTGTTTACTGGAATTCGACACATCTTCTTTTACGCCATCAAATATATTGCTTAACCCTTGGAGACTTTCTTGGAAATCATTGGATGTTTTGTTCATTTCATGGAGTTCCCCTTCTATGCTTTGTACTTTTGCCGATAAACTCATGAATTTTTCGAACATTTCATCAACTCTTTGTAGTTTACTTTCTATGTTCGAAATTTTTTGTTCAAAGTTTGTGTTTATTTGGTTAAATCTTAGGTTCATAGTATTCCCCATGGATTTCATCAGGTTGTACAGCTTTTCTATAGTGACTTCTCCACTTTTATTTTGTTCTTGTAGTGTATCGCCATATAGTACCGACCTACATTCACCAATAATGTTCGATGTGTCCGACATCATGTTTGTTTATACTGTTCACTCATGCATCACAGATTCACCTAACTTTTACCTGTGGACGGAATGGTATTCGTGTCTTCGTGCCTTCTATTGTTCACCGAATTGTTCAATTTTAGATCAGAAATACTAAAATAATACACAATATTTCGACATTTAACTGCTCTATACTGTTTGTAAACACCTTAAATACCTTCTTTACGTTTGTCCTGGCTGTATTAATGCACTTTTTTGGATGAAATCTTGAAATTTTTTTCTCTCTGAAATGAAGCGGTGTTTCTCCAAACTCGCGCATGCGCTATCCCAGCCGCTTTTAGTCAGCAGCTAATAGCTTCTGTTGTGCTTATTAGCATAATCTTGTCAGTGAACAATGTACATATTACTATTTAACTATTTTGTATTGGACTGTTTCCTTTTGTTTGGACGTCTCCATATGAGTGAAAAGTTCTCGAGAGGGACGTTAAACAATATACAGTTTCCTTTTGTTGTTGGTTGTGATGATGGTGGCGTTAACAAGCAAGTCAATATCTGTACATCTGTGTATGCATTTCTACAAATATTGCTTGGCTTGTTAACATGGGATTTTAACGCCCCCTTTTCAGATTTTTTCCAAGTTGTACAAAGTTTTTATTTACATTTTATATGCCAAATATGCCATAATTTTTTATTAGTCATAATATGTCGGATGGCACACCTATTGTCTCAGGGGCAAATTTTGTGATTTGGCTATTTGTTATTCATACTTTACTTGTATTTTTATATGTATATAATCCTTACTTATCTTTGAATTTTGATTGTGTTTTCTTACTGTCATTTATTATATATTGTAATAAATTACCTATACTATTCTTAAAGGGGTGTTTCTTGTGTTTTATTTTTTGGAGGCAGACAGGTAGAAAATGATTTATGCCAATAAATCATTTATATATGTTGCCTTCTGTTTACTTTCATTATGCGTATAGCAGGGACTCCGAGTGATATTTATAGCAACCCGATTTACATAATTACCGAATGCGCATGCGCAGTCTAAATTGATATTTTTTAAACAGAGGCAACTTTGATTCTACCACCACCCTCCTCACCTCCTTTGTACCTTATGGAGTATATTATTGTTATTTTGATTTATTCTTCCCTATATTTTGGGCTTTTAACGCCCACTTTTCAGATTTTTTCCAAGTTGTACAAAGTTTTTGTTTACATTTTATGTGCCAAATATGCCCTATTTTTTTTACTAGTCATAATATGTCGGATGACACACCTATTGTCTCAGGGGCAAATTTTGTGATTTGGCAATTTGTTATTCATACTTTACTTGTATTTTTATATGTATATAATCCTTACTTATCTTTGAATTTTGGTTGTGTTTTCTTACTTTCATTTATTATATATTGTAGACAGGTATGAATATCATATTGCCATGCAATTTGTGTACATAAAGTATTTGCATTGTGCGGAGGGAATTGCATCAAATTGATCCCCGTAATTTCTTCTACATATTGTATATAAAAGTAATAAATTCAGTATATTCATTGAAAAAAAAATTCAGAAAAATTATCAGTATAATTTGAAATTATATTTATTACTTTTGCAAAATAATTGTCAATTAATTAATTTTTTGTCCTAGAAAGGCTGTAATTAAATTGTAGTTGAATTGCTGAAAACGTCAGGCTTATTGTTCAATTGATTTCTTTTAAAGTAATTGACCCTTTCCATGCATCCAAGATATATGTATAGGTCACAGTTGTTACACACTTTAAGAGTGAATTTAGTGTTAGTTTTGCTCCTTTCATAGAGATTGGGGATGGTTTTTGCATAATGCTTTTATTTCATTCTTATCAAAGACATTGGAATGTTGCGGCATTGCTGTTCGGTGCAGTTGTACCCTGACGTCATAAACGTTCTTTTCCGACCCTTCTGACTTTGCAATTTGCGTGTCAAACCATAGATGTTGGCGCAGACTATCAGACATTGTCGGACTTTGGAGTCACACTTTGTTGTCATATAAATATAACACTGGTTTTGGTATATGTGCATGCACCTTTCGTTAAATAAAATAGTTCTTTCTGGGATTTTTGTTTGTTTTGTGGATTTGTTTGTGACTTTTATATTATTTGTCTGCTGACTGGATCTGATTTTGAACTTCCGGGATCGTTCCTTGCTTTTCGCCTGTCTAGGTTTAAAATTAAACTCCCATCGGTCAGCATCTTTAATTCCTTCTAACCAAATCCGTCTTTTCATACACAGGTAAGTAGATTTATTTTTATCTTAGGAGTTCGTATCTGCTATCTCTCTAAGCTGAATAGTGCAAATCCATAAAATACATTACAATATTATTTTTGTTATGATACGCCTTTGATAGGGTCACTCGTCAATTTCCATTCAATGAATATTTATGGAAGAATTTCCCTATCAACAAATACTTACGAACATAGTGATTATTATGCCTCTGTGAATTTGTTCTAAATAAAAGTATGACGAATAAACATGTTATCTTTTCCAAACAGCCCCTATCGTGAAATAGTTTTTATGCTATCTGCCCTTGGTGAATCAAACTATTCACCGACAGCATTCTGTCTCCCTCGCTTTACATCTCGGAAAACTTCTGATTTTATACGGATGTTGACGTATATATATTACAATGTACAATGAAGCGCATTGAAGTGGTAAAATTTTCCATTTGGACGAAAAGTTCTGAGTCATGTTTTGAACGGCAATTATAACACAATGACACGCCCATATTTTTAGAAAGAAATATTAGTCGTAGTTTTAGGACAATCCGTTATTCGAGACAAGCATCAGGAGTTACACTGAAAAGGAGCTTTGAAAAATTAGAATGAGGGAGTTAGAGACTCTCCGCTTCTGTAAAATACAAATTGCAACGAATATGTACATATCTTTGAACTTGTCATGCCTATTGAAGTTACAACAACACATTTTTCGGTCGAACACGTGTTTACTTGGTGTTTATTTAGACCGTCACTTTGATTAGCTATTATATTTATGGAAATCCTGTTCTACAGGTATTTGAAGAAACAACTTGACCGTTTTATCAATTTCCAAAGAAATGGGCGTGTCATAAGATGACAATAAACACTCTAAAGATAGCTCAAAACGTTACATTCGACCGGAAAATTTTACCACTTCAATTCGCCTCATTGTAAAAAAAAGTAATGTCAGCATCGGTATAATAAAACACCTATTTACTGCCTATTCGTTCAATAGCAAGTTTATCGACCCCCTCGACAGCAAACTATTTCCCTGGTTTTCTGGTGCTGTAACCATACATGTAGTTTTAAAAAAATATACACAAATAATGTGTTTTATTTTCATAAAAATAATTATTTATAAAAATGAATTTAAAATCTTATCAGCCTTTATTTACATATCTTATTAGATATTGATATGATGCATTCATTTACAGCGAATATTTAACCCGAAAACATACATGTATTTGGATATAAATAATTATTTTGATTTTCTTTGAAAAATACCAAATTAATAAAATAAAATAATTAAGAGCTAATATCGACATTTCAATGCTGAAACCAATGTTTAAAAAGGATGACTCAAAAATCTATCAAATAAGAAGTTTGTGTGGCATTCCATCTCAAATAGAGACAACAAAGAATAAATTTTACAACGACAAGACCCTTTAAAAACATATTTACACGCATAATAAAAAGTTTGTGTGGCATTCCACCTTAAATAGAGACAACAAAAAATAAATTCTACAACGTCAAGACCCTTTTGAAACATATTTACACGCAAAATTTACGCACAAATAATATATTTTTAGTTGATTAGGTAGGTAGGTAGTTTTTATTATTTTTTTATAATTAAGAAAAATAATTTTATGTTGCGTCAAGAACCCATGGTTCAAATATATATTTGTAGTAATGAGCGCAATTCGAGTAAAAAAATAAATATATACAAAATTAATGCAATGATATAGAAACATAATTATGCATTGATAACTATTCACAAGTTTATGTGATATATTGTTGAAAGTTCTATCGTACTTGAAAACAGTTCTTTTCTGTTTGTATACTTTAATAAAATAATATATATTTTAACGTAGACTTAACATAATATATCATATTTTCCTCTCCGAAAAAATTATATTAATAGACCGGTCTGCCAAGATATTTTTGGATAGCTACAGTTCTGGCAGACACGTAGAAACAGAGGGGTCCGAGGGAGGGGGGTCGGCACTTGAAAAAAAAAACTTGGCTTCTACATACGATCTTAGAGATTGGGCATTTTTTTTTTTGTTTTTTTTTATGCTTGTCAACTTTTTTTTAGAAAAGTAAAAAAAATTATGGCTGTGCCCCCTTTCAAAAAACGATGCTACGTGCCTGTCTGCAACAAACCCGGTCCGTAGAAATGTTTAAAGGTCGATTGGGAGGGGGTCTTAAAAAATTCTGATCCCACCTATAAAAAAAAACCTTAATTGTTCTGATGTTCCGAGGTCAAATATCTTATTTCTGTGTATGTATGTGATGGAAATGTGTTCTTATTTTTTGGTTAACTATTCCGAAAAGGAAACCTTGAACATGCCAGAAGTGTGTAAGGGAGGGTAGGGGGGTTGCAAACACGGCATTAAATAAACAATTACAAAATAAACTCAGAAAAAAGTATCCCTTGCTATACGGGCCTTTGCACACTCACACCTTTCCTTAAACAACTTGTAATTTTATAAATTATTTTTATTATTTGTTCAAACGTTTAATACCGTAAATCTGGAAATTTATACGTCGATTTTACTTTGCGAATTTGGGTCAAAATGTTTTTTATTAATTTTTACATTTCAAAATTTTGCAAATGACCACTACTTTGTTACATTTTCTTATTAAGGTCTTCCGTTTCCAACGAAAGACCTTCTACTGATTCTGTTGGTAAAGATTATTAAGGTCTTCCGTTCCCAACGGAAGACCTTCTACTGATTCTGTTGGTAAAGATTATTAAGGTCTTCCGTCTTCAGCGGAAGACCTTATTGTTATTCTTAGGTTTCTTTTTCACTTTTATTATTAAGGTCTTCCGTCTTCAGCGGAAGACCTTATTGTTTTTCTTCGGTTTCTTTTTCACTTTTATTATTTTTTTTTTTTCTTACCGATTTTGTGCACGCGATTTCTCGAAAACGGCTCAACAAAATCTTATGAAACTTTCAGGACGTATGCAACATCACTTGAACCTTATGCGTTTTTTTCCGTTTCGATGACGTCACTTTCGGTCTAGAGATATCGTCGATTTTCTGATTTTTAAGGGTCATTTTGTCCACAATTTTCCCGAAAAACGGCTCTAGATAGAAACTTCAAACTTTGAGGCTAGGTAGAGCTATGTCTGGAGAGGTGCATAAGGTATATCAAATTTACCGGAAGCGACGCTCGTCGGCGCTCGCTATGCCCGAAAATAGACCTATCACAAGTTTCAAAATTTCTCACACCTTTTCTTCGATATCTTTTTACCTGAAAATATTTTGTGAAAACGTATAGAACAAAAGAAGTGCAGAATTTAAAGATCTTTCAAATGATATCTCGAAAAAAGGGCCGGCCCCTAAATTAAAGGGCTTAGAGGGGCCAACAGTTTTTTCTTTATATCTCAAAACGTATTGAGAATTTGTAATACGTCAAAGAAGCAAAGTTGTTCAAAATGACAAGCTTAATCTATTGAAGTCGTCAGAAAACGTCCGGCGTCGTCACTTCCGGCCAAACCGGAAGTAGTCGAAAAACGCGTATTTTTGCCGTTCTTGACAAGTTTTTTGGTAACAAATGTCTCTAGAAGCAAAAAAATAATTTTTCGTCCGTTGTCGTCACTTCCGGTCAAACCGGAAGTAGCAAAAAATTGCTTATTTTTGCATTAATTAACATAGCGTTAAAGGATTCAAACCATTTTTAGGCGTTATTTCTCATTTTTGTTAAAAATTAATGCTACTTCCGGTCAAACAGGACGGAAGACCTACTCGTTGCTTTGCAACGAGCTTTGCTCTAGTTAAGGTCTTCCGTCTTCAGCGGAAGACCTTCTTGTTATTCTTAGGTTTCTTTTCCACTATTTTTATTATAATTGTTTTTTTTTCTTACCGATTTTGTACGCGCGATTTCTCGAGAACGGCTCGATCGATTTTCATGAAACTTTCAGGTCTGATAGAATATCAAAAAAACTAGGAATATATTTTTTTTTTTTGATGACGTCACTTCCAGTTCGGAGTTTTCGGCGATTTAGTGATTTTTAGAGGGTCACTTTGTCCGGCAGTTTTCTCAAAAAGCACTTAACACAGAAGCTTGAAATTTTCAGTGATGCTAGAGCAACTTTTGGAGAAGTGCACTAAGTATATCGCAACTACCGGAAGTACGAGGCGCCGACCCACGCTATGGCCCGAAAATAGTCCTATCAAGAATTTCAAAATTTTAAGCACCTTTTCAACGATAACTTTATACCTAGAAATATTTTGTTAAAGCATGTAGAACAAAAATGGTGTAGAATTTCAAGATCTTTCAAATGACATCTCGAAAAAAGGGCTGGCCCCTTAAATCAGGGGCCTGGAGGGACCGAAAGTTTTTCCTTTATATCTCAAAAAGTATTTGTGATACGTCAAAGAAGCAAAGTTGTTCAAAATGTCAAGTTCAATCTATTAAAGTCGTCAAAATACGTCCGGCGACTTCACTTCCGGCCAAACCGGAAGTAGTCGGAAAACGCGTATTTTTGCCGTTCTTGCCAAGTTTTTTGGTAACACATGTCTCTGGAAGCATTAAAAACAATTTTCCGTCCGTCGTCGTCACTTCCGGTCAAACCGGAAGTAACAGAAAATAGCTTATTTTTGCAATAATTAACATGGATTTAGAGGAATCAAACCATTTTTGGACGTTATTTCTCATTTTTGTTCAAAATGAAAGCCACTTCCGGTCAAACATGACGGAAGACCTACTCGTTGCTTTGCAACGAGCTTTGCTCTAGTTATTAAGGTCTTCCGTCTTCAGCGGAAGACCTTCTTGTTTATCTTAGGTTTCTTTTTCACTTTTATTATTAAGGTCTTCCGTCTTCAGCGGAAGACCTTATTGTTTTTCTTCGGTTTCTTTTTCACTTTTATTATTATTTTTTTTTCTTACCGATTTTGTGCACGCGATTTCTCGAAAACGGCTCAACGAAATCTTATGAAACTTTCAGGATGTGTGGAACATCACTTGAACCTTATGCTTTTTTTTCCGTTTCGATTACGTCACTTCCGGTCTAGAGATATCGTCGATTTTCTGATTTTTAAGGGTCATTTTGTCCACAATTTTCCCGAAAAACGACTCTAGATAGAAACTTCAAACTTTGAGGCTAGGTAGAGCTATGTCTGGAGAGGTGCATCAGGTATATCAAATTTACCGGAAATGACGCACGTCGGCGCTCGCTAAGGCCTGAAAATAGACCCATCAAATTTCAACATTTCTCACACCTTTTCTTCGATATCTTTTTACCTGAAAATATTTTGTGAAAACATTAAGAACAAAAGAAGTGTAGAATTTAAAGATCTTTCAAATGATATCTCGAAAAAAGGGCTGGCCCCTAAATTTAGGGGCCTAGAGGGACCGACAGTTTTTTCTTTATATCTCAAAACGTATTGAGAATTTGTAATACGTCAAAGAAGCAAAGTTGTTCAAAAAGTCAAGCTTTATCTGCTTAAGTCGTCAAAATACGTCCGGCGTCGTCACTTCCGGCCAAACCGGAAGTGGTCGGAAAATGCGTATTTTTGCCGTTCTTGATAGGCTTTTGGATAATATATGTCCCTGGGAGCATAAAAATTAATTTTCCGTCCGTCGTCGTCACTTCCGGTCAAACCGGAAGTAGCCAAAAATAGCTTATTTTGAAGGTTTTGATGCAAAATTTAAATTATAAAGTCACTGGAGACGACTTAGCTCATTGCTATCTTTTGTTGATGTCACTTCCAGCAATTCCGGTCAAAACCGGACGGAAGACCTACTCGTTGCTTTGCAACGAGCTTTGCTCTAGTTAAGGTCTTCCGTCTTCAGCGGAAGACCTTATTGTTTTTCTTCGGTTTCTTTTTCACTTTTATTAAGGTCTTCCGTTTCCAACAGAAGACCTTATTGTTTTCGTTCGGTTTCTTTTTCCCTATTATTATTAAGGTCTTCCGTCTTCAGCGGAAGACCTTCTTGTTATTCTTCGGTTTCTTTTTCACTTTTTTTCTTACCTATTATTATTCTTTTTTTTCTTACCGATTTTGTGCACGCGATTTCTCGAAAACAGCTCGATGGATTTCCATGAAACTTTCAGGACTCATGTAACATTACTTGAACTTGATTCATTTTTTTCCGTTTTGATGACGTCACTTCCGGTCCGGAAATATTGTCGATTTTATGACTTTTGAAGGGTCAGGTTGTCCGCGAACGTTCTAAAAACTGGCTTAAGATAGAAACGTGAAAATTTCAGGTATGATAGTCCTAAGTCTATAGATGTGCAAAATGAATTTTATTTTTATCGGAAGTGCCGCGCGTCGGCGCTCGCTATGGCCCGAAAATTGCCCTATCGCGGATTTCAAAATTTTTACCACCTTTTCTATGATATCTTTTTACTTTGAAATATTTTGTTATAACATATAGAACAAAAGAAGTGTAGAATTCCAAGATCTTTCAAATGGTATCTCAAAAATAGGGCTGGCCCCTAAAATTAAGGGACTGGAGGGGCCATAAGTTTTTCTTTTATATCTCAAAAAGTATTGAGAATTTGTAATACATCAAAGAACCAAAGTTGTTCAAAATGTCAAGCTTAATCTACGAGCATCGTCAAAATACGTCCAATGACGTCACTTCCGGCCAAACCGGAAGTAGTCGGAAAACGCGTATTTTGGTCATTCTTGACAAGTTTTTGGGTATCTTATGTCACTAGGAACATAAAAATAAATTTTCCGTCCGTCGTTGTCACTTCCGGTCAAACCGCAAGTAGTAAAAAATGGCTTATTTCTGCATTAATTAACATAGATTTTGAGAATTCAACCAATTTTCGGGCGTTATTTCTCATATTCGTTAAAAATGAAAACTACTACCGGTCAAACAGGACGGAAGACCTACTCGTTGCTTTGCAACGAGCTTTGCTCTAATTATTATTATTTTTCTTCCAACCGATTTTGTGCAAGCGATTTCTCAGAGATGGCTCGTCCGATTTATACCAACCTTTCAGATCTGATAGATATTTAATTGATCTTGATAGGTTTTTTTGCTTTTTGATTATCTCACTTCCGGTCGTGAGATATGGTCGATTTTCTGATTTTCAGAGGGTCGGCTTGTCCAGGAAACTCCTCCGAAACGACTAAAGATATTGATTTAAGATTTTCACTGAAAGTAAAGGAAGGTTTAGTGAATTGTAATTGGGTCTCCAAATCTTTCTAGCACAAAAGGCGCCGGAGCTCGGTAGGGCCCGAAAAATGTCTCAAAAATATCTCACAAAATTTGACACATTTTGTTTCATATCTTCATACCCGTTCATAATTTGTTAAAGCATATTGAAGAAAAAATATGCAAAATTACAAGACCTTTCATTTGATGTCAAAAAAATGGGGCTGACCCCTAAAATTAGGGGCTCAGAGGGGCCAAAAGTCTTTTCTCTATAACTTTCTAACGATTAATACTTTGTTATACATCACTGAAGCAAAAGTATTAATCTTAACAATTTGCAACAATATATGATTAAATTTTGATCATATGTTACGTAATTAGGGGTCACAAGGGGCCAGAATGTCAAATCTTTGACGCTTTATATCTCAAAAAGGGGGAATATTTTGATAAGCAATATTGAACAAAAGATGGTCAGAATAATGTTTTAAACAATACGCATACTTTGAATTTTTGTAAAACGGCCCCATTAAGGACTTGTAGGGGTGGCCTCTAAATATTTCAATTCAGCTTATCTCAATAACGAAAAGAAATCTCTGAATAGGTGTTGAACAAAAAGTCTTTGAATTTACAAGACCTTTCATTTGATATCAAGAAATAGGGGCTGACTCCTCAAATTAGGGGCTCAGAGGGGCCAGAAGTCTTTCATCTTTAACTATTTAATGATCAATATTTTGTGATACATTACAGAAGCAAAGATATTCATCTGAACGAGTTGCATCAATATATTATAAAATTTTGATCATATATTACGTAATTAGGGGTCACAAGGGGCCAGAAATCTAAATCTTTGACGCTTCATATCTCGAAAAGGGGAAATATTTTGATAAGCAATATTGAACAAAAGATGGTCAGAATAATGTTTTAAACAATACGCATACTTTGATTTTTTGTAAAACGGCCCCATTAAGGACTTGTAGGGGTGGCCCCTAAATATTTCAATTCAGTTTATCTCAATAACGAAAAGAAAGCTCTGAATAGATGTTTAACAAAAAGTCTTTGAATTTTCAAGACCTTTCATTTGATATCAAGAAATAGGGGCTGACCCCTAAAATTAGGGGCTCAGAGGGGCCAGAAGTCTTTCATCTTTAACTCTTTAATGATCAATATTTTGTGATACATTACAGAAGCAAAGATATTCATCCGAACGAATTGCAACAAAATATTATAAAATATTGATCATATATTATGTAATTAGGGGTCACAAAGGGCCAGAATTCTAAATCTTTGATGTTTCATATCTCGAAAAGGGGGAATATTTTGATAAGCAATATTGAACAAAAGATGGTCAGAGTAATGTTCTAAGCAATATGCATACTTTGAATTTTTGAAAAACAGCCCTGTTAGGGACTTGTAGGGGTGGCCCCTAAATATTTCCATTCAGCATATCTCCACATTGAATAGAAGTCTCTGAATAAGTGTTGAACAAAAAAATTTCAAAATCACAAGACCTTTAATTTGATATCAAGAAAAAGGGGCTGACCCCTCAAATTAGGAGTTCAGAGGGGCCAAAATTCTTTTTATCTATAACTCACTAATGATCAATATTTTGTTATACATTACTGGGGCAAAAATATTCATCTTTACGATTTGCAACGATATATGATAACATTTTGATTATATGTTACGTAATTAGAAGTCGCAAGGAACCAAAATGCTATATTTTTATACTTTATGTCTCGAAAAGGAGGAATATTTTTATAAGCCTTATTGAACAAAGGATGTTCAGAATATCGTGATAAAAATGAAAAACTTTAAATTTAATGAAGGAAAACTTAATGTCCTTCTCTTCTAACGAATATCTCAGTCAAAATCACATCTAATCTTATCGATAAATTCAACGGAAGACCTACTCGTTGCTCGCAACGAGATCTCATCTAGTTATTATTGTTTTTTTCTTACCGATTTTGTGCACGCGATTTCACGAAAACGGCTCAACAAAATCTTATGAAACTTTCAGGACGTATGGAACATCACTTGAACCTTATGCGTTTTTTTCCGTTTTGATGACGTCACTTCCGGTCTGGAGATATCGTCGATTTTCTAATTTTTAAGGGTCATTTTGTCCACAATTTTCCCGAAAACGGCTCTAGATAGAAACTTCAAACTTTGAGGCTAGGTAGAGCTATGTTTGGAGAGGTGCATCAGGTATATCAAATTGACCGGAAATGACGCACGTCGGCGCTCGCCATGACCCGAAAATAGACCTATCACAAGTTTCAAAATTTCTCACACCTTTTCTTCGATATCTTTTTACCTGAAAATATCTTGTGAAAACATAAAGAATAAAAGATGTATAGAATTCCAAGATCTTTAAAATGATATCTCGGAAAAAGGGCTGGCCCCTAAATTAAAGGGCCTAGAGGGGCCGAAAGTTTTTCCTTTATATCTCAAAAAGTATTAAGAATTTGTAATACGTCAAAGAAGCATAGTTGTTCAAAATGTCAAGCTTCATCTATTAGCGTCGTCAAAATACATCCGTCGCCGTTACTTCCGGCCAAACCGGAAGTAGTCGGAAAACGCGTATTTTTGCCGTTCTTGACAAGTTTTTGGGTTATATATGTCTCTGGGAGCATATAAAGTAGTTTTTCCGTCCGTCGTCGTCACTTCCGGTCAAACCGGAAGTAGCAAAAAATGGCTTATTTTGAAGGTTTTGACGCAAAATTGAAATTATAAAGTCACTGGAGACTATTTAGCTTATAGCTTTGTTTTGTTTCGTCACTTCCAGCACTTCCGGTCAAAACCGGACGGAAGACCTACTCGTTGCTTTGCAACGAGCTTTGCTCTAGTTATTATTAAGGTCTTCCGTCTTCAGCGGAAGACCTTCTTGTTAAGGTCTTCCGTCTTCAGCGGAAGACCTTCTTGTTATTCGTTTGTTTCTTTTCCACTGTTTTTCTTATTATTTTTTTTCTTACCGATTTTGTTCACGCGATTTCTCAAAAACGGCTCGTTAGAATTTTATGAAACTTTCAGGTCTGATAGAACATCAAAAAATCTCGATACCCTTTTTTTTTATTTTGATGACGTCACTTTCGGTTCGGAGATTTTCGCAGTTTTGTGATTTTTAAGGGTCAGTTTGTCCGTCGCTCTTCTTAAAAACCGCTCATCACAGGAAGATGAAACCTTTTCAGGAAGATAGAGCAACACATGTAGATTTGCATTGTGTTGTTAACTTTCACCGGAAGTGCTGCACGTTAACGCTCGGTATGGACTGAAAAAAGCCATATTGAGCGTTTCAAAATTTCTAACACTTTTTCTAATATATCATTTTACTTATAAATATTTTGTTAAAACATATAGAACAAAAGTTGTGAAGAATTCTGAGATCTTTCAATTGATATCTCGAAAAAAGGGCTGACCCCTAAAATAAAGGATCTAGAGGGACCAAAAGTTTTTAATTGATATCTCAAAACGTATTGAGAATTTGTAATACGTCAAAGAAGCAAAGTTGTTCAAAATGTCAAGCTTAATCTATTCGTGTCGTCAAAATACGTCCGACGTCGTCACTTCCGGTCAAACCGGAAGTAGTCAAAAATGCGTACTTTTTGCCGTGCTTGTCAAGTTTTTGGGTAACATATGTCTCTGGGAGCATAAAAATTAATTTTCTGTCCGTCGTCATCACTTCCGGTTAAACCGGAAGTAGCAAAAATTTGCATAATTTTGCATTAATTAACATAGCTTTTAAGGATTCAAACCATTTTTAGGCGTTATTTCTCATTTTTGTTAAAAATGAAAACTACTTCAGGTCAAACAGGACGGAAGACCTACTCGTTGCTTTGCAACGAGCTCGGCTCTAGTTATTCTTAGGTTTCTTTTCCACTATTTTTAGGGTCTTCCGTCTTCAGCGGAAGACCCTTCTATTATTCTTCGGTTTCTTTTTTACCTTTATTATTAAGGTCTTCCGTCTTCAGCGGAAGACCTTACTGTTATTCTTAGGTTTCTTTTCCACTATTTTTATTATTGTTTTTTTTTCTTACCGATTTTGTGCGCGCGATTTCTCGAGAACGGCTCGATTGATTTTCATGAAACTTTCAGGTCTGATAGAACATAAAAAAATCTAGATATATCTTTTTTTATTTTGATGACGTCACTTCCGGTCCGGAGATTTCTGCGATTTAGTGATTTTTAGAGGGTCACTTTGTCCGGCAGTTTTCTCAAAAAGCACTTGACACAGAAGCATGAAATTTTCAGTGATGCTAGAGCAACCTTTGGAGATGTGCACTAAGTATATCACAACTACCGGAAGTACGAAGTGTCGACGCTCGCTATGGCCCGAAAATAGTCCTACCAAGAATTTCAAAATTTTTAACACCATTTCTACGATAACTTTTTACCTAGAAATATTTTGTTAAAACATGTAGAACAAAAGAAGTGTAGAATTGCATGATCTTTCAAATAAAATCCAAGAAAAAGGGCTGGCCCCTAAAATAAAGGATCCAGAGGGGCCAAAACGTTTTATCTGATATCTCAAAAAGTGTTGACAATTTGTTATGCATCATAGAAGGGAAGTTGTTGAAAATAATGAATAGCAGAGGCAGAGATCATTTAAAGTCGTTAAAATACCGTCACTTCCGGTCAGGCCGGAAGTATTTGTAAATGGCTCGTTTTTTGCACTCATAACCGTAAATGTCTATCAATCTCGATATCATCTTCTTCAGAATTAGACGGAAGACTTATTTGTTGCTTTGCAACAAGCTCGTCTAGTTATTATTATTATTATTATTATTAAGGTCTTCCGTCTTCAGCGGAAGACCTTCTTGTTATTCGTTTGTTTCTTTTCCACTGTTTTTCTTATTATTTTTTTTCTTACCGATTTTGTGCACGCGATTTCTCAAAAACGGCTCGTTAGAATTTTATGAAACTTTCAGGTCTGATAGAACATCAAAAAATCTCGATACCCTTTTTTTTATTTTGATGACGTCACTTCCGGTTCGGAGATTTTCGCAGTTTTGTGATTTTTAAGGGTCAGTTTGTCCGTCGCTCTTCTTAAAAACCGCTCATCACAGGAAGATGAAACCTTTTCTGGAAGATAGAGCAACAAATGTAGATTTGCATTGTGTTGTTAACTTTCACCGGAAGTACTGCACGTTAACGCTCGGTATGGTATGAAAAAAGTCATCTTGAGCGTTTCAAAATTTCTAACACTTTTTCTTTTATATCGTTTTACTTGTGAATATTTTGTTAAAACATATAGAACAAAAGTTGTGAAGAATTATAAGATCTTTCAAATGATACCTCGAAAAAAGGGCTGATCCCTAAAAAAAGGGATCTAGAGGGGCCAAAAGTTTTTACTTAATATCTCGAAAAGTATTGAGAATTTGTAATACTTCAAAGAAGCAAAGTTGTTCAAAATGACAAGCTTAATCTATTTGAGTCGTCAAAATACGTCCGGCATCGTCACTTCCGGCCAAACCGGAAAGAGTAAAAAAACGTGTATTTTTGCCTTTCTTATCAAGTTTTGGGGTAACATATGGCTCTGGGAGCAAAAAAATTAATTTTCCGTCCTTCGTCGTCACTTCCGGTTAAACCGGAAGTATCAAAAATTGCTTTTTTGCATTAATGAACATCGCTTTAGAGGATTCAAACCATTTTTAGGCGTTATTTCTCATTTTTGTTGAAAATGAAAGCTACTTCCGGTCAAACAGGACGGAAGACCTTCTCGTTGCTTTGCAACGAGCTTTGCTCTAGTTATTATTATTATTTTTATTCTTTTTTCTTCTTACAAAATTTGTGCAGAGGATTTCTCGGAGATGGCTCGTTCGATTTGCTTCAAATTTTCACAGTCAATGCGTTGTCATCTGAAGTTAATTCCGGCAAATTATTTTTTGGAAATTCACTTCCGGTCGGGAGTTATCGCCCTTTGATCAAAATTTGGAGGACCTCCTTGTCTGTGATGGAACTCAAAAATGGCTCAAGCTAGAAAGCTGAAATTTTGAGGGATGGTAGAGGACATGTTGCCATCTTGCACCTGGGTCAGGATATTTTCCGGAAGTGCCTAGTATGGAAGCTCGGTAGGGGTCAAAATTTAGGACACGTTTTACGAGTGGTTTTTTGAGACATTTTGTATCATATCTTTTAAAATATAAATATATTGTTAAAACATACTGAACAACATTTGTGCAAAATATCAAGATCTTTAACTCATTCAGCTCCAGCCGCCTTATCTAAGATAAGCCCTGATAGTGATTTGCAGCCTGCGCCCCAGACAAATTCTTATCTGACTCCCTGCTGCTGATGTACAATCAACAACCAAGAGATAATTGCTCATTACTTCTTTATTTATGCATCTATCATTTTCATATTTTCAGGATAAACAGATGAAGTATTGCTGATTTCAATGATTTTAACTTTGAATAACCTTACCAATATCAATTCGAATATATTCCAATAAACAAATACAAATTGTTGTTATTTTCATGAATAATCACCTAATAAATCTCATTTATTGTCCATATATTTCAGGAAATTTTTCCAAATGATAAGGTTTGAAACAGTCAATACATAAGTTTATTTTGCATTGTTCACATCCACTGAGGGGCTCCTTTCTGATGCCTTTTTTAGTGCATTGTTTACACCTTCTCTGTTTGTCTGTGGTACAGGGCCAGTGATGCTCCTGTGAACGCTCCACATTGAAGGTGTGTTTCCTTTTCCTGGTTGTGAACGTACCTATCAGCTGATGGGCCAGTTTACTGCGGAATTCCAGTTGTGTTCTGGTTCTCTGTTTGTTTGTCTTGGTTCTCAAAATGTGATTTGGAGATTCACGCATCAGAATAAATGCATTTACAATGCAGACATCAAAGAGAAAGAAGAACAAATACTTCCACCATTTCAGACTTTTTCTTGAAATATTGTATGTAGACCTAAGTTGGTCTGCATGGTCTACACCATTCATATGCGCATTGTATAACTTCACAACATTCGGACAGCCAACTGCCTTCACGGATCCATCCTTCTGTCTCCTTTGTACTTCCTGGTCTGCTTTCGTTGTGTTTGTTGACAAAATAGTTAGATTTTTTTTGTCTCTCCAAAGTGTAACAATCATGTTTCCTTTCTGTCTTACAATGGAGTCTCCTTGTTGTTTCAGTTTCATGTTCTTCAGGTCCTTTGGTAGGCCTTTTCTATTAGCTTTGACTGTCCCACAGGCGATTGTTCCCTGGTCCCAAAGTTTTAGGAATAGGTCTGGGGATGTGAAGAAACTATCACAGTAAACATGGTGTCCCAAGTTTAGAACAGGCTCCATGAGGTCCATTACTACGCGTCCCCCTAAGTTTGACTCTGGCGCACCATGATGTTTCCCGGTGTAAACCTGGAAGTCATTCATATATCCATTGGATGGATCAGCACGCACCCACACCTTTATTCCTCTTTTTGTTGGTTTCAAAGGCACGTACTGTTTGAAGCCCAGACGTCCAGAAAATCCAATCATGGCCTCATCAATTGAGATCTCCTTGTGGGGATTATATTCTCTCTTAAAATTCACTCGAATTTCTTCCATAATTGGCCGAACATGTGACAATTTGTCATGTCCTTTTTGGTCACGAGGTGGGTTCTTTGTAGTATCCGCCACATGAAAATATCTTTGTATATTTTCAAAACGTGTTCTTGTAAACCTTTCCTCAAGGCATGAGAGGTGAAACAGTTTATCTTTAGTCCAATACAAGTCTTGGGCTGGGGCACAAACAATCCCCATGACAATCAAACATCCCATGAATGCCTTCATTTCTTCAGGGGTCGTCTCATACCACCCAGGATTTGGTTTTATCAAAATGTTTCGTTCCGCATAACGGTTGGTTTCCTCTGTCATTTTAGTGTAAAATTCCTCTGTAAAAACCAAATTTAGGAAGTCTATTTCATTCTTCTCGGTCTCAAGAATGTTTACGGGACCAGGCTGATGTCCAGTAAACCCCGGTGTATTTGTTTCCCGCAAGTTATTTGTCCAACGATTATAATCAGCCAAGGCAATATCATCGTCACTGTCACTTTCACTTTCCGGTGATTCCACGTCTGAATCTGACGATAAATCGGATAAATCCACATCTGAACCTGCTTCCAGTGCATCATCATATGCCAGCAGATTTGCTACGTAATTTACTTCAGCTTTTTGTGCATCTTCTAACGTAAAACCCTCAAATTCCTCTCCACTATCGTCGTCTCTGAAAAGCGCCGCCATGTTTGTTATTGATACTACACCACGCTTGCATTTTCTTTGTCTGGTTCTATTTTTATCATGAATATTAATGAGGTAAACAACACAAAGGTTTTGTAAGACATTATTTTATTGGATTATACCCTTCCATTTCTCTTATTTCCTCTATTTTGGACCAATCAGCGTTTGTTTGACAGTTGGGTTTTGGAACGTGTATATACGTCATTGGCCAAGCACATGTGGGTTTTCCCGACGTATATACACGTCTCTGGGTAAATACTGCACTTAAAATAGGACGTATATACATGTCTGCGGGGCTGAATGAGTTAATATGATATCAAGAAAAATGTGCTGACTCATCAAATTAAGGGCTGAAAGGGGCCAACAGTTTTTATTCAATAACTCTTTTAAAGTCAATATTTTGTTATACATTACTAAAGCAAAGATGTTCATCTCAACCATCTACAACTTTATATAATGATTTTTATATCATATGGTACATAATTAGGGGCCACAAGGGGCCAGAATGCTAAATCTTTGATGCTTTATATCTCGAAATGGAGAAATATTTTGATAAGCAATATTGAACAAAAGATGTTCAAAATAATGTTCTGAACAATATGCAACCTTTCATTTTTTGCTAAACTGCCCCATTAAGGAGTTGAAGGGTTGGCCCCTAAATATTTCTTTTGCTAATAGCTCAAAAACGAAAAGGAATTTCTAAACAGTTGTTGAACACAAAATGTTCAAAATCTTAAGAGCTTTAAGATGAGATCCTGAAAAAGGGGCTGAGCACTTAAATTAGGGGCCAAAAGGGGCCAAAAGTCTTCAATCGATAGCTCGTGATCAGTTAATATTTTGTAATACATTACTGAAGCAAAGATGTTTATCTCAACCATCTACATCTTAATATTATGATTTTTATGTCGTTTGGTTCATAATTAGGGGCCACAAGGGGCCAGAATGCTAAATCTTTGATGCTTTATATCTCGAAATGGAGCAATATTTTGATAAGCAATATTGAACAAAAGATGTTCAAAATAATGTTCTGAACAATAAGCTACTTTTCATTTTTTGCTAAAAGGCCCCATTAAGGAGTTGAAGGGTTGGCCCCTAAATATTTCTTTTGCTAATATCTCAAAAACGAAAAGGAATTTCTAAACAGTTGTTGAACACAAAATGTTCAAAATCTTAAGAGCTTTAAATGAAATCCCGAAAAAGGGGCTAGGCACTCAAATTAGGGGCCAAGAGGGGCCAAAAGTCTTCAATCCATAATTCTTTATCAGTTCATATTTTGTAACACATTACTGAAGCAAAGATGTTCATCTCAACCATCTACATCTAAATATTATGATTTTTATGTCGTATGGTTCATAATTAGGGGCCACAAGGGGCCAGAATGCTAAATCTTTGATGCTTAATATCTCAAAATTGAGAAATATTTTGATAAGCAATATTGAACAAAAGATGTTCAAAATAATGTTCTGAACAATATGCAACCTTTCATTTTTTGCTAAACTGCCCCATTAAGGAGTTGAAGGGTTGGCCCCTAAATATTTCTTTTGCTAATAGCTCAAAAACGAAAAGGAATTTCTAAACAGTTGTTGAACACAAAATGTTCAAAATCTTAAGAGCTTTAAATGAAATCCCGAAAAAGGGGCTAGGCACTCAAATTAGGGGCCAAAAGGGGCCAAAAGTCTTCAATCGATAGCTCTTTATCAGTTAATATTTTGTAATACATTACTGAAGCAAAGATGTTTATCTCAACCATCTACATCTTAATATTATGATTTTTATGTCGTTTGGTTCATAATTAGGGGCCACAAGGGGCCAGAATGCTAAATCTTTGATGCTTTATATCTCGAAATGGAGAAATATTTTGATAAGCAATATTGAACAAAAGATGTTCAAAATAATGTTCTGAACAATAAGCTACTTTTCATTTTTTGCTAAAAGGCCCCATTAAGGAGTTGAAGGGTTGGCCCCTAAATATTTCTTTTGCTAATATCTAAAAAACGAAAAGGAATTTCTAAACAGTTGTTGAACATAAAATGTTCAAAATCTTAAGAGCTTTAAATGAGATCCTGAAAAAGGGGCTAGGCACTCAAATTAGGGGCCAAGAGGGGGCAAAAGTCTTCGATCCATAACTCTTTATCAGTTCATATTTTGTAATACATTACTGAAGCAAAGATGTTCATCTCAACCATCTACATCTAAATATTATGATTTTTATGTCGTATGGTTCATAATTAGGGGCCACAAGGGGCCAGAATGCTAAATCTTTGATGCTTTATATCTCAAAATGGAGAAATATTTTGATAAGCAATATTGAACAAAAGATGTTCAAAATAATGTTCTGAACAATAAGCTACCTTTCATTTTTTGCTAAACTGCCCCATTAAGGAGTTGAAGGGTTGGCCCCTAAAGATTTCTTTTGCTTATAGCTCAAAAACGAAAAGGCATTTCTAAACAGTTGTTGAACACAAAATGTTCAAAATCTTAAGAGCTTTAAATGAGATCCCGAAAAAGGGACTGAGCACTCAAATTAGGGGCCAAGAGGGGCCAAAAGTCTTCAATCCATAATTCTTTATCAGTTCATATTTTGTAATATATTACTGAAGCAAAGATGTTCATCTCAACCATCTACATCTAAATATTATGATTTTTATGTCGTATGGTTCATAATTAGGGGCTACAAGGGCCAGAATGCTAAATCTTTGATGCTTAATATCTCAAAATGGAGAAATATTTTGATAAGCAATATTGAACAAAAGATGTTCAAAATAATGTTTTGAACAAAATGCTACCTTTCATTTTTTGCTTAACGGCCCCATTAAGGAGTTGAAGGGTTGGTCCCTAAATATTTCTTTTGCTAATAGCTCAAAAACGAAAAGGAATTTCTAAACAGTTGTTGAACACAAAATGTTCAAAATCTTAAGAGTTTTAAGATGATGTGAATAAAGAGTGCTGATTCCTAAAATAAGTGGCCGTTAGGGGCAAAAAGCCGATTTTTAAAAGTCTTTAATGTTTAATGTCTTTTTATAGATTGTGGTAAATCATTAATTTTGAATGAAAATCGCAATCAAAATCTTATCTCATCTCATCAAGAATTGGACGGAAGACCCACTCGTTGCTCGCAACGAGATCTCATCTAGTTATTATTATTAAGGTCTTCCGTCTTCAGCGGAAGACCTTATTGTTTTTCTTAGGTTTCTTTTCCACTATTTTTATTAAGGTCTTCCGTTTCAGACGGAAGACCTTATAGAGATTCTACTGTTTTTTCTTTTTATTATTATTATTATTATTATTTTTTTGCCTTTTTGTTTTGACGATTTCTCAGAGATGACTGGACGGATTCTCATGAAATTTTCAGGGATGATGGAGAGTAAAAATATCTTTCAGATGCAGTTTTCAGTTTTTCAAAAGTCACTTCCGGTCGTCAGATATGTCCGATTTCCGCTTTTTTCAAAAAAGTTTTGTCCGAGTCATATCTCAGAAACGGTAAGAGATTAAGACACCAAACTTATATGATTAATAGATCTTGATAAGTAGGCAAAACCAATCGGGATAAGGTTGTCCGCCGTCACTTCCGGTCGTCACAGGAAGTGATCAAAGAAATCGGAAATTTCAACTTTTTCTTTTTTGAAACTTTTTTGCATCACATTATAGCATCTTATTCGTAGTTTCGAAATATGTCAGTCCCACCGGAAACAAAAACGACAACTTCCGGTTATAAGAGAAAAACTACATATTTTCAGTATTTTTCTTTCCCATAAATGTTTCTTATCGATAAAGTATTTATAATGATTTTTGGATATGTTATTCAGACTATAAATGGCTACAGTAACGTCAAGTATCATTATAAAATTCACTTCCGGTCGCGTGATTTCCTGTCCTCAAAATGAAAAGTTATCACAGCTATATCTCGAAAACGGTAAGAGATTAAGACACCAAACTTATATAAGTGGTAGATCTTGATAAGTAGGCAAATTCAGTTGGGATAAGAGTGTCAGCCGTCACTTCCGGTCGTCACAGGAAGTGATCCAAAAAATCAAAATTTTTAACTTTTCTTTCATGAAACTTTTTTTGCGTCACATTATAACTTCTTATTTTCATATTTGAAATATATCAGTCCGACTGGAAACTAAAACGTCAACTTCCGGTTTTAAGAGAAAAACTGCATATTTTCAGTATTTTTCTTTCCTGTAAATATTTTTCATAGATAAAGTATTTGTAATGATATTTGGATATGTTATTAAGACTGCAAATGTCTGCAGTAATGTCAAATATTTTTGCAATTTTCACCTCCGGTCGCGTGATTTCCTGTCTTCAAAATGAGAAGTTATCATAGCAAGATCTCGTAAACAATAAGAGATGAAGACTACAAACTTATTAGAGTAATAGATCTTGATAAGTAGGCAAATCCACTTGGGTTAACATTGTCCGCCATCAGTTCCGGTTGTCACAGGAAGTGATCAAAGAAATCGAAAATTGCCACTTTTCTTTTATGAAACTGTTTTTGCATCACATAATAGCATCTTATTTGTAGTTTCGAAATATATCTGTACCACCGGAAGTAAAAACGACAACTTCCGATTATAAGAGAAAAACTATATAATTTGAGTATTTTTATTTCCAATAAATATTTTTTATAGATAAAGGATTTGTTATGATTTTTAGATATGTTATATAGACTGCTAATGTCTACAGCAAAATCAAACATCTTTGTAAAATTCACTTCCGGTCGCGTGATTTCCAGTCCTCAAAATCGGAAGTTATCATAGCTAGATCTCGAAAATAGTATTAGATTAAGACACCAAACTTATATGAGTAATAGATCTTGATTAGTAGGCAAAACCATATGGGGTAAGATTGTCTGCCGTCACTTCCGGTCGTCATAGGAAGTGAAAAAAAACTCGTAAAAATCAACTTTTCTTTATTGAAACTTGTTTTGCATCACATTATAGCATCTTATTTGAAATTTCGAAATGCATGAGTCCCAACGGAAACAAAAATGACAACTTCCGGTTAAAAGAGAAAAACTACATAATTTGAATGTCTTTCTTTCCCTTAATTTTTTTTGATAATTAAAGTATTTGTAATGATTTTTAGATATGTTATTCAGACTGCGAATGTCTACTGTAAAGTGTAATATCTCAGTAAAATTCACTTCCGGTCGCGTGACTTCCTGTCCTCAAAATCAGAAGTTATCATAGCTAGATCTCGTAAACGGTAAGAGAATAAGACCCCAAATTAATAGGGATGGTAGACCTTGATGAATAGACACATCCTTTGATTTTAAGATCGTCCGCCGTCTCTTCTGGTTGTCACAGGAAGTGATCAAATAAATCAAAATTTTAAACTTTTCGTTATGGAATCTTTCTTAGTATTACCTTATAGCATCTTACTTGTAGTTTTGAGATATGTAATCCCACTGGAAACAAAAACAACGACTTTCAATTATGAGAGAAAAACTGTATAAATTGAGTTTCCAACTATCCGATAAATATCTTTAATTAAAAAAAGTATTTGAAATGATTTTGGGACATTTTATTCAGACTGCAAATTTCTAGAGTAACCTCAAATATCTTCTTTTAAAATTTACTTTCTTCAGGTCACGTGATTTCTTGTCCTAAAAATGAGACCTTTGACCCTTACTCAAAAAGTAATAAAGAAATCTTCATTACCTTTATCTAGATTCAGCTTCAAGTGTTAATCTCAAGTTTACCTCTCTCTCCCCCCTCTCTCTCTCTCTCTCTGATGACCTTGACCTTTGATCTTGATAAATGACCTTGACCTTTGACCCCATTGACCTAAAGGTCACAATCAAGCTTAAGTATGTGGAGGTATTTACAACTCTCATTTTAACAAATGTTTACAAAATAACCCCCCCCCCCACTTCTCGTCCCTTAAAAAAACTCAATAGCAACATAGAAAAAACTTCTACCTCTGAAAAGACAACACAGATCGACATAAAATTAAGATTTTGAGTAGAAGACACCTTAAAGAAAGTGTCCTAAGAGTTTTACAGTGAGTCTCTTGAGTATAATGAAATTCTACGGATTATCGGCAAAAACTGCATTTTTTTCTGTCTGAAATTGAAATTCTGATGGGCATAAAATGAAATAAAGCTTGTATTGGCTATTTCTTCATTTGTTGTTAATATCATTCGATTCTCCTGCTCTAATACGACATTTTAATACCATGTATTCTAGCTGTCTTTGGTATGTGGAATTTATTTCAATTTTATTTAGATTTAATATTAATTGAATGAATCTTGATTTCATTTGAAATTTGATTTTTTTTCTAGAATAACACAATCTTATAAGAAATAGCGACTTTCAGCATAGTAAAAAACAATACATGTTTCTTCCCTGTGTTTCCCATCTAGAAATACATGTTCGGAATTTTATTTATTGTGCTACGTACAATGAATTTAATCCACACACATATTCCATACCTATTTTGGTCAGGAATGTTAAAATCCGAACCCGATTCTCTGTTTTCTTTTTCTTTAATTACAAACTGCCTTGCATCTCTCGCTCATGTTTCTCACATGCTCAGAAATAATTTATCGCCATCCATTTTAAACATAAAACAACTCAAATCGAATATTTTCAAACATCTCTTTAATACATGTATAATGCACATATGATGCAGGTACACATGGGACATTTCACAACGTTTCCACTTACGCTTCCGTCTTGATGCGCAGATCAAATGCATGTTATTCATATTATCAGGTATATCGTAATTTTAATCCGACCCTACCCCTTACATCTTAACTCGAAAACGATCTCATTCAAGATCATATATACACCTAGGAGCGTGTTACAATGTTTTGAACGTGCTCTCTTTGCGTGATCAATGAATTCGTGGTTATCCCCGAGTCGACTCTAATAATCCAGGAAGTCTGTTTAGAGTATATTTATACCAACTGCGAGCCCGATCTAAAATCCTAGAAGAGAAATGAG
The DNA here is from genome assembly GCF_032062105.1 of Saccostrea cuccullata. NCBI lineage: Eukaryota > Metazoa > Mollusca > Bivalvia > Ostreida > Ostreidae > Saccostrea > Saccostrea cuccullata. The sequence goes on from NW_026932547.1 coordinate 385,764, forward strand.
AATTTTGCTGTTTTATTTCTTTTCTTGCTTTTCTTCTACTTTTTTCAGCCCAAATGATATCGAAATGCTTATAAAAGTTGAAAGGCCGATAATTGTTCGCTGAACAATTAGTCTACTAGTTTATTATATGTCTGTCTTTTTTCAAATAGAAAAAAAATCCTGCATACAGATTAATAGAGGAGGACGGAAGACCTTCTTTGTTGCTGTAGCAACAAGAGTTTCTAGTTCTTATTATTATTTTTTTTCTTACCGATTTTGTGCACGCGAGTTCTCGGAAACGGCTGGATGGATTTTCATGAAACTTTCAGGTCCGATAGAACATCAAAAAATCTAGATATCAAATTTTTTATTTTGATGACGTCACTTCCGGTTCAGAGATTTTCGCGATTTTGTCATTTTTAGAGGGTCACTTTGTCCGGCAATGTTCTCAAAAACCGTTGAAGATAAAAGTATGAAATTTTCAGTGATGATAGAGCAACCTTTGGAGAAGTGAATTGAGTATATTACAACTTCCGGAAATACGAAGCGCCGACGCTCGCTATGGCGCGAAAATAGTCCTATGAAGAATTTCAAAAATTTTGACACTTTTTCAAAGATAACTTTTTACCTAGAAATATTTTGTTAAGACATGTAGAACAAAAGAAGTGTAGAATTACAAGATCTTTCAAATGATATCTCGGAAAAAGGGCTGGCCCCTAACATTAAGGGCCTAGAGGGGCCAAAAGTATTTTCTTTATATCTCAAAAAGTATTGATAATTTTTAATACGTCAAAGAAGCAAAGTTGTTCAAAATATCAAGCTTTATCTAATGGCATCGTCAAAAAAACGTCCGGCGACGTCACTTCCGGTCAAATCGGAAGTAGTCATAAATTGCATATTTTGCTGTTCTTGACTGGTTTTTGGATATTATATGTCACTGGAAGCTTTAATCTTAATTTCCCGTCCGTCGTCGTCACTTCCGGTCAAACCGGAAGTTGCCGAAAATGGCTTAATTTTGCAATAATTAACGTAGATTTGAAGGATTAAACCATTTTGTGACTTCATCACTCTTTTTTTTAAAAATGAAAGTTACTTCCGGTCAAACAGGACGGAAGACCTACTCGTTGCTTTGCAACGAGCTCGGCTCTAGTTATTATTGTTTTTTTTTCTTACCGATTTTGTGCACGCGATTTCTCGAAAACGGCTGGATAGATTTTCATGAAACTTTTAGGACTGATAGAACATCAAGCAAAGCTGAAAGTAATTTTTTTGTTTTGATGACGTCACTTCCGGTTTTGAGATTTTCGCGATTTAGTGATTTTCAGGGGGTCTCATTGTCCATCATTTTTCTCGAAAATGCCTTAAGACAGAAACATAAGATTTTCAGCGATGATAGAGCAATGTGTGCTCTTTTGTCACACGCCATTCTCTTTCTCCGGAAATGCCGCACGTCGGCGCTCGCTTGGCTCGAAAAAAGTTCTACCAGGGACTCAGAAATTTTTGACACCTTTTCTGCAATATCTTTTTACATGTTAACAATTTGTTAAGACATATAGAACAAAAGTTGTAGAAAATGTCACGATCTTTCGACAGATATCAACGACAAGGGGCTGGCCCTTATAATAAAGGGCCAAAAGGGGCCAAAAGTTTTTCCTTTATATCTCAAAAAGTATTGAGAATTTGTAATACGTCAAAGAAGCAAAGTTGTTCAAAATATCAAGCTCTATCTAATGGCGTCGTCAAAATACGTCCGGTGACGTCACTTTCGGTCAAACCGGAAGTAGTCAAAAATTGCATATTTTTGCAGTTCTTGACAGGTTTATGGGCAAAATATGTCACTGGAAGCTTAATTCATTACTTTCCGTCCGTCCGTCGACGTCACTTCCGGTCAAACCGGAAGTAGCCAAAAATAGCTTATTTTGAAGGTTTTAATGCAAAATTAAAATTATAAAGTTACTAGAGATTACTTAGCTCATTGCTTTCTTTTGTTCACGTCACTTCCGGCACTTCTGGTCAAAACCAGACGGAAGACCTACTCGTTGCTTTGCAACGAGCTCGGCTCTAGTTATTATTCTCTTTTTTCTTACCGATTTTGTGCACGCGATTTCTCAAAAACGGCTCGATGGATTTCAACGAAACTTTCAGGACTTATGTAACATTACTTGAACCTTATGCATTTTTTTCCGTTTTGATGACGTCACTTCCGGTTTGGAAATATTGCCGATTTTATGAATTTTAAAGGATCAGGTTGTCTCCAGACTTTCTCAATAATGGCTCTAGATAGAAACATGAAACTTTCAGGTATGATAGACCAAAGTCTATAGATATGCGTAACGTCTTTTGTTTTTACCGGAAGTGCAGTACGTCGGCGCTGGCTATGGCTCGAAAAATGACAAGTCGCAAATTTTAAAATTTTATACACCTTTTCTACGATATCTTTTTACCTGTAAACATTTTGTTAAAACATATAGAACAAAAGAAGTGTAAAATTTCACGATCTTTCAAATGATAGCTTAGAAAAAGGGCTGGCCCCTAAATTTAAGGGCCTAGAGGTGCCGAAAGTTTTTCTTTCATAAGTCAAAAAGTATTAAGAATTTGTAAGAGGTCAAAGAAGCAAAGTTGTTCAAAATGTCAAGCTTAATCTACTGGCGTCGTCAAAATACGTCCGGCGTCGTCACTTCCGGCCAAACCGGAAGTAGCCGGAAAACGCGTTTTTTTGCCGTTCTTGACAAGTTTTGTGGTTACATATGTCTCTGGAAGCATAAAAAGTAATTTTTCCGTCCGTCGTCGTCACTTCCGGTCAAACCGGAAGTAGCAAAAAATGGCTTATTTTGAAGGTTTTGATACAAAATTGAAATTATAAAGTCACTGGAGACTTTTAAGCTACTTGCTTTCTTTTGTTGTGTCACTTCCGGCACTTCCGGTCAAAACCGGACGGAAGACCTACTCGTTGCTTTGCAACGAGCTTTGCTCTAGTTATTCTTTTTTTTCTTCTGCTTCCTAGACCGCACATTTGAGGCCTCATATCTCGCTCATTTCTCAACGGATTTCGCTCAAATTTTCAGACGTTATAGAAGTTAATAAACTCTATCAGAATGATTTCTAAAATTTCAAAAAACCACTTCTGGTTTTGAGTTTTTTCCCTTTAAAGGAAAATTTATAGGCTTTCGTTTCCAGACAAAGGCTCAGAGACGGCTAAAGCTGGAGCAGAAATTCTACTGATTTTAGATAATAGAGGGATTGAAGTTGTGCACATCGGTTTTTGTTTTTCGATTTCTGTATTCAAAATGGCGCTATATGGGGGTCAAAAATTAGAACGCTTAAAAGAACCAAAAATTACTCATATTTTTCTTTTTATCTTCTAAACTAAAAATATTTTGTTAAAATATATAGAACATAATTTGTGCAGAATAAGAAGATCTTTCAAATGATATGTCGAAAAAAAGGGCTGACCCCTAAATTAAGGGACCTAGAGGGGTCAAAACTTTTTTTTAGATATCTCAAAAAGTATTGAGAATTTGTTATGCATCAAAGAAGCAAAGTTGTTCAAAATATAAAGCTTTATCTAATGGGGTCGTCAAAATACGTCCGGCGACGTCACTTCCGGTCGAACCGGAAGTAGTCAGAAAACGCATATTTTTGCCGTTTTTGACAGGTTTTTGGGTAACATGTCTCACTAGAAGCTTAAATATTAATTTTCCGTCCGTCGTCGTCACTTCCGGTCAAACCGGAAGTCCCAAAGAATGGCTTTATTTTGCTATACTTAACATAGATTTGGAGGATTTACCCATTTTTGGACTTCATTACTCTTTTTTTTTAAAATGAAAGTTACTTCCGGTCAAACAGGACGGAAGACCTACTCGTTGCTTTGCAACGAGCTCGGCTCTAGTTATTCTTTTTTTTCTTCTGCTTCCTAGATCGCAACTTTGAGGCCTCAGATCTCGCTCATTTCTCAACGGATTTCACTCAAATTTTCAGAGGTTATAGAAGTTTATAAACTCTATCAGAATAATGACTAAAATTTCAAAAAGTAACTTCCGGTTTTGAGTTATTCCCCTTTAAAAGAAAAATCATAGGCTTTCGTTTCCGGATAAAGGCTCAGAGACCACAAATGCTGGAGCAGAAATTTTACTTGTTTTGGATAACAGAAGGATTGAAGTTGTGCACATCAGTTTTTGTTTTCGATTTCTGCATTCAAAATGGCGCTATATAGGGGTCAAAAATTAGAACGCCAAACAGAGCGAAAATTTACACATATTTTCCTTTTTATCTTGAAAACTAAAAATATTTTGTTAAGACATGTTGAATAAAAGTTGTGCATAATTGCAAGAGCTCTCATTTGATATCATTAAAAAGGGGCTGGCCCCTAAAATTAGGAATCTAGTGCCCTTGAAAGTTTTTGCTATATATCTCAAAAACGATTAATATTTCGAATGACTTTAGATAATAAAGTTGTGATTTAACATCTTACTGATCTTATGAAATTGTTATTTTGTTCTAGTCTTGATTAAAATATGTACAGGTAATTCTTTTCGCTCAGCTCGTAAATGAGAGTTTCTCATGCGTGTATATAAAACAAACTTACTTTAAATAAAAAGCATGGCTACATTGGATGCTTATATTCTTTAGAATAAAGTTCTTGAAGTGTTTTGTGTTTTTTTCCCAAATTGTCATGCTTATTTACTAAGCGCACGCCTTTACATTCACCTTGTTTGTTTACAATTATATAACGCGCCTCCCTCGATAACGTGGGGCAAAGTCGGTCACCGGGAATCAATCGGCGGGTAATCCAGCGACCCACAGTTATACACAAAAAAAGCACAGAATGGTTAAATTCATTTTTTAAAATGTATTAAATTGTTGCTTAATACTATCTCTGTCCTATGAAAATATTAATTTGTTCAAGTCTTGCGCGCGTATTATAGGAAAGAAAGCTAGACGCTTCTTATCTTGCTATTGAAGGAAAACTCTTTAGTCTTTATGCGTAGAATTGCAGTAAACTTGCCATAAGTAATAAATATTTTACAACGCTGTATATCATATCTCTTTTTTAAAATTGGGTTTTAAACGTGTTCCTTGCATTGGTTCCTGTTCAGAGTTTTCAATGGCATCATTTTCATTTTATTAATCAAGAACTTTCCAAGAGAAAGAGTTATAGAAAAAACACGAACTAGTATCTTTTCTTCGTTTAAATATGAACACAAACAATATGAACGAAAACGATAAAAGCCCGGATCTAATAAAAAGAACTTTTAAAGAGTCGTATAATACAAAAAATATTAACCGCGCGATTCTCACATTCACCTGGAACCCAGATTTTAAGCGTGTGTACCATTGCGTAATCTTACGATTACACGTGTCCAAGAAAATCTAAAGCGACACACTGCGGCGAACCATTGACCCCGTAGTCATAGACAAAATAATTGGTGTATTAAAACCATTTTACAATTAATGGAGAATTATTATTGTCGGATATTTGAGATTAATATGTTGGCTTATCTTTGTTTTAAATTTGATCGTGATACATGTTTCTAGCTATCTAGGCGTTGTGTTTGTTTACAATTACGCGACCAATCATTCCTTCCATCACTTCCCAGATAGCAAGACATAGTTGGGCCAACGTTGGCCCAATTTTTTTTCCAACGTTGGCCCACTGTTGGTAACCTTACGTTGGCCCACGGTAATTTTGCTCATCGGCCCAACGTTGCTCCAACATGTTGGCATATTGTTGGGCCAACGTAGGTATAATTGTATGACAACTAACAGCCAACCTTAATAACTGGTTGGTTAGGTTGGCCCAACGTTGGCCCTTTGTTGAAATGTCAGATGGCATATTGTTGGGCCAACGTAGTTATTAGTGTATGCCAACTAACAGCCAACCTTAACAACTGTTTGGTAAGGTTGGCCCAACGTTGGCCCTATGTTGAAATGTCAGTTGGCATATTGTTGGGCCAATGTAGTTTTTAGTGTATGCCAACTAACAGCCAACCTTAACTACTGGTTGGGTAGGCTGGCCCAATGTTGACCTTTTTTTTTACAATGTCAGATGGCAAATTGTTAGGCCAACGTAGTTATTACATAGAAACATTTGCAATTGGTTAAGTGATTCTTTACATAAACCTATTTTGTGACTGTTTAAAATAATTAATACACAATTCAATCTGCATTTATAATGCATACATGGACATGTTCAATGAAAACATTACTAATGATTCACTGTGATAATATTTTATAGACATCAATTCAATCATAATTTACAAAATAATTTTTAAAATAGACAATAGAGGTAAATTATGAAAAATTATCAATTAAAAGTTCTTAATCAGGGCTCACTTCCTTTATTATAGTCCTTTTGTTGTATTCCCGCTCTTTTTCCATCCCTTCGTCGCCTCCCGTTTTCTTCATCTTGATCTATAATTGTCATACGTACTCGTATTCATACACTTCTTTATGCATGGTCTTCGATTTCATTGTTATTTACATGTACCGCCACAACATTTGTTTTCCTTGCAGTCTCTGACTGAATTTCTTTGTTACAATCGTGTCTGTAATAGACAGTTAAGAATTAGATAGATAGAAACAACTTAAAAGATGTTATTTAAAGGAGGACATAGGAGTATAAATAGCAGCCAATGAGAAAAATGGTGGTATATTTGATTTTTCTGGCAACATTCAGATTGCAGAGAGTTATTCAAAAATACTAAAGTACTGAAATTTTTTTATCATCAGATTTTTGTCATGTTTGTTCTTCTCAACAGTGTGCACCTTTGGTCACAAATTAAATATACTCAAAAATTTTTTCTTAGCTGTAATTTGTATTGAAACATTTGAAGCAGGGCTTCTATTTCTATTTGAAATTCAAATTTGGCAGCAGTGGGCGTGACTTAGTTTGTTATTGTTTACACCGGATGTTGTTTTATCTCATGCAGGCCTGCATGGCGGCAAGAAAGCCAGAGTGCTGCAGTGTTTGACTTACTTTCATTTCTAGATAAATCCAACCTCCAAAAGATAAAATCAATAATTCAGATTTTTTTAAACTCTGTATTGACATCAGAATAATTAATAAAATTTAAAATCCTCACAACATTTACACATACGGCAAGTCCAAATAGTCCAAATTATCCAAACAAAAAAAGATAGAACATGTAAATGTGATGGTCAACAATGAAAATTATTCCCACAAATGACCCATGTATTGAACATCTTTTGGATTTGGTAGCCATGTTCTCACAAGGTTCACTACACATGTGGGCATTATGTCACGTCTGTGCCACTCCTGTCCTGGCTGATAATGTTCCAACGCTCGCATTTTTTTCTCAGCATATCTGGGATCACTCCATACTCCACGATGTAGAAGCATTGTCCAAAACCTTTTGTACTTTTCCTTGCGCAATTTGGAATTCCTGGGATGGGGCAGTCGGAAGGGTTCCACTTCCCACCATAATTGCCTGTTGATGTCGTCTGTGATGCAGGGCTTACAGAGGCAGAATGGACATTCCTCTCTGTTTACGTCTTGGAGGATGAAAAAATTTTCTTCAACACCATCATTATTGTCACTGCACTCTGCTTCCAAAAGTCCAGTATCTATTGCTAATGCTACATCTGTCTGCACCTCTTTGTCAACACATTTTACACATGTGTTCCCGCCAAATTTCTCTTCCTGTGATGAGTCAAGAGGCTGAAAATCCCAATCGCTATGCAGATAGAAATGTTTTATGGCTTCCATTTGCATTTCACTCACATCCAAAATTAATCTCTGTCTTTCCCCCATTTTGCTTACAAAATAAAATAACACATTGATGGACACTGATTACAGTGTAGGTACTAATTGATGCTGCTGTGTGAAGTCTAACCCCCCACATGATTAAATAGGTGATAAGAGAATGGTTTATTACTTTATGCAATTTTGTAACAGGGCCAAACAAAGGAGAATTTTATTTATATTAATTTTTTTTTTACTTTGTAGATTTTTTAAAGAAAAAAATATTACTTTAAAATTAAAAATTAGATAAATATTTTTTTTCAAAATTTACAATATTTGTGAGGACTGATACACTAATTTCTATTTTTGTTACCTGTAACATGTACTATCCTCCCTTTTCCCCCTGTAGAAAACCCACAGCCAATTTAGAAGGTATTGTGTTACTGACAACCAATATATATCTATACAAATTTGCTCAGAAATATCAGAAATCTTGTATCGAATCATTAGAAATCATGGCAAAAAACGAAGAATCATCAAAGAAACGTCCACCAAATTTTAGGCTTGAAATTCCAGGTGACGGGGAATTTAGAAGTAAAATTCAAGGAAAACTGCAAAAGGTGAAAGCATTTCTCACTTCTAAGAACAATGCACCTGTAAACAATGCTGGAGTAATTGAGGAACTTTTGGACTTCTGGTTAAAAAAGCACTTGGAGGACCAAAGTGTCGAGGAGGATCAAATACAATTTCCATCAACATATCTGCAAGTCAGGAAGAAGGATATTAATCAGAAAATGTTTGTTTGTGCAGATTCATCACTTCTAAATATATGTGAACTTTGTGAAGCTCACACAAAAACCTGCAATGGAAAATTAAAGTTTTTGAAGAAAACCATGAAAGGACATGTTCTATCTTTGCGCCTTCAATGTACCAAGGAAAAATTTCACAGTTATGCCTGGTCATCCTCACCATATTTACCTAATGATGAATATCTGGTCAACCACAGAATAGGTCATGGCCTTATGTGTAGTGGAATGTTACCATCTCATTACACAAGGTTTTCCAATGGAAGTGGAATAGGGTGCATCAACTGGGCAAGAAGGAAACAATTTTTTGAAGCTTATAAAAATTCTGTCGAGGCTGAATATAAAGAGTCCATCCAAGACGGTCTACATGAAGAAATCGGGAGTTATGAAGACTTGGATGGCATCAACATTTTAACAGATGCTAGACATGGATGGCGTAAAAACGCAAAAGACACCTCTGTAGTGGCCATCGGTGAGAAATGTCACAAAGTTCTGGATTGTGTCCATGTAACAAAACAACAAGATCCGGTTTCTCAACGACATGAAAGAATTGGTACAGAGATAATTTATGAAAATTTCACCTCCCAAGATGTCACCATCAAGGTTCACTCCCATGACAGAAACCTTAGCATTAATAAATTTATTTAGGACACAGAAGAAACAACAAATCAGAATTCTTTATGGCACTCGATAAAGGCATTAAAGAAATCACTAAAAAATATATCCAGTGGTAGCAAGAAGTCTGAGGGTTTTACCTGGAGTGAGCAGCTAGTGGACAAAACTGAACCTATAGCCACTCATATTCATTGGGCTGTTCGACATTGTGATGGAAACCCCCAAAAGCTACGAGAGTGTATAGAGAATGTAATTCCTCACTACGAAAATTCACATGAAAAGTGTCACCCAGATTCAAGATGCAAAAAAGATGAAAATTATGAGCCTTCACGAGTTGTATTATCCAGTAAAATTGCCAAAAAACTTTTAGAAAATACTCTTAAAGGATCTGTTATCTACAAATATCCTGAGGATTATATTTTGGGAAAAGATACGTTCTATGTAGAGAGTTTTAATAATGTGATGAACATATTTCAGGACAAGAGAATTGTTTTTGGAGAAGACCAATATAAACTAAGATCAAACCTTGCTGTGTGCCACTGGAATGAGAATGTTGACCGGGAGCACACCTCTGTATATCATTCGAGAAACCCCAATGCACCACGAAACCAGAGAGGGAAAAAAGTGTATAAAAAACTGACATTTAAATACAGAGATAATATCTGGTGTAAATATGTAGGAAACCTTTATTGAAATGGACTGCAAAAATATTGAGCCAAGATTATTGTGTACATTTTGAGTATTAATAATATTGTAAATAATAATTAAGATTTTTTTTAATTCAAAGTGTTAAATAAATTAATTCAATAACCGGTCAATAAATCAGCAGTGTGTGCTGTAAATCCTGCTTTGTATAATTATCACTGTGGATCACACGAGTTGTTTAGCCAAGTATAAACACATGTGCTATCTTCTGTTATCAGCATGCTGGAGTTTATTTTTAACTTGGCTGCAGCAGTAAGCGCCGCCCTACACCAAATTTGCTTAATTGCACTACCACCGGATTTTCAAGTAGGTCAAGTTCGGCCTTTAACCTTAACGTACAGTGCTTGTGTGCAAAAACATGACAAGAATGAATTCCGAATCAATTTTAACAGTTAACCTGAATAAATAAGAATAAATATACTTACATGTACATCGCTTCTAAATGCAGCTGTATAGCAAGTGTATAATCCACAAATTTAAATTCACTTCTTGCTTGCCCTGCATTATCACCACCTGTGAGCAATTGAATCTGACAGCTCACTACACAGTTTGGTCACGTGATAGCGAACGCCTAACTTTTGTTTCAATTTAATTATAAAGCTGTGTCATTTTGATTTATGTATATGTAGGCTTCATTCACATCCTGTTCCTGAGAACGTATTCAGTCTTCTCTAAATTCTCATGAATACAACGCTCATGAAAAATTCATAATTTCAAGGGTTTTATTTCAAAAAAATAATCATGCATGTGCACAATTCAAAAAATATAATAAAACACTCTTTGGTGCTGTGATCACTTAAGTTAAAATTTAAAATGTTGAATATATCAGATCTAAACAAAAACAGTCATCCAATTAAAAGCATGGACATAGAATGTCAGCTCAGCAGCTAAAATTGACACCATCTTTAGTTGGCAGTATAATAATTGGGCCAGCGTTGGCCCAATATAAATATCCCATCTTTGAAACACCTGAACAAAAGAACACTCGTGCTAACATCGGGCCAACATACTACAATGTACTACCAAATTGATAAGACATTTTTTGAGGGTGTATTACAAACATTGGGCCAATATACTACTACCCATTTGATAAGACACTTTCTTTAAGGGTGTATAACAAACATTGGGCCAACGTTGGGCCAACATACTACTACCAATTTGATAAGACACTTTATAAAGGATGTATTACAAACATTTGGCCAACGTTAGGCCAACATACTACTATCAACTTGATAAGATGCATTCTTTATGGGTGAAAAACAAACATCGGGCCAACGTTGGGCCAACATACTACTACCAACTTTAAAAGACACTTTCTTTAAGGGTGTATTACAAACATTGGGCCAACGTTGGGCCAACATACTACTACCAACTTTAAAAGACACTTTCTTTAAGGGTGTATTACAAACATCGGGCCAACGTTGGGCCAACATACTACTACCAACTTTAAAAGACACTTTCTTTAAGGGTGTATTACAAATATCGGGCCAACGTTGGGCCAACATACTACTACCAACTTTGAAAGACACTTTCTTTAAGGGTGTATTACAAACATCAGGCCAACGTTGGGCCAACATACTACTACCAACTTTAAAAGACACTTTCTTAAAGGTTGTATACCAAACATCGGGCCAACGTTGGGCCAACATACTACTACCAACTTTAAAAGACACTTTCTTTAAGAGTATATTACAAACAGTGGGCTAACGTTGGACCAACATCAACATCCCTCCTTCTTTGGAAAGTAAAGTGAATGGAAGTTGCTAACGTAGGACCAACGTTGGGCCAACATAGGAATTTTGTCATGGTCGAGAAGGTTGGCATGGTGACATTGGTCCAACGTTGGCCCAACGTTGTTCCCCCAACGCCAACCATACAACCTTTTGCCAATGTTGGCCCAACACAGTCTTGCTATCTGGGTTGTTGACATTAATTTACACAGCGTGGTCAAATGTTAAATCTAATTTTATAAACTTTCGGAAAACATTATTTTCTGTAAGTAAATTGAATCTTTCAAAATATTTTAAAATATCTAAGGTTAGACTTTAGAACATTTTGACGATTCATAGTGTAAGGACTGGCGATCTGCGGTTACTTAACTTCAACCAATATTGATTTAAATGTACAAGCTTATATTTCTTTGTGCTTTTAACATACAAATAAATCTGTTTACAACACAAATTTTCCCAAACACATTTTTTATCACAGATTTTTACCATGGCTATTTCATTTTTAAACTTTTAAAGAAAATCTTCATAAGGATCTAATTAGAATTATACTCAATGAAATGGACTAAACATTGATAAGTATCTCCGCACTTGTAAACTTCATAAGTGACTTCTGTGCCTGCACAATGCCCATTTTTATTACAGGTTGAATAGTCAAGTTGAAAAAATAATTCAAGATTTTAAAGCAATGAATTTAATTTGTGTAATAATTTAATCAAAACCTGTAAATGATTAGTATAGTGTGCTAACATTTTAATTTTGTTCCGTGATTTTAAAAATATCAGTAGCAGGTTATACAATGAACATGTTAGTAGTAATAAACCCGCATCGTATGTACGGAATCGAAAATTTAAGAACTTATATAACAATCTGCAGCTACATGTACTGAATATTAGAAATTTATCATGTAATTACACACTTTTATTTCCTAATTTAAACTGTTGAAATCATAACCGACACCATAGTTAAACATTAATTGTCTTATAATCGGCACTTAATAGGGCCTTTGAGCAGGGAGGGATCTTTTTTGTGCCAGCACCTAAACACCTACTAATGTTATTGTGATTTAAATTCAAGACACGTGGTTTAGGCTGATCTATTCAAAGGTTATAGGGAAGAACCGGTTTTATAAATAAATTTGGCAATATAAACAGGATATTGCTATAGCCTGTTTCTTTTGTAATAAATTTTTCCAGACCTTTCTGAAAGACTTTCATGATTTTCAACAGAAAGGGGCTGACTCAAGGATGGGGTGTTGAAACAACAATATATCTTATACTTTTCGGCGAAAATAAGAGCTCACTAGTGACCGATTCGTTGGTAAAAAAAAATGTGTTTTATCATCTACACTGACAAACCTTTGTTTGCCGTATATGGCTTTTGTTATAAATGCGCACAGAGGATCTTACCACGAGCAACTGACCAATCGTTGGAATGAAGCAACGTTTACGCCAGATACCTGTTTACATTTTACTTCGAACACGTGGTTCAGGTCAATCTATGATCATGTCAATGGAATACAAAGTAATACAAAAAATGTTCTAAAGAACAAAATACAAAGATAAGAAACTATTAAAGATGTTACGGGCGTTTTTAATTTATTGTTAACTGGAAAAAAATATTTAATAAAATGTAGTTTGTGTCTAGTTCAGAACACCAGCGCTTCAAAGGTAAGGAAAACGATCAGCATGATCATCTATAATGCATTTAAATGAACTAAAGTTTGTTTATGTTCATGATCACGTGTTTGGCGAGGGAATCCACATGGCAATTGTATTCACCGATAGTACAACAAAAAAATTAATAGACGTGAATCGCTTTTGCAGTATGTCTTTCAGAGACCTAGACTTCCACCATATATTGAACTAATAAATTGTTTGTCATTATGAGCATGAACATAATACTTTTAAAATGCTTTTTTGTTTACAATAAGGTTTTCTTTTTTTTTTTCAAGCGTAAAATTCCTGTAGTATTCGTAGTAACCCATAATGCAATATACTCATTCAGCTGATTGGTCAGTAAAAATAATACTGGTGCCTCATTTGCTAATCTGACGCCAAAAAATATAATCCCGGTTCCCATGCAACAATATTTTTCCAAAAAGAAATTTTAATTCATGACTGCAGAAAATTGTATGAGAATGTTTATTTAAGTTTGAATGAATGCAAGAGAGTACAATTGATTGAAGTGAATTTCTACAGACATTGTCAGCTGATTCTAGGGTGATGAAAACTGAAATGCAACATAACTTTTCTGTTTACCATGTCTCCACGTGCTAGTCACTTCCTTTCCACATTTCCGTGAATAATTTACCCTATCTCGTTGAAGTCTCGCTAACTCTCGTCAGAGTCACTACCAGAGCTACTCTGAACTCATCGGGTCTTATAATTTTAAGAACACCGATAAATTAAAGGTTGCGAACACATTAGTAGGGGTGTAAAGCGACACAGGACTTTGTTTTATACGGTCTCATCGGAAGAACAGGTCCCCACGTCCCACAGTGGGATTCGAAACCACGACGTAAGGAGCTGATCCTTACCTCGCGACTATAGAGCAGCCTCTCTAATCACTGCGTTATGCGGGCAATCTTGGGGGATATAAAATGAAAACAATGAAGAAAACGGTCAGTTAAAAAAAGAAGGGGTCGTTTTGAAATATTATTCTTATGAACTTCAAGGCAAGTATGAGAAACCATATTTATGAAAGCCTCCTGATATTATGCAATCGAGAATATCTGTAAGCTCATACTTGATACAGAGATTGCTTGTGATATAAAGGTTTTTTTTACGATTTTGACTCAGAAAATAGTATTTTTTCATTCTGACTATATTTGTTTAAGTTCATACTTGATCAAATTGCTTATAGTCCGCCGGTTTTCAGATGACTTAAATAAGGTCATTTTAACAAATTCAGGGCCAATGACAGAAAAGTTGTAAAACACCTGTCAGAGTTATGAATTTCTAAAAAATGTTTCAGATTGAGGGTTTGTCTTGTCAAAGAGCCAAGGTTATTCTGTTAAAATCAAGGTCACTGACAGAAGAAATCTGTTCTCTTCCAGGTTATGAACTAGTAAGTGAAAATCATTGGAGGCGCTTACTTGAAACATAGATTACTTATGATTGGAGGTTGTGTCATGTCACCCTGATCAAAGGTCTTTCTGGCAAATCAAGGTCACTGAGAGAGAAAAAAATGTTTAAGCATAACTTTGTAATTAAGATTCACTGGAGGCTCATGATGAGAAGAAAAGGTTGATTACATAAGAAAGTGCAGTAACCTTGACACAAGGTCGGTACTTCCTGTCCACAGCTCCAACGGAAGACCTACTCGTTGCTTTGCAACGAGCTCGGCTCTAGTTGTTAAATTATTTTTAAGAAAAATATTTCTGCAAATGCAATGAACCCGCAAATGAGCTAAAAATTTATAAACAGCAAAAATTTCCAGATTTACGGTATATCTGATGATCTTATAATACTGTCACATTTTCTAATCGTGTTCCTAAAAATTATAACCTGGAATACTCGACTAAGACGTAAGTTAATGTTCGCTATTGATCGGCAACTCCAATGAAATCTGTGGATTGTGATTCAATAAAAAAAAGCTTTATGTCTTCTAATGCTTATGGGCTAGATCACTGCAGCTTGTTTTTTGCTAATTTTGTAAAGGTCAAATAAAACACTCTCATAAAGATGAATAATGTCATTATTAAAATGACGGTATAAATGTTGTCAAATAATGACCTTGCGTAGAGAATAGTGATCCAGACTCCTCTTTTGATAGATAACAGAAAATCTTTCTACATTTAAACTTTACATTTTAATTAACAAAATATTGTACAACAAAATAAACTGCTGTGGTGTGTAGTCGTCCGTGTCCCTCGAATGCCGGTAGTCTATGGTTCCAAACGGTGTTTGGTTACACAACTGTCTCTTGCCGCTAAGGAGGTTCAGACACCCCTCTCCAGTGCGAAGAGATTACACTCCCCCCTCTCCAGTGCCGAGGAGGTTACACGTCCGTCTTACGTTCAAGACAACGAGATGTGACTGGTACGGGCCGCCATCTCTACACTACTACATAGGAATGATCAATGAGACCTGTTAAATATCATATACAGGATAATATAGACATACAATTTACGCTGTGAAATGTTACATTGCAATATGTACAATGCAGTAATTGCTATACTTCTCAACAGTTATTACAAAACGTAGAACCGACAAATAAAGATACAAACAAGCCATCGTACATTTAAAACTCACACAGTTTCGAACACAATGTAACTATAAATAACACAATTTGAAAGTACGAAATAGAATAGCTTAAAGTTGCATATTTTAGAAATTCCGTATCTGGGTGTTTTAAGATATTTACAACTTATAAAATAATAAAAACATACGCAAATAAGGCTTACCTCAGAGAAGCAGGACCATACCATAAAATTCTAAATAAGGGTTGAGTTGAAATACCCTCATTGGTCTGCCATGTGTAGAATACAAATCAAATTTATAAATCTTGAGAAGTTTTGAAAACGTCCTTCTACCTGGACTGCCGTGTCCAAACTGAAGCACGGGCTCACCAATATTTTAAAGGTCCAGTGATTTGAGGTATAAAACGGGGTTAAATGAACCCAGTAAAAAATGGAGGCTCCCCACAGGTGAATACAAATTACTTGCGTGTTCGATTAGGAGATTTTAATGTGACAAATGTGAACAATTTAACAAACAAGAAGGGGATCAGATTCACAAGCTTTGCTTATCAAAAATGGCTAGAAAAAAGTATATGTAAGAAAGACAATCATAGCATCATAATAAAAAGATAGCAAAAAGATGGCACATCAAAACAAAATAAGCTCTAGATGTATTAATAATAAGAACTTTATTAGTCATGGGCATTTGTCTCACACACAACAACAAAGAACGAAAAAAAAACAAAACAAAAAATTAGTGTTTGTTCTTCGTGTATAAATACTTCAAGGTCCTTAAGAATCTAAATTTTTAAAAATCGCTCGCTGATTGCCCCAATTTCGACAGAGATAATATATCTTGTCTGTCCTCCGATTGTAAATACCTGAAATAATTCCCTTTTTTATTTTAGAGTGGATGATCGTTCGATTTCTCTGTAAACAAATATTGAAAGGGAATAGACGGATGTATCTCTAATCATTTTCAAAAAATGGTTCGAAGACCCACTCTATATAAATAAGTTAGTTTTTCTACTTAAATTTCGGAACAAACTCTCAAAATTTATTTTGTGTTTGCTATACATAAAGAAGTGTTTGTTATTTAAATGGTATTTTATATGCGACTTCGTGACTTCGTGGCTCAGTGGTCATAGCGGCGGTGTTGAAGCACCCAGGTATTTGTCTCGAGTGTTCGAATCACGTTTTTTTATTAAGTTCAGGTTGACATTTATAGATTAATATATTTTTTCACTAAAAACAAAGTGAAAAAATTGATAATAAATTTATTTACGGTCAATTAAAATATTTCCTATAATAAACATTTTTCAAGATATATAAAATTTTGAATGCAATCAGTTCAAGACAACATTGCTCAATTAAAATGTAAACAATCATGGGTAGACAAGCACGATATGGCTGTTCTGTATGCAAAAACAGTTGAAAGGAATAGTAAAGCGTACCATCTCCCAACCTCTGAAAACATATTCAATAGAACAATTAATACGCAGTATGAAAAGCATCACATGTTAAAAACTGTAACGATAACAACAAGGTTTAAAAATATAGATATTGTAATTTGGACAGTACTGTACAAAGTTTAAATGTTTAGGTAAATTGTACGACAATACCGAAATGCTCACAGAGCAACACAAACCGTGTGGGCATATGACTCGCCTTATCCTTCCAAATTCTTTAATAGTATAAGATATAATCTTACGAAAGCCCATTTAAGACCTATCAAAAAATATTTTTGAATTCTTTATAACGATTTTTAGAATTCGTTATAACGAATTTAATTTGTTATAACAGATTTATTAAATTCGTCCTAACGAATTTATCCTTGACTCCTAAGTCCATTGAAGAATTTTCTGTAAATCCTGTTTTTGTAAATCTAGTTAAACTGGGATTTTAAGACCCCTATATTATGATCTCCATCTACAATTGATCATAACAATCACTGACAATGACGGTTAAGTCCCCAAGTTTATCCATTAAGACTGACTCGATTACGTCTACCCCGTTAAATTGTCAAAACTAATCTGACCGCGAATCTTATGTTTTCCGTGCAAATATATATACTGCGGATGCGTACTCCCCGCCGGGGCCTCATATACAGAACTATGGTGGAAGTTTGAATGCTGCACACTTATAAAGTGGGCAGAGCTATTTTTAATTGATCGTGTCACAAATCATTTAGAGAATTCGACAGGTTCTGTATCGTAGATACGAATTTGGGGGTCGTAGACTCATATAGATTTGTAAAGTCGTGCTATGCAATCGTCTACCCCAAAATTTGTATCTACGATACAAAACCCGTCACGTTATCTAAAAAATACAAAGAACTCGATGGGTACATATGTAAAAACATGCATGCAGAGGTTCTATGTCATAGTCGTTTCAATAATAGCCATAATTGTCCATCGGACATATTAAGCAGTCGTTTCCGGCAATTGGCAATGTCATGCACTGACTACATGTCTTTCAAAATTGAAGGTTTATCTGTAAAGTTCCTTGTCTCGTTTTTTTTTTTTGTTGTTGACTTTTTCATTATGTGACATGTATGAAATAAACCCTTTTCGTCTTTTTATGCTCCTGAGCATGACATTTAAAACTTTTTATGGTCCATTAAAACCCTTCAAGGCTTTAACGTTACAATATTAATCTATAATATATCATGCCGATTAAAGATTAAAAAAAAATTTTATAAATTAAACAAAAATGATCTAGCATTGCAAATTTTTCCACAATCAAAACATGAAATTGTTATGAGTGATTAAGACTAAGACTAAATACCGGTATTTACATTTGCAAATGTTTTCCTTGATATAACACTTCTGAAAGCAATGCGTATCTATAACTGTATAAATACAGGTACGAGGTCAAGAGGTCATAGATGTGCGTATAGATACTCGTTCGACGTATTTTCTCAGTGACGTCATAAAAGATCGATGCGCGTTCAGTAGATAACATACATGCCGTTGGGTTTGAAAAATAAAGCATTTCACTCGTGTAAAGTCACAATCAGGCAAATATACAGTATGAATAAGTCACAAATGTAAATATAAGTAATAAATACTGGTTGGTTCGATACTAAATTCATCATAAAGCCCCTCGGGCTTCATGGAATTTAATCTCGTGACCAACTCGTATCTATATCCCGAAAGATGTTTTAAAATGATACCTTATTTCTTAAATAATATGGCTGATATAATGACCCCAAAACTAGTCATAGCGCAGCCATGGCTAAAAGTATCCCTGTGCTGGGGAAGCAATTTTTAAAAACTCTGGTTTTGTTAGTGTCACTCGCCATTTTTCATTTAATTTTCAATTTGTTGATTAAAGTAACATTCAGATTCAACAACAATTTGTCGAGTAATCTTATTCAAAACTGAGCACCTAATAATAGACCCACAGCATATAATATAACATCTTACATAAGACAGCCATGGCGTTCCTTATATAATAATAGATCCACTGCATATTGTAATGGACCTACAGAATATAATTATGAACCACAGCATATCTTAATAAAACCACAGCATATACATGAAATTATAAACCCACAGCATATATAAATAGATCCAAAGCATATAATAATACACCCACAGCATATAAATATGAACCCACAGCATATAATAATAAAACCACAGTATATATTAATGAAACCACAGCATATTATAATAGATCCACAGCATATAATTATAAAATCACGGCATATAATTATAATACCACAGCATATAATTATAGACCCTCAACATATAATAATGGATCCCTAGCATATAATCATTCACCCACAGCATATAATTATAGAACCACGACATATAATATAAGAACCACAGCATATAATTATAGACCCACAGCATATAATTATAAAACCACAGCATATAATTATAAAATCACAGCATATAATTATAGAACCACAGCATATAATTATGAACCCACAGCATATAATAATGAAACCACAGCATATAATTATGAACCTGCAGCATATAATAATAGACCGACAGCATATGATAAAATCATCTAACATAAAGCAGCCATTGCATTCCATATTTTTCTCATTTTGATCGATTATCTTTTCGTACTTTGGAAGTAGTACAATTTGTTTCTACATATATCTAGGTTATCAATGGTGCAGAATATTTTGATACAGCAAAATAGGTGGATAATCTATAACAATTAAGAAAATCATTTGTGGACTTTACCAGTAGTAACTTGTAAGTCTATTTTAGTTTTGTATGTTGATAAGTGTGTGTTTGTTTTAAATGTTTTTCATTTAATTTTTGTGCTGTTCTCTTTAACATTTTTTGTATTTTTTCTTTCTATTTTGTATGACCTGTCACAGTAGCCTTATGGTAGGACGTTCGCCACGATATGAGGGGGGGGGGGAGGGGGAGTCAATACTTTCTCAATCACATGATTGAGGCAAAATTTACGCTTAAGGAAGACTGCAGATCACACGCGATTTGAATAGTTTGTCGTTTCGAATAG
The DNA here is from genome assembly GCF_032062105.1 of Saccostrea cuccullata. NCBI lineage: Eukaryota > Metazoa > Mollusca > Bivalvia > Ostreida > Ostreidae > Saccostrea > Saccostrea cuccullata. The sequence continues at coordinate 405,966 of NW_026932547.1, forward strand.
TTATTGAATATATAAGGTGTATATAAATACCACAGGTATACGAGTTACAAAACTTGATTCATCTATATCAATACACGTTTATTTTGAATCTTAATCAACAAACTAAAAAGACAATGAATTTGAACTTTTATCTAATTTTTTATAAAAAAAAAAAACATTATTGAAATACAAACATAATTTTAACTTTGCAAAGATTAAGAAAAACATTCTTTAAGATTTCGTCAAAGGTCAACATTTCTAAAAAATATTTTTTTTCAATTGCTCTAAAACTATGGGTGATATAAAGTCAAAACGTTTACATTTTTTCTTATTTTATCACTAATTAATAGAAAGTATCACTTGATAACAAATATTTATAAAAAGATATATTTTGATAGAAATTGTATCAGAAAATGTGCATATTTACAGAAAAATGCACCTGCTTAATTCTGTCCTTTTTATGAAAACCAACATTGTAGAAATATTATATGTTTATCATTGGAGGGCAAGTTGGACGCAAATGGTCTCTAAAAAGCTGTTATTGAAAGCCTGAAATGTATAAACACAAGACCCCTACAGAATCCGCCATTTGTAGTGTACTTTCACTTTCAAGTCTTAACATTTGGACAAAATAAACAGGGAAAACAACTTTCCAGAGGCTATCCAAGTCCAACTTGCCTTTCATTGATTAACATTTTTTGTTTCTGCAATGACGGTTTTCAATAAAAGCACGGAATTAATTAGGTGTATTTTTTTGAAAATATATGCATTTTTAAGAAGAATTTTTCTCAATTAATATTAATCAAAGTATTTTTTCGTCAAGGGACACTTTCTATCTGTTAATCAATAAAAAGTTTATAAACTGTAAAAGTTTTAACTTTATACCTAACATAGTTTTGGGGCTATGATAGTAAAAATAAATTTTTTGGACATGTTGACCTTTGACGAAACCTTAAATCTACAGATTTGTTATTTTGATATCTTGGACTTATAGCCCATCATATTTTTTCTATGAAAATTGATTAAAAGTTTTTCTGTATATGATATGATAACAACAAATCTGACACATTTGCTCAACAGATTATTAAGTATGCTTTAATCGTATTTTCTTTCTCAAATGTGCAACATATATATGTAATTTTGAATTAACAAGAGATGTGTTTATGAAACACTGATGCCCTCGAACGGCAGCTTAGTGCGAGGGTGGAATGTTCTCAAATGCATGTCAAACTCAAAAAGTCAAGGTCAAAGGTTTAAGATAATGTTATTGGTATCCAAATGAATAGCACATTCTGAAAGGTCTTGTCACAATGAATAAATTTGTGAAGTATGAAAGCCCTTGCTCCAAATTTTTGAAAGATATGGCCACGGTTGAAAAGTGGAATCTTATACAAACGAAAGTCGATTTTAAAGGTCAAGATAAAAAGGTCAAATTAGATGGTGCTCAAAGAAATGACTTGTCACAAGAAAGACACCTGTGGAATATGAAATCCAAATTCCCAACCACTCAAAAGTCATGGAGGTTTACTTTTTATAGATAAATAGGCAGACAGACAGCTATACGGACAGATATTTGTAAAGCTAGACAGACAGACGGACAGGACAAAAACTGTATACTACAGATCACTAAATTTTTTCGCGACACCTTATTTTCGCGATATACGAGGGGCTATCAAAGAGTTCGTGGACTAGCGCCATAAAATTAAAACCGCTTTAGGTACATGAATGATTTCTGAAATATCTAGTTATCATAATCTTTTCTATCTATAGAATAAATCACATATCATAAATTTTATTTTTTAATAAATTAGTAATGTTTTCGTAAGCAATGGTATGTCCATGCGGCGCAACCTCGAAAACAAAGTTTTTTTCAACCTAAGTGTAACTAAGAAAAACTATTTTGATTTGAATATTTGACATCCAAAAATCCCGTTAATTCAGATATGTGATGGGACACCATTGTTCCATAAAATATTAAATTTTTACCTCATTCTAGAAGTTCTATGAAATTTTATCGTAAATTTTACATGGAGTATCCGAATAAATATTGCCTTGAAAATGACGTCAAAAGGGAGGAGGGGTTTCCTTTTTCAACATTCTATCAAGTTTTGCCCATGGAAAAACTGCTATACATCTAGGGAATGTTTAAATTGGCTACGGAGAAATAATATGCATCTAGATTACTTTTTTAAATGGCAAAATAGATTCAGAGAGAAAAGGGATGCACAGTTAATGTCGATTTGTAGTCAAGGGTTGAAAAATCAATAAAGTCGAATAATGACGTTGATCATGTTTTAGCCATGTTGAACTCCAAAAAACAAAATCTGCTGGAACAACCAAGCGAGGATCTCTCCCAATGTATAAACCCATTTGCAATAATATATGAATTGAAAGCCGCTGTTCATGAGAATGTAAAGTCATATAAATAAAACAGGTTGAAGTTCTTACTCAGCTCTAGGGAATCTCATTAAAATAAGTGTACGAGGTAGAAGAAGCGGATATTTAAAAAATAATGACGTTGTCGGACGTCATGAAACTAAACGGCGACAGCGCCGGGTGATCATATAATATCGTTTTTATTTTATAATAATTTGAGAAATAATGAACGTGTCAAGCTAAAATTTTTAACATTTCTTTATTTTTTGTTGTTTTATGTTCCTTATAGATTTTGTAAGCTCAGACAACATAGTACTAATTTTATAGCCTCAGTCCACGAACTTTTTGATAACCCCTCGTAGTTATTGACTCTTGATAAGCGAGACAAAATATTCTCAAATTGTGCTTATTGCTCTATATTATCCTAAGGAATACTATTATACGTGAGAATTAATACTTTGCGAGCACACTGTCTCGTATAAATATGCGAAAATAAAGTTCTCTCAATAAAAAGTGATAAACGGTACCCCCGAAACTTCATTTACAAGGGCATAAAAATTACAAAAATTTTAAGATCGGAGTATTAGATAATCAACAGGCAGTCATCGTATCTGATAAATTAACTTTTGTACCTCTAATGCATGAAAGGATTCATATAATTTTAGTTATTACGAGAAAAAACAGTCTTTTTGCAGATGACCTGAGGTTCTAGTTGAAAGAACTTCTTATCATCAGTCTTGAAAAAAATAAGTGGTTATTGTAAGTCTGAAAAGAACTTAATAGTATTACATGATTATTCATTTCTCGTAAAAAAGAAAAAAACTTCATGCAGAAAAACTTCATACCATAGCACCTTTTCTCCTCTAAAAGATTCCTATCGAACCATTTCTTATTGTTTGTAATTTTCTATTCTTATTTCTATTTTCAGATTCTGTCAATGCTCACTAAAAGGGAATTACGAATCAGAAAATGTCAACCTCAACTGAGAAGGATCAATGTGATCATGGAACAATGGACATTAAAAGTAAGTCATTAATATGCCTTTTTAAATTTTTTTTTATTTTACAATTCATCAGTAATCATTTTAAATTAGCTTGATTTCAGAATGAAGGGAATGATTTAATAATTGTATAGTTTGATAAATTAATCAATGAAACAGTATTGTTTCAATTAAGTCGACGTTTCGCAAATTCTATGGTATATACAATGGTCGTGTTAGCAAATACAATCTATCTTTAACCCAATTGTAGACTAATGATGTTCACGGAATTTGCATTGCCATTTCTTTCACACTATTGTCAACGTGTATTTCCATTTGCCCTATCATAACATTGAGCACGCGGTGCAGATTGACAAGGGATGCTTACTCCTCAATTGGATCTTATTCAACCTATGGTTCATTATTGTAAAGGCGTCAATTCAGACAAACTATAAAATTACCAATTCCGAAAAGAAAATTCTGATATGTTCTTAATATTTAAGAAATAAGGTATCATTTTAAAACATTTATCGGGATATAAATACAGGTTGGTCACTAGATTAAATTCAATAAAGTGGTACAAAACTTTTTGAGAGTTGCAGGACCAAATCGTAACATTTATAAATCAGAATGTTTATTACTAGGATCCCTGAGAAATTCGTACAATAGTATAGAAGGGATAAAAGTGACTAAAGATCCAATAAAAACATAAGGGATATTTGTAGGACACAACAAAAATTATGCTTAGAAAAAATTGGCAAGATAAAATAGATAAAATAGCACAGAGTTTAGAATCATGGGAAAAGAAAAAAATAACCATCTTTGGAAAAAAAGAAATAATTAATACATTGTGCATTTCAGAATTACAAAATAATGCAACCATTCTTCCCAATCCACCCTGAGGAATTATTAAACAAATAAATGAATTAATCTTTAACTTCGTATGGAATAGTAAAGGCCGTATAAAAAGAAATACACTTATTGGGGATGAAAAACAAGGAGATATTAACATTATAGACATTGAATCTAAACTCCAATCATCCAATTGAAGCATCTTGGATTCCAAGATTACTAAATACAAATTCTAGTCTTGTATCATTCTTAAACTATCAATTTAAACGGGAAAAATTGTCATTAAAATACATTTTAAAAACTAATTTAAGAAATGTAGATGACTACAAAGAGCTAAAAACATTCCAATCTTTTGTAAAGAATCATTTGTGCATTCAATGCATGTAAAATGATTAGATTTTCCAAAGCTATACACAGATGAATTTCTATTTTTACCAATATGGAAAAATAAATTTTTACACATAAAAACAAACCAATTTATCTTTATAATTGGATTAAATCAGGAAATTTGTACATAAGAGACCTCTTTGACGCAGATGAGATATTCCGTGAAATTAGGTATTTCTATGATAAATTTTTATACAAAATTAATTTCTCGTGTGAATACCTCATTATGAAGACTATTTTCAATAAATTTTCAAAAACATTTAAGTGTGAAAAGGCAAAGTATATCAATATAAGACACAGTACTGCTGCACTATTAAAAGGAAACGGGTATACACAAATAAATAAAATAAAATCATCTGTTTTTTTTATAAAATACTCATCGGAAAAAATTAGACCAATAACGGAACATTAATTGAGTGAATTGTTTGATACTCCCAGGTATCTATGGGCTTCCATTTATCATGTGAAATCTCGAAAATATCTGATAAGCATATAACAGAATTTAATAAAAAATTTCATGATTTATCAAACAATAATTTGAGTGTTAGTAAGTGGAAATGTGCAAAAATTTAGTGCTAACTGTGGAGATATTGAAAATATAATACACCTTTTATTTAACTGTAATGACTCAAATCTTATATGACATAAAATAAGTACCCTTTTAGGTTTCAAAATAAGTTGGAAGCTTATTGTAATAGGTTTTTTTATGAAAACACAGATGTTACCAACAGCATGAATACATTGATATCTTACATTGCCTTAAAAATTTCTAAATATAAGATGAAGTGTAGATTGAGAGATACAACTTGTAACAAAGATTCCCTGTTTAATTTTATTAAATCATCTTTAAATACATATCAGTATATTGCAGAATTTTCATATGACAATGTACAGATTCACAAATTGCCTGAAAAAAAAAGTTTGTATGAATTTGTAAATGTAAATATATGTTACCAGCAGGTCCACAAAACCAGTTGTGGAGTCTGTGTGTTAGCAAAAGGGCATTATGGACTTCTGAACAGGTCTGGACGATTTCTAAATATGGGAGTCAAGAACGATAACCGTGAATTGCTATTAATACAAAGCTAGTCCTTCTGACCAATCAGATAACAGCATTTAGAAAAACCATGACAAAATAAATAAAACACGTGGTTATTAAGTTTTTTGCTTAAACTATTTTTTTCAAACAAACATTTTGTACACTTAAAGCGCATTTGGGAATAAAATAATATTTATGACAATTCTACTGTAAACAATCACGACTTGAAAGCTTAAATGCGTTTTAAGTGGGATAAAAAATCTGTCACTAGGAGGTAGCAATCCTAAAAGTTTAACGTACGTTAAAAATTTGATATAAATACGGAAAATTGTCAGTTTTATAGGCTGACATAAAAATCCTATCGAAAAGATATCAGTCTTTATTTTTTTTTTTAGTGCTTTTTTTTAACAAAATGGTAAAGGCTTTTTCTGAAATGCAAGGTAAGATATTGGGATAAAAATCATTCATGTATATTTACATTTTCTCCACTTTATTTATAAGCCTTTCCCTATATCCATTTAAGGGGGATGTCCAGCCACCTTTAGTGCAGTGAGAACAAATTGTAAACATGTCTTTAAATGGCTAAAATACATTACATTTTGATAAAATATGAAGTCCTTATGATAAAGATACAATAAATATGCATAACTGAATGCATGTTGTGCATATATATTCTATACACAACTTTTTTCAGTTATGTCCCTTAGTTAAATTTCATCCCGATAGGCGTCGCAGAGATCAGCCGCCATCGCGTCCGTGACGCTGCATAAACAAACTCTCTAGCAACCATTTCAATATACATGTGAACGAATGTAATTTTTCAGCGCACTATCAAAGTGTAATAAACGTTTATGATATTCTTGTTGAGATTTTGTTTTTGCATAGAATCTGAATAAAAAATGATGCAAACATGATACATATCAGTTATTGGATGATTTCGTCACTAAACTAAAGGACGTCAAACCCCACACGTACAGTCACAGGCGCGGATGCAGGTTTTTGCGTTAGAAATGGGGGGATTATAAGGCAAGGGATTTTGGTACAGTCGAGGTCGTCAGCAAGTTGGTATTTGGCCGGGGGGGGGGGGGTGTCCCGAAAACTGACACATAAATGACTGCAATTTTAATTACTTGTTAAGTGAAAACTCCGCGAATCTTTTTTTTTAGTCTTTTGTATGTACCGCGGTATGTTCTACAGTGTATATGTGTTTTCTTATTTTATTTATGTAATACATTAGATTACGACAGCGAAGATATAAAAAAAAAACAAATCGTTGGACAGTTATAATTATATTAAAAGCGGCATTCTTCATTCTTTCATGAACGATTATTTTAAAATTGAAATTGCTCCTAATAAAATGTAAACCTATATTTTCACAATTTAAATTATGCAACATTCGACTTAGTTGGCAAGAGTTTGATTTAAAAGAAAAGTAGGTCTTCTTACACTACTTTGAATAGTAAAATGTATTGCCATCAGACTTGAAAAGTTAAACTGAATATGTTTTGAACTTTTGAGGTTAGATCTAACGCACATGTGCCTGGGTATTATATTATACATAGGGCTACTGTCTGATTTTTCAGTACACATAAGATCAGATCTATGCATGATCTACGAAAAAAATAATCATAAAAAAAAAACTTGAACAGTGCTGACAATGTTTTCTCTACATACTATGTACAATATTTTCTTTACATAAAAAATTATCAGTATTCGTTTCATTATTGTTTTATATTCTTGTGACGTGGTTTATTTATTTATTTATTTTTACAATTAGGGCTATATTAATGATGAAGACAAAGAGAAAATAAATTATTGTTTGTGCTTTATTTCTGTCTTAAGACGTTTTATAAAATTTTCATTAACATATAAGATTTTTAAAATAAAAAAAAAACATCAGTACATGTACGAGCTAGGGCCGTTCAAAAATTACGCGGACTCTGCATTTATTTACTCTTACGGACGTCATATAGTTATAAAATTTCCCAGAAATATGTATCTTAAAGATTCCAATAAATTTTGGGCAAAATTTCTGTATTAAAAAAAATCTACTAAAATTATCGGTATGTTGATATCGTTGATGGAGAGGTACGGCGCACGACAAAAAAATTGAAGCAAAAGCAAGCGGATTCAAAAATTTAACTCATTGATTTTCTAAAAAAAATTGTGATATTTTTCAACAATTTTCTCAAATGTACCTTTAAATTGTTCTATTATTATGTATTTAGATTTCGGACGTATTATTTGAAGTACTAACAGAAATATACTTTTTTTTCCTCTGATGCAATTCGACTGTGAAAACGACTGTGAAAATGACGTCTCCTGAATTGACGGCTCACCACACTTTTGTTAAAATACATGTATGTGTAATGCTCGAGATATCGGCAACATTGATCCAAAATATGCATATTAAAACATGTAGTAAACTAGGCTACTCGTGACATTCGCCCACAAATAGCAAATTGAAATTTTAGATCGTTAGACCTCTGTAAAAAGGCTATACTGGAGGACGAGAAGAAGATTATAGACGAAGTATGTACGTACGTATCAAATTCACAACATAATTTGAAAACTAGAAACCATTTCACGAAATAACCGAGCTATTTCTATTGTCAATGATTTACTAACCGATGTATCTTTATTGTCGATGATTTTTTTTTTACCAACTTTCCGTATGCAGTGAATTCGAAAAAAATATATATATATTTTTAATTACATGTATTTAACTGCATAATTATATAAATATTATTATGTTCCGTGCCTATAACTGCAATGCAAACATTAACCAATGGAAAAGAAAACAAGCTCAGACATATTAAAAACTCTAACATTGATTTTGAATTGATCTTTAAAAATTGGAAACCGTGATGTTCTTTAATATCATATCATTACATTTATTAATTCTAACCATTGAAGTGAATCCTCGACCACAAGCATTTACATGCAGTACTTAGAATATAAGTTTCACAGGTGAGAAAAACTGAATTGGATTCCGTTTATGTCCGTATAATTCAGTAAGTTCAAGGGGAGCCGGAGTGCAACACCGTGGACAAGCTATCTCGTGATAAATATATAGATGAAATCATAAATGGATAAGTAAAAAAACCTTTTTTGTGTAAAGATAAAATTGGCAATTTTAAAAAATGTATGGATTCCGTTTATGTCCGTATAATTCAGTAAGTTCAAGGGGAGCCTAAGTGCAACGCCGTGGACAAGCTATCTCGTGAAAAATATATGGATTACATCATAAATGAATTACTGGGTAGTAAAAAAAACTTTTTTTTGTTTTTAGATAAGATTGGCAATTTTAAAAAATATAAATTAGAGGTTTTCAATTTGATTTCAATAATCGTGCAGCACTAAGGCATTCACGGTTTTCACGGTTGTAATGGCGGATGCGTCACGTGACTAGTAATGGCGTCGCTCAGCTATTATGACGTAATTGCGGGAAAAAGTTGTGTATACTTTTGCAGATAAATGCTTTTGAAATGCTCCTTAGAACTGCGCAGCTACAGAATTCAGCAGAGCCTTTAAAAATCCAAAAAAATATGCAAACTGTGCATTACTGTTCTCTCTACACCCATTAGTTGAGAAAATGTCAAAATTTTGCACTTTTAAATGAAAATTTCAAGTTCAAAAAATGGTACCATTGTCTTCAAAAAAATAAAAAGAACCATGAAAGTAGTTCATGGATAGCAGCACGTGGTCTATTTTTAGCACATAATTTTGTTATACAGACCTCTTCCTAATATGGAGGGACATAACAATCTTTAAATGTAGAAGAGAATTACAATCGCAAAATATTTCAAATAATATGAATACTTTTAAAAGAGGAAATGTGTTATAGTGTGGCTTGAGGTAATTTATTTAGTATTATTATCGAACAGTTGTTAAATAGTGTACGTATTGATATAAAATAAAAATCTATAACTCTTTGATTCTAGGTTAGGAAAATGAGCACCATCAAAGTTAAGAATTAAGAGTTTGTAAGTTTGCCACAGATAACTGATGTTATCTATCAAACTTTTTATTATCACCAAATGAAACACAAAGAAATTTGACTATTGGAATTCCCATGGGTACAAATTGCGCTCCGTTATTAGCAGACTTATTTTTATATTCATATGAAGCAGAATTTATGCAGAATCGTTTGCGTGAAAAGAAGAAAACACTTGCTGTGGCCTTCAACTCGACATTTAGATATATCGACGACGTATTGTCAATTAAAAATGACAATTTCCATTCCTACGTCGACACGATATATCCTGGTGAGCTTGAGATAAAAGATACAACAGAGTCAGACACTTCTGCTTCATACTTGGATATTTTACTTGAAAAAGACACTAATGGTAATCTAACAACCAAGCTATATGTTAAACGTGATGACTTTAATTTTTCTATCGTCAACTTCCCTTACTTATGCAGCAATATACCTTCATCACCTGCATACGGAGTATTTATATCTCAGTTGATTCGATACGCAAGAGCATGCTCTATGTATGAACAATTTCTTAAACGAGGTAAATTATTGACAAGCAAGTTGATGAAACAAGAATATCAACAGTCTCGTTTAAAGTCATCATTTCGTAAATTCTATGGTCGATACAATGACCTTGTCAGCAAATACAATTTATCATTGAATGAAATGCTGACTGACGTTTGTCATACCAATTGTTAGTCCATTATTTATACACTGAATTGACCACGGATTTTTTCCGTTATTTCCTGATTATGACAACGAGCACACGGCGGGTGTGACCGGTCGGCAGGGGATGCTCACTCCTCCATGGCACCTGATCCCTCCTCTGATGTTTCGGAGGTCCGTGTTTGCTCTGCTCTTATTTTGTATATTTGTTTAATGGACGTTGAGATTGAATACTGTTCGTTATTTCCATATCCTTCTACACATAAAATCGATATGAATGACCTTGTTCTAGTACGAGGGATGATCAAAAGGTTCGCGAACTATCTATATATCTCCAAAAACACAATTCAGATAAGAAACAAATTTGGTGCACACTAAGGCATATACAAGTTCTATAAATAGCATATACTGAATAAAGTTTTGCTCCTTGTTTGTGGGGCCACGATGTAAAAATAACGTCATTAGGCCAAGCTTAAAAAATCTTTGTTTGCAGTTGCCGACCCGTTATTTTTAGACTATTCGAACTCTGTGTGACAGAGGAATGGCGGACGAAATAAACACATGGCCTCAGGAAGACACCCATATGAAAAATCAAATTTTCAAGAAATATGGATAATGACAACTAATTTCATTTTCAATGCATTTTTCATCTCGTGAATGCTGCATGTAGCTGCGCAGTTCTAACATGATAAATTCCCTCCTAATTAAAGCAATATAAACCTAATTATTTACAAATCTTGGTCTCTAACAATAGGTAATGAGTGCATTAGAACTTTGAGAAACTTTGGGCAAGTTTAGAAAAGTATTAAGCGCATTCTTGGTATTTCTTATTTTACACCAGACTAGATCCAATGTGGCTTCGCAGCACAGTTAAGGTTACACATGGAAATATCGGCGATTTTTTAAGTTGAAAAATACATACTTTATAAGGACTGGCGAATCAATTTAGGAATTCACTGATATCAAAAGGTGTAATGTGGATAAATTCTACATGTTGGGGACATTTACATTTTTTATTTAGACTTGTCATTTGATGTCGACTTCACATGACTTTGGCAATTAAACTTTCAGTTTAGAAGTCATCTATAAATTTGAATAATGCAAGGGCATAACCAAGCTAAATATCTTAGATTATTTTAAAATTCTTTACAACACTATATGTAGTTTGTGAAAAGTGCTGTGAATCTATAAAGATTCCCTTTTTAATTGGTAAAATTTAATTTGTTGGACGGCAGGTTGAATATTCTGCTGGTCAACTACATTAAATATAGCTATAATTAAGTTATTTGCAAGATTTCAAGAGGTTCGCAGCACTTTTCTATGGAATCCGGATAGGGCCACGCAGTTCACTATCGCATCATCGCACCATCGAGGTTAGAGTCGATGTTGCGATGACGTGATAATGCGATGACGATGAAGCGATGGTGCGATAACGATGAAGCGATGGTGCGATAGTGCGATGACGATGATGCGATGGCGCGATAGCGCGATGACGATGATGCGATGGCGCGATGGCGCGATAATGCGATGACGCGATGGCACGATAGCGATGACGCGATAGTGCGATAGCGATGATGCGATGGTGCGATAGTGATGATGCGATCCTATATCGTGTCTATCGCAGCATCGCTATCGTGCCATCGCGTCATCGCAGCATCGCTTCATTGTACCATCGCATCATTGCCATTGCATTATCGCACCATCGTATCATCGTCATCGTGCTATCGCGTCATCGCTTCATCGTTATCGCACCATCGCTTCATCGTCATCGCATCATCGCGTCATCGCACCATCCACTCAAACCTCGATGGTGCGATGATGCGATAGTGAACTGCGTGGCCCTATCCGGATTCCATACTTTTCAAACATCTTAATGCTTCTTGAGTTTATGTGTAAAATTTTGACAAGATACATTGAGGGTATGCCCTTGCAATAAATCGATTTATAAGGGCCCTTCCGTTACTTTTTCAACGAATCTGCATACAAATACACGACAGTGTTGCTTGTCTGATAAATGCACGTACATTTGTTGAATAAAATACTAAAAAAACATCGCTTCAAAGTTAATGGCTTTTTATTTTACCGCAAATAATATTTTATTTGAAAAGAAAAGACATTTTTTATTGTAAAAAATTTGACTTGATAAGCCTCTGGCTGTGTAAAAACTGCGTCATTTTTGCGAGATGACGTCACATTGACAAGTGCATTGCGATCGATGCATCGTTTATATACTGTTGTGTGGGATTTAACAAACGACAAAACTGCATGTAATAGTAAGTTTGTATGTAGTATACAGCTATCCAGCTGTTTGAAATAGCAAATAATTTCATTTTGTGGTATTTTGAAGACCTGATATTATGCATGACGTCATAGTAAACATTTCCCGTACAAATTAGGCCCCGCCACTTTACTGTAACCTTAACCGTGCCGCGTTGTGCATCCCCCTTAAAGTCTGCATAGCTTAGTATTGGGCGCTCATGAAACCCGTGATAATTTAAAACTGTATGTGTATAGTCCATACGACAAACACTTGTGAGTTGATCCATACACATGGAATTTAAGCATTATCGATGAAAATCTGACGGATAAGCAAAATAATATTTTCCATCATATAATATATTCTGGTAGGTGTTATAATTGAACTTGAAAGGAACTTGCTGGCGCGATCTTTACCTGCGTATACTAAACGATTACATTCTATCATACATTATTTGTTCTTTACTGAAATAAAAATGTCAAGGTTGTTCACGGTAAAAATGTGGGGAATACTTTAATCTTTAAAAAATGTCATCTTACTTCTGCAGATTTTTTGTTGAAAAAATCTTTCTGAGGAGAAAAAACAAAAGCACGTGTTATCTTTTTGTTCTTTTAATATATGTTTTGGGGTGTGAAAAAATGCTATAGTTTGATTAGTCAAAAAAATAATTACGTTTACTTGATGTCCATTTAAAGCAACTTTCGATTATCGTTCTTGACTTCCATATTTACATGTAGAAATCGCCCAGACCTGTTGAAAATGTGGAAAGTGGCCTATCATGCTAACATAGGAGTATATTGTATTATCTGTGTTATTTATAATTTTTCTTTATTCTTTATTCTATTTGAAAAGAATCATCGAATGTCAATGTGTAATTAGTTTATCTGTGTGTTATTTATATCATTGTTTGTTACCAATAAAAGAGAAAAAACATCAATAAAGCCCGAAGGGCTATATGGTGAATTTAATCTCGTACCAACCCGTATTTATAGCCCGATAAATGTGTTTAAATGATACCTTGTTACTTATATTTACATTTGTGACTTATTCATACTTGAAATTTGCCTGATTGTGATTTTCACCGTGTGAAATGCATTATTTTCAAACCCAAGGGCATGTATATTATCCACTGAACGCGCGTCGACCCTTTATGACGTCGCTGAGATATTACGTCGAACGTTTATATATACGCACATATATGACCTCTTGACCCTGTACCTGTATATATACAGTTAAAGATACGCATTGCGTTCAGTAGTGTTCAATATAGGAAATCATTTGCAAATGTAAATAAATAGAAAATATAGACCAGGGGATGAGTATGAATAACTCTTTCGTTTTGTTTAATTTTGTTTCATTCATTGTTTCGTTTTCATGCCGTTAAAGCTTAACAAGATTCTTTTTAAAAGAATGTGTCCAGCATTTTTGCAGATTCTCACTATATCTGAGACCTTTATATATAAAGAGCCCGACTCAGTCACTGTTCCACAAATAAAATCAGTCGACACCGGTCTAGACAACACTCGGTAAATAACAAAAAAACTTCAAATGTCCAATGCAGGAAAGTAAGATACAAAAGAAACAGTTATAGTTGTAGAGGTCAGTGCATTATACAATCAGTTTTACAGGGCAGAGAAGTATACAAACAATCACAGATACACGTGACTTCAATAAAATGTAAACAAAGGTCATATACCAATGAAAATAAGAATGATATTGAAAAAGGCGTATACTATTAATGAATCTTGTTCCACTTTAACATAGGCGTGTTTTACTTTGTATTTCGCACGACTGTTAGTTCTCTCACAATAAAAAATAAAATATAATGATATAAAAAAAAGTAATTTAGTTTCTGATTGACAATGTCCATGTAGTTTTTGGAGATCAAGTCTTTCAACAATCTATCTACTTTCCCGTGGGTATCAATTGCGCTCAATTTATATTAGATTATTGCAGCCCGGACAACCGGGCTGCTCTATACATATAAGTTTAAATGTTGGTGTATGAGGATAGAAGTAGGAGTAGTTTTTAAGAATTAAATGTTTTCTAAGCATTGAAAATATTGTTAATCAGAATGTTCTTTCCGTTTATAAATTACGAGATACAAAATATGACTGTTTACTTCCATAAGGTCAATCTGTAAAAATATACATGTTTGTCATATTTTATATATAAAGTTGCCTATCATATACTATCAAATAACCACAGATCCCTTTTTTAGAATATCAAATTTTACTTCTCGCATAAAAACTTACTCTGCACATTTCGTGTTTTATATTCTAAAATCGAATATTGATGCATTTTGAGTGATTATTATTATAGGTGAGGCATGTGTCTAACTACAATTAGTATTTCAAACAGCCAACATTTATCAGGTTGGGGGAAACGTAAATCTCGCTATAATAGTGGTATCCCACTATTATAGTGAAATTACGCTATGTTTCCTGCCGTAGATACCCTCAATTTCATCCGATAACACCCAAGGCGTTTGAACCGCAAGACATGATGGGTATTAAAATGAACAAAACTGTCATGCTTTCATGTTTTGAAATTTAATAAATTTTCTACCGTTGCGTTTTATTATGCGAGCACTCTTTTTTTAACGGAAGTTGCATTTTTAACATAGCAACCGATGACTGTGGGGATATTTAAACCTGTTTGAATCTCACTTATTGCTCATTAATGTGCATAAATGAATACTTGTTACAATTTTCAACACTGAAAAGGGTTTGTGGAATTAAAAAAGAAAAAGATTATGGTTAGGGGTATGAAGGCCCGTTATGGTTAACGGAAAGACAAATCATGGCAAACATAAAAAAGAGTATATTGATGACCTCGATTTCTATCCTTGTAACAAAATCAATTTATTATTAATAATAAAAAAATTATATAAAAGATCCTCGAAAATCTATCTTATTTTTAATTTCCGCTGGTTAATTGTTTCAGAAAAATATATATATATATTTCTGGAATATTTTACAAGAGTGCCTGTAACCTTATTAACAATCTATTGAACTCATCACAAATGTATCTTATTTTACACTTTATGGTTATGCATTTAGGCAAGAATGATTTAACTTTAAAATCTTACAGAAATAGCTATAGTTTTTTTTCTTGTTATTTGAAATATATATATCTAATTATATTCATATGAAATGAAAGTATATAGCAAAAAAATCACACTTAAAGAAGTTATTTTTCAAACTGTTAGATTTATGCCATTGTTTTATTGCTTTAATTACAAGGAAACCTCAAATAACCAATCACCACTGCTCAATATATTCAGCATAAGAAGTGACTTAAACATCCTTAAACATCCTTGACTCAATCAATATATTAAAAATTGATGTAAAGCATCAATTCGGCCGCAAACAATTTAGCATTTGAAAAAGTACTTTCACAATTTTGAAAGTATATCCATGCAGTGGAAGTACACGATATTCAAAGCTGAACTGGAATCTTGAGAAGCGGATACTATTACATTTAGCTGTGTATTCTAATTAGCAATTTTGGGAGAAAACAGTGTCCGCTGATTCAAGTACATCGCTAAATGTCTTATATTTTAACTTTTATAACTAGCAAGTTCAGACAGCGCTAAATCAAACCTACGCGAACTCGTTGAACATTGAATTTCCGCCAAATATTGTACACACCAAATGTTAAACATTCACAGTATTTTCATTTTCAATCAATTCTTGCATCATTGACTTCATAGGCGTCAGAACCGTTTTTCAAAGACAGACATTTGCTATGAATCAAAAATTGGGATTAACCTTTTCTGTTGGTTCACCCTCCCCCTTTTCAATTTGCCTAAGACTCCTATGGACTTTATTACTTCGATGAATTCATCTGATGATCGAGCAAATGCACTAAAATATCTATGAACGTACTTATTTGAAAAAAAAAATATAATGCTTTTAAGACAGTCTGAAATAAAAATGACCGAACTACGTGCATCCTGGATCTTGATCATGTGATAATTCCAATGGTTTTACAGAATAGGTTATACTGCAAGGCGCTTGGCAAAATGTGGAAACGAAATATTCCTTGTATCAGTCGCATCATTCGCAGCTGTAACAAATTCAAAACAATTTTTTTTATGAGTTGAACAGTTTTTGATTGTGTATTAACTATGCACTTTATGTACCACGTCATGATGATGCGACCGGAAAATCACAATTTCCCTTTATATATAGTACCTTTGGCAAACTCTTTTTATGTCGTCAAAAATTATCAAAAATCTATATGAGAAATGACAATGAAATTGAAACATTATAACAATAACATTTTAAATTTGTTTCTAAATTTAATCATTTTTGAAAAATATTTTTCTTATGATTTTCTATATGTTATCAATGAATTATTACACTGAATTATTACAAAAATAACTTTTCAGTCCCCATGTTCAATATCCAACACAACCATGCACTAAAATATCGACCGCGGTAGCGTCGGATAATAATGGGTCTTTCCGATTACCATAAAGAGCCTCCTTACCCGTAACCATGCAGACAGAAATAATCTTTTTCTTGTTTAATTCCATAACCCCTTTCCAGTGCGAGTTGACAATTGCAACAAGCATTAATTTATGCGAATTGATGAACAATAAGTGAGATTCAAACAGGCTTTGATATCCCCGCAATCATCTGTTGCTGTGTTAAAAATGCAACTTCCGTTAAAAAAAGAGTGCTTGCATTATTAAACGCAACGGTAGAAAATTTATTAAAATTCAAAACAGGAAAGTATGACAGTTACTGTTCATTTTAATACCCAGCAAGACATGCAGTTCAAACGCCTTGGATGTTATCGGATGAAATTGAGGGTATCCACGGCAGGAAATATAGCGTAATTTCACTATAATGGTGAGATACCACTATTATAGCGGAATTTACGTTTCCCCCAACCTGTTTATACTTGAAGAATTGATAAAATTTAAATGATATAGTTTTTGTTTGATATTTTTCCGACTATAAGTTTTCAAAATATTCGTGACTATCGTCTCCATCAATTAGACGCAAGCCTTTTCACTCATATTGAAGCGGTTAGACAATCAAAACTCATTTTCATTGTTTACTTTAAATATTTACATTTACAAATGTTTCCCTTATATAAAACTATTTAAAAAGGCGTTTTTACATCTCCGTAAAACAAGTTGGTCATATGACCATAAATTGATTGTTTAGTCATAATCCATCTATGTAGTTTGATAGTTACGTCATAAGCGATCGACGTTAAAACACATCCCGCTGAGTTTTGAAAAAATAATGTTATGGGTTTCAAACTTTAGTTAAGTACATTACTATTTTAATAAATTGTCACAAATGTAAAGATAAGTAATAAGGTATCTTTTTTGAGTTTTATTGGGATGTAAAAAGGGTTGGCATATGATCAAATCTTTCATAAAGCCTTTCGGGCTTTATGAGATTTGATCACGTGAACAACCTGTTTTACATCCCAATAGAACTCAAAAAATTATTCCTTATTTCTTAAATATTTCCCTGGCGACAATTGATAGTTACATCAATGTTATCTTGTTATCTTGTTTTGTATTCATATGAGTCAGACTGTATTCGAAAGCTTGTACACAAGATGACGAAGATACTTGCTATGGTCTATAACTCGACATTAAGATAATTATTTTTACAACCCTATATAATTTAAAAATCGTTATTCTAATTCAAGCAGGGTCCTTCGAATGAGACCTTAAAAACCGAGGCCCCGTGTCAGCGGCAGGCGTTGGCACGATAAAGATCCCTCACTGCTCAATGGCCTTGAGTGCCGAGTAAAGGTCAAAATTTGAAGCCCTTCACCGGCATACGGTGACGTCTCCATATGAGTGAAAAATTCTCGAGAGGGACGTTAAACAACATACAATCAACCAATCAATCTAATTCAAGCATCAACTCGATATATAAAATTGAACTTTAGATAAACGCTTTCATAGAGTCTGACAATTTTTTTTTCATATATACTATTATATTTTACTAGAATGATAAAATGTTAATCATAATCTTTTATAGTTAGACCCCTTATAACTCAAAAATTTAAAAAGTTCAGACAGAACTTCTTATTGCAAATATAGATATAACTTAAAATTATTTTTGAGATTAAATACTGTTCGTTATATCCATATCCTATCGGTCACGGTAGCCTAGTGGTAGAGCGTTCGCTTCGTGATCGGGAGGCCCGGGTTCGATTCTCGATCGCGGCGCCGCGTCATACCTTAGACGTAAACATAGGTAGTGACTGTTCCTTCCCCAAGCGCTCGGCACTGAAGTGTAAAGTCACGGGTCTTTCGGATATTATATTTTAAAGTAGGTCCCGTGTCACGGTAGGCGTTGGCACGATAAAGAACCTTCACTGCTCAATGGCCCTGAGTGCCGAGTAAAGGTCTAAATTTGAGGTCCTTCATCGGCATCGGTGACGTCTCCATATGAGTGAAAAAATGAAAAAGAGGGACGTTGAACAATATACAATCAATTAATCTCCATATCTTTCTTTTTAAAATACGTACATGAAACATTGCACATTGTTCACCAATCAATTAAAAACTGTTCACATATTCATAAAGAAGAGTTCCGGGGGACTATTTCTTGTGGTGAATGGATATTTAGAAGACAATTCTGTGAATCTGCACATTTCTTAAATGTTCGTCATTTTCTTCATAGAAATCACATACTTTTTCTCAAAAAATATCATATAATGATTGACTTTTTTGGCGTTGAATATGTTTTGTTGTTCACTCGAAAAATATCAATATTGACCGAGACAATTTAAAGTCCATAATTGTTTTATTATATTTAGTACCGATTTGAATAAATATGATGTTATGACATCAAAAGCTGCATGATGACGACACCATTTTCATTTACGATCATTAAAGAAAAGGCGAGATTACAGTTTGTAACCTCAGTGTTTTTCTATTCGAGTCTTGCTATACGTAAGACTATCAAATGTTTAAAAATAATCCTCTGATAAGTTTCACTTACATTTTTTGTTGCTCAGATACATAGCTGGCTGCGACCGTTGTAACCATTGCTTACAACGTTGTTTGAGGTGTTGATTGTGACGTCAAAATGCTGCTGCACGCACAGTGACCCTGTGAATATGTAGCGTTTTGAACTGTTTGCGTTTGTATAGATTATAGCGAGTGCAGCGAGCGTCAAGAAGCGACGCTCATCACTGCATGTGACGTCAGAAGATTATACGCACCGATTGTCACGGTTTGACGAGTCCGATCTAAATGAAAACTGGATAAGTATCTGCGTTCGACCTAACGGTCGCAACGTCAACATATTTAAGGGATTATTGATTGTCTCTATTATAGGGTTATTGAACTTATATTGGTGAATATTGGCACGAGTTGGCCGTTCAAAAGCACGAGCTTGCGGGTGCATTTTAACAGTCAACGAGGGCAAATATTCACCAATATACATGTAAGTTCAATAACTCCTTTATTATATAGTTTAAACATCTTTACAAGAAATTTATAATAATTATTCACACAAAAAGCCCTCAAATTAATGATCTTTATATCGGTATTAAAATTAACGTCTGCGTGTGAGCGTTCAATATCGCATCATTCCAATAACCCTACCGAGCGATTTGCTTATTTAGGTTTAAATGGGTCTAATACATTCTATATTTTTATAAATAATTTCATATTTGTGTGAAAAATGAACTCATCTTACCTAGATGCCACTTCCTTTCATTAATTTAGCTCTGAGAATTTGACCAGACGACTTTTGTTTTATTTTCAACGGGGTGTTCGATATCGAACGCTCGTATTCGGAATGTTTCGGGCATAGCCATATATGTAATGCAAAGTAAGCAGCAAATAAAACGTCAAGATATTGAACGCTAAAATTCTATAGATTTTTGGCAGCATTGTACTTGAGAAGGATATGGAAATAACGAACAGTATTCAATCTCAACGTCCATTAAACAAATATACAAAATAAGAGCAGAGCAAACACGTACCTTCGAAACATCAGAGGTGGGATCAGGTGCCATGGAGGAGTGAGCATCCCCTGCCGACCGGTCACACCCGCCGTGTGCTCGTTGTCATAATCAGGAAATAACAGAAAAAATCCGTGGTCAATTCAGTGGATAAATAATGGACTAACAATTGGTATGAAAAACGTCAGTCGGCATTTAATTCAATGATAAATTGTATTTGCTGACAAGGTCATTGTATCGACCATAGAATTTACGAAATGATGTCTTTAACGAGACTGTTGATATTCTTGTTTCATCAACTTGCTTGTTAATAATTTACCTCGTTTAAGAAATTGTTCGTACGTAGAGCATGTTCTTGCGTATCGAATCAACTGAGATATAAATACTCCGTATGCAGGTGATGAAGGTATTTTGCTGCATAAGTAAGGGAAGTTGAGACTATTTATTAGCTATATAATAAAATAATTTCTTTATGATCTTTTGATAGATTGATTGTTAAATGTTTCACGTCTCTCTTGAGAATTTTTTCACTCATATGGAGACGTCACAGTTTGCCGGTGTAGGGCTTCAGCATTTTTAAATTTTATAAGCTCAGATAGTTTTACGAATTAATGTATGGGCAACTATTGAAATTTAGCTTTATTCCGTTCTTATTTTGTTTTAGTAGGAAATAATAGTTTTATATACAATGGAAAAAATAGTTCAAAACTGGAAACCACGAAATGAAAGTAAATGAATGTTATAAATTCAATTTGTTAAAAAGTTGATATTAGTTAGGTTTCCGTCATAGCGGTAAACAACTTTGCTGTCCGTCGTCTAAGTTGCATCGGTTGTCCTAGTTGCCGGTAATTAATAAGGTGTGATTATTGAAAGACTGAATTTATCGTTTGCCCATTCATGACAAAACGCACATTGCGTATGTGACCCGCATACAAGAGTTGATTGCTCCATCATGGCACCTTGTCCAAACTCTGAAGTTTATATATTGTTTTGGTTGAGCTTCAGATTTGTTTTGGTTTAATATAGTTTTGACTTTATTTTCTGTTCGTTTTCTCCATATTTCATATACATATATCATTTGACTTATATTTTCATATATTGATTTATTACATACATAGTAATAAATACAGGTTTTTTGCATATGCGAAATGGCTGGCGTCACAATAGCCGTATCAGTCCCGCAGGGCTGATATGGATTTGCAGGGCTGATAACCTATATTAGCCCCGCAAATCCATATCAGCCCAACAGAGCTGATTCCACAAAAAAACAGGATCATGCACAATCTTTGGTGGGTTCATTTTGTAAATAGGTTAATCTTAATTTATAGGTTATAATGTATAGGAAAATAGGTTAATCTTAATGGGTGGGTTCATATTCTCTTAATTTTAACTTTTTGAAAATAAGGTTAATCTTAATTTATAACTCCATGTAAAAGATTATTTTCAAATTACGGATCAAGTGCATCGAAATAGAAGTAGAAACAAACCCGAATCGTATGAGAAAATAAGCCATGCACATGTATGTAAGAGGTCCATGCATAATTTTCTTCTCAAATTAATGTATGCTGTATTTTATTACTAAGTATGTAATAAACATATTAATACGTAACATTTTCCACATCACATCCTGTATCAGCCCGAGACACCAATATCAGCCAGAGGGCCGAAGGCCCGAGGGCTGATATTGTTTGGCCCTCTGGCTGATATTGGTGTCTCGGGCTGATACAGGATGTGATGTGGAAAATGGTATGCATTATTCTCTATATAATCTTTGTTGGGTACAATTCAGTGTATTACAACAAGATCAATCGTATAATTTCAGATATTCTTTTGAATGAAAATGACATTACTCGTTATAAAGATGCTTTTGGTACACTCAAAGATGTCATTTCAAACACAGCTGGTCAAAAAATACGATTAGAACAAATTCGTTTTCAATGCAGTGATGGTAAGATTAATTACTTATACTTTATGAAGTAATAAACTACCTGACAAAATATATAAATCTATAATGGTAATTAAATAGCGAACTGTAATGCAATTGTGCTTCAAAATGGGGAAATTACCAGTAGAGACAGATACGTTGATAAATCAGACTCAGAAAAAAGAAAAAAAATGTTAACAATCATTCTGAGAATATTGCATGAGTAAGACATTTCCCCTACCGGGATCCCCTTTTCCCTTTGGGATGTCTATAAGATCCTGTTTTTTAAAACTTGCCCCCAAATGTAGATAATTTCTTGGTTATTGGTTATTGAGCCGATCGACCTTACAGAAATTGACGTATTTGAATGCAATTAGACTAAGATACATGCATGCTTTGATCAAAACCGGTCATTTAGTGTGGTTTAAAAACTTTTTTAAAAGTCAAACTTGATCTATATCCTGAATTGACAAGGGATTTTTCCGTAATTTCCCGATCATGACATGGAGCACAGGGCGTGTGACCGGTCGGCAGGGGATGCTAACTCCTTCATGGTACCTGATCCCACCTCTGATGTTTAAGAGATCCATGTTTATTATGTTCCTATTTTGTTAGGTCATATGAGTTAATCAAATGACCTATTGCTATCCGGTTTCGTCCGTCGTCGTGCGTCGTGTATCGTGTGTCGTGTGTCAACAATTTAATATTCTCAGCTTCTTCTCTGAAACCACTGATCTAATGTCAACCAAATTAGGTATACAACATCTATAGGTAAAGGGGATCAAAATTTGTGAATTGTATGTTCTTTGCCAAACCCCCCTCCGGCCTCAGGGGTGGGGCTAAACCACTAAAATCAATGCTATCTTTAAATATCTTCTTCTTTACTCCTGGACATCAAGCAGTCAAACTGTTGGCATGCATGTAATGTGAATTGAGTCCTCTACCTCAAATGTGAAATTCATGGCCCTGGGGTCAGGGCTTCTAGTGCTAGGGCGGAGCTATATAGATAATACAGTGAAAACGCATTACTGGTATTTCTTCGATAATCTTTTTCTCTGCTCATGGGTATTACAATATATAAACAAACTAAGTACATAGTTATGATAAGCAAGAATGCCTCTTCCGAAAATGTGAATGTTTTGGCCCCAGGGTCAGGGGTTCTGGTGTTAGCTGGGTATTAAGTAGATTAATTATGCACATAGTTATGATGAGCAAAATTGCCTCTTCCAAAATTGTGATTTTTATGGCCCCAGGGTCACGGGTTTTAGTGTTAAGGCGGGGCTCTATTGATCAAGTTAAACACATTAATTCTTTTAAAAATCTTCTCTGCACCTGGGTATTAAATATAAGTTAAAGTACATAGCTATGATGAGCAAGAAAGCCTTCTCCAGAATTGTGAATTTTATGGCCCGAGGGTCAAGCGTTCTTCTGTTAGGGCGGGACTCTATTGATTTTATAGTGAAAATACATGTACATTAATTCTTTGAAAATTTTGCTTGCTCATGGGTATTTAATGAACGAACTAAGTATATAGTTATTATGAGCTAGAAAACCTTATCAAGAATTGTGAATTGTGGCCCAGGTTCAAGGGTTCTTGTATTACGGCGGGGTTCTATTGATTAGTGCAAATACAAGTACATTAATTCTTTTAAAATCTTCTCTGCTCCGTGGTTTTAAGCATATAAGCTACATATATTGCCATGATGAGAAGGGGCCTTTCTTCTGGAATTGTGAATTTCAAGGCCGCTGTGTCAGGGGTACCATAGAGGGAGGACTCTTTTAATCTGCTGAAAATGAATTGTTTGAAATATGATCCTTGGTATTAATCAAACATTTTTGATAAGCAAGGGTGTCTTTTCAACAATTATGAAACTTGTGGGTATAAAAATAGTCTTCTTTCCTGCTACCTGACCTAACCTTTTTTTATTGCAGCCAACTAAAAAACAGTTTTTTTTAGTTTTTTGGGGAGGAGGAGATCAGAAATTTTTGGAATTTCGGGTTCCAAAACCGAAAAATATATATTCAAGTGGCATTTCATAAATTTCCTTGTTTTTAATATTGATTTTAAAAAATGCCATTTGAGTTGTGCATCAAAAGACATGAAATTTAATTTTAAAAGGCAATATTAACCTATGACTTGTTTAATTTGATCTTGTATTGGTTCGAATCCAAAGAAACTCCATCGAAAAAAAGAAAAATAAAATAATTTCCCTACCTATTTTCCTTTTTTTTTCAGGCTGGTAACAGGAAATAAAACTTTTTTTTTTTTTGGGGGGGGGGGGGGTCTAATTGATTAGTGGAAATGAATTTTTGTTCCCCAACCCTGCCTTTATATATATTAAGTAACCAAACTAAGCAATTGCTTAATGTATAGAAATGGTGAGCAATGGTGCCTCTTTCAAAATTGTGAATGTCATTGCATTTAGTTTAAATCATGAACAAAATTCAATCATTGGAAAGTTGCTGCATGCTGCTCAGGTGACCTATAAGGCCTCTTGTTATTTTTATAGACTTTGATATTTAATATTGTGCGTTATCTTCAAATCCTTCTTTGTAGTGATGCCCATTTTCTTTGCAATTTTTTCTGTCATGATTTATCATTGTATATGAGTATTTATCTAAAATATAATTTTCAAAAGATCTTTAGATTGATATAATTGATTTCAAGAGTGACATGTATCAATCAGAGGAACAAAAATTCTCTTAATTAGCTGTTCTACATTATGCACATGTATAATAATATCACGTCTTTTTTGCAGAAAATAAAAAAACAGTGTATTTGAGGATTAATCCATTGCCAGAAAATGATTATTGTCTTGATATAATTGAAAAGAAAGAGTTTGGTAAGAGATTTCCTTCTATTAAATTGTAAAGAAAATTTTTCATGTTTAGTTTGAAAATCGTGAACAATGTTCTGATATTATTATAATTGCTATTTTTGAAATCAATATGATGATTTAGACGTCTTATTCACCGAAACCGATGGTCGAGGAAAAAATGACTCAATTGACTGAAAATATAATTATTGTTAAATTATATAATTAGATGATCAAATGACAAAATCTATATGCAACCCTTGCCTTTTCACTGTTTACATCTGCTGAAGACCTAGCCAAACTCAACGAGAAGCAGGCAAAAAAAATAACCTGTAGTATTAATCTTGAATCTTTTATTATTATTTAGATATTATGTGGAAAACAAATATATGCAACGCACTTAATTTTGATGTTAAGAGTGGAATATCTTACACACTGTACGAAAATAAAAAAAATAACACTTTGACATCCCACTGAGATAAAATTCTACAATCTCATAATTTTTATTTATTTTGAGGGATTTCATCGCAAATCTCGCTCAAAAGTATACATTTTGACTTTATCAGCATTGCGTTGGGTGACGATACAATTGGATTTAACAGTTTTACAATTCATTTCGGCTGTATTCAAACTATACAACGCAACAAAGAATCTGATTGGTGTTTTTTTATAAACCCGCCCACTTTCTCGTGGAATGTTCCAAGATAGAACAACTGTAGAAAACTTATAAACAAGTGGTAGGCCCCTTTTTACTTAGCAAAGTATTCAGAGGACCCCCTTTTCAAAATCTTACTAAATTATTTTGAGTGTAGGTAACCTGTCATGATCTTCAAATATCTGTCCCAGGACTGGCCTTAAAATGATAGACGTCACCAGGGGCATATTTTTGCGATTGTAAAACATGGCAGGTTTTCCCGTTTTTATCTTCAGTACATCAACATGATCAATAAAATTAAACGTACTTAGTTTTGGTATATTATATAAGTGATATTAATTATCTTATAATGAACATATAAACTATATTCGCCGTTACAGTAAAAAGTGCACAGCACAAGGATTTCGTTTTTTTCCAGATCGCAAGTTTAAATATTGCCATGACGACAATTAAAATAGCTAGGTATGCAGTTAGCACAAACACATTTCAAACATGGTATTTTTGATACTCGTGAAAACAAAACAGTAAACTTTTAATTAAATCCGATGTTTTACCACATATGACTTTATATTTTTTTCAACACGTGCCCCGGTAATTAGCTGGATATGCCTTCTACGCACGTACGCGTTTTCAATTTGCACCACTGAGAATTGAAAATGCCGTGAATAGAAAATCGGCAAAATTACATGTAGAATAAAGTGAAATAAGTGTTTGTCATCAAACGATATACATGTACAGTCTGAGATAAGAATATATCACATGCTATAAAGTGGTTTCATAGTTAGTCTTTGTTTTTTTTTTTTGTTCAAAAAGCCACTATCGGTTTTCGACCATCACAAGGCCGTTGGACGCTTTCAACTTGCAAAGGCAAAGAGTACTGCACGAGAGTGGGCGTGTCCTAATCAGCCAATTAAAGCGCTTGTTTTATAGAATGCAATCAGTAATTCAAATTGTTCAATTGTCAAATCCAAAAGTGTCAATACTCAAGGCAACGCTTTTTCGGCCGAGGTGTAATACTTTCAATCGAGATTTGCGATAACAGGGAAGGGTACATGCATTTCGAAGAGAATTCTCATGCCAAAATTTTTTTGCTTTACATTCACTTTGATTTTCCATTTTTATTCCATCCTTATCCCTTGTTCATGATTCGAAGAAATTAAAATATAAATTAGGTAAATATAGTTTCCGACATGTTTAATTTTTTTTTGGCCCAGTAGTTCTTGAAAAGAATATTTGAAACATGTCACTATATTTTCACTACATCTTACATGTGTAATTATCCCCCCCCCTGCTTATTTTTTTTTCGTTGGTTTAGTAACCATCCCACTTTCAATTAACAACACCACTTTCAATTTGCCTCCGACGCCCATACCTTGCATGAGGGTATTCACTTACTTAACCATGAATCTCCAGCACATAATTTTGATTTAAACAGACACGCTACTTCTGGAGAGGAATTCGAAAATGACAGACGAACTACAGACAAAATATGATAAGAAAAGCTCATTTGAGCTTTCAGCTCAAGGAAGCTAAATATCGCTTTATCTTGCTTTTGGGAGCTTCAGCCTTATTTTTACTTTAATCTTTGTTGTGACACGATAGCGGTGTTTTTCTTTGAAGTTTACTGTTCTGTATTAGCAATACAGAATGGGACTGTGGTGGGCGGAGCTACTTTCCGTTCTGTATTAGCCCTGTATATTTGCCAACTATTCTGTATCTAAAATACAGCACGGTCTAAAAATAAATCTGATTCAATTTAGCAAAAGCACGTACAAATAGTAAATGCTTGATGTTTTCCATTATAATTTTTGGAGAAATACCGGTATTTTCCCGAGAATGTAAAATGTCCAAATTTCTCAATCACTTTTTAAAAACTTATTCCACACAGAATCTACATGTAATTTCGATCCAAACCGGAAAATTCGCAATAACTGAAAACATCCACTCTGAGACTCTCCTCGCGGAAAATTCGCAATAACGAAAAATCCATGCACTCTCCTCGTCCATTTTTTCGCGTTTTTATTTTTTAAAATCCTTCTCGCTGACGACAGCCACACTCTCTTTCACTTCGTTTTTAATGTTGCAATTCAAAATGAAAATAAAAATCCGTGACATCAAAGTCCATCGAAGAATTTTCTGTAAATCCTATTTATATAAATCTAGTTAAACCGGGATTTTAAGACCCCTGAAATAAATTATGATAAATCTCCATCTACAATAGATTACAACAATGACGGTTAAATCCTCCAGTTTATCCATTAAGACTAACTATCACTCAATTACGTCTACCCCGTTAAATTGTCAAAACTAATCTGACCGAATTTTACGATTTCCGTTGAAATATATATACTGCAGATGCGTATTCCCCGTCGGGGCCTCTTCTACAGAACTCTGGCGGAAGTTTGGATGCTGCAAAGTTATAAAGTGGGCGGAGCTATTTTTGATTGATCGTGTCACAAATCATTTAGAGAACTCGACAGGTTCTGTACCGTAGATACAAATTTGGGGGTGGAGACTCGTGCAACCGCACTCGTCTCACCCCCAAATTTGTATCTACGATACAGAACCCGTCTCGTTCTCTAAATAATACTTATGAATGTTTCGCAAATAAGTCTTGGTACCTTTTAGATGTTTTATCCATAGAACAAAGATGAATCTTTTTTACATGAATGTAATATATGTCAGTCAAGTAGATTCTATTAATATTTCAGAAACCAATAGTACACCGACAAAGGACAATTGTCATGCAAATATCTACAGTTTGAAAGGTATCTATGAGGGGCTAAAAATACTCTTTTAAAGAGAATGCGTAGATTATTGATGAAAGTAGGAATAAAAAACCAATTTTACATGTATACTTTAACAAACTTGATTGTTTTTATTTTATTCATTTAATTCTATTGGTTCGTTTTTTAACTAACCTGATCCAAAGGCACAAAAGTGAGCTTTCTGATCACAACTCGTCCGTTGTAGTCATTTTTATATAAACTTATCACATTTTCATCTTCTTCTCAAGAACAACTGATCCAATTTCAACCAAACCCGCAATTAAGTATCCTTGGTTGAAGGGCCATGCCCTCTTTTAAGGGGTGATAGCTATGAATGTATGGTTTCTTTTAAAAATCATCTCAAGATCCACTGGGTCAGGATTGATGAAACTTGTGGAATTATCCTCAAGTAGTGCAGAATCAGGTTTGATCAAATCATGACCCCCGGAATAGAAATATATAGGAAAAATCTTAAATCAAAAACCGTGAAGTAATTATTAGTAAAAATTATATAGAAGCATCTGCAGGTGGTGTAGATTCTAGTTTGTAAAAAACGCCCCCCGGCGATAGGGTGGGTTCACAATTGATGATCAAGGGTATACTTACATGTAAGATATATATATATATATATATATATATATATATATATATATATATATATATATATATATATATATATATATATATATATTTATACATATTAGGGATGGCAATTCTTAACCGGTTAATCGATTAATCGGTCGGAACGATGCTAATCGGTTAGAAAATCCGTAATCGGTTAGTCGGAAAAAATAAAAATATATGTAAATTTGGACACGTCTTCTTAAAATTCACTTTTAGGAAAGGAAACCTCTGCTAAGCGTTCATTTAACGTTTTTACATATCTTGTAATTAAATAATTTGGAGGTATTTATAACTCTCCTGATTGGGGTCACGGGGTAATTGGCCAGTTTGTGGTGTTAATTGCTGTTTTTAAAACATCATAATGTTAACCCGACTGCCCTGCATATGATTTTTAAATGATTAGTAAAAACAACACCATGTAGCACTTGAAATTAGTATTTCTATATTTTGCCGTTATCTTTTAAGTTATGTCATATTAGATTTTTTTTAAAAAGTGTAAATAAAGTGCATTGGCGTCGGAATTGGCGTCGGAAGCAAATTTAAAGTGGGATGTAAAGAAAAAATTGGACCTTCAAAACACCCTGACAAGGAAAAATAAAAAAAAAACGAAAAGGACGAAAAAATATCCTATTCCGTGGTGGTGGTGGTGGTGGGGGGGGGTTCTGAACTTCAGTACCAAATTTTTTTTCCAAACACCACCACTTTTCCCATTTTAACCTACATTAAGTATACTAAAACATGTCTTTGGAAAGTGGGGGGGAGCTATTAACCTACGTTTCTGTGTTCACTAATATACTAATATATATTAAGTATATATTTGAGAAAAAAAGGGCTGGGGCTAAGCCAACCCCCCCCCCCCGGTTCCGACACCTATGAAGTGAGAGGTGACAATGCAGAATAAACTTCTTTTACATCTGCATTGGACAATTATCTGTGTCTGATTCTCAGGCAAGTCTTAAGATTCATGGTTTTCTTCATATTTTCTTGTATATTGGAATTATTAAAAATAAAAATTATATCCTTATGCACAAAAATATCCCGTTCAAGGTAATTAACAGAATAGAACTTCTAACATCATTTTTAGCCTTGTGATTATGAAGAAATGTCAAAATGAACATTTTGATACGACTAACCGGTTAATCGGTCGGAACGTCTTCCGGTTAACCGATTAGCAATTCTGTAATCGATTGCCATCCCTATATATATATATATATATATATATATATATATATATATATATATATATATATATATATATATATATATATATATATATATATATATATATATATATATATATATATGGAAGCATCCTCAGGTGGTGCAGATTCAAGTTTATTCAAATCATAACCCCTAGGGTAAGGACGGGGCCGCAAAGTTTACATAGGATTATATTGGAAAAATCTATAAAAACCTTTTTTCAAGAATAACAAAGCCAAAATTTGTTATATTTATATGGAAGCATTCTCAGATGGTGTAGATTCAAGTTTGTTCAAAACATGACCCCCGGGGAAAGGGCGGGACCACAACAGATTATCAAATTTTCACAAGGAATATATAGGAAAAATCCTAAATAAGAAACAGAAAAAAAATCTATTTTTACTTTTTTAAATAGTAGAGAATAACAAGAGGCCAAGAGGATATATTGCTCTACCAAGAACTATGGCAAGAAAAAAAAGCAAAAATCAGTTTAGTATAAAAAAAAAGCTTAAATGCATGAGTTGTCCAGATTTACCCCTTAAAGGCAGAACGGGTAAGGGGGAGGGGTTAAATTTGAACAAAGGTGAATCTATACTTAATTAATAAGGGTGCTTCCAAATAAAATGACAAACAATGGTTTTGCATCTCTTGAGAAGAAAATTATTCCTCTATACAAATTGCACTAGTAACCCACTAAGTGAAACACGAACAAACTAGATGCCGAAATCAAAATTTTCAATAGGACGATGCTTCTTAAACTTAACAATATCGCTAAACAAAACATATAACTTCACATTTCGTTAAAATGCAAAGCAAAATGTCAAAAGACACCAAAAGAAAAAAAATATCCACAGTCTGATTAAATGTTTTTATCAGATTGTATATTTTATGAATAGACCATTAAAAATATTGGTAAGTACTAAGAGTGTTTTACGCTTGATAACTTGAGAGTTTGATATTCAATTTGATTTGCAAGTACTAGTATCTAAAATCAACCAGAGAATGCCGCCTCTAGTTGCAAGAAGCGAAATCCCCGTTTTTGTAATGGCATTAGTGACAAGGAAAACCGGGCAGGTGTGACCTTAAGGCAGGGGATGCTCACTCATCCATGGCACCTGATCCCACTTCTGATGTTTCGGGAGTCTATGTTTGCTCTGCTCTTATTTTGTATTGTTTGTTGGACTTTTGATCTTTTTATTATTTCATATTTAGATATTTTACTTGAAAAGGACGCCAATGGTTATCTAACAACCAAGCTCTATGATAAACGTGATAATTTCCCTTGCTTATGCAGCAATACATTTTTTTATCCCATGTTTAACCCTTTATCCTGTTGATATAACTCATGTGATATCGTTTTCATATCACACAGTTGTGACGTCACAATGGAGTTGCGTTAGAGTGATGAAGTAAAATGAAATGGAGTCCTATATAAAAACAGTGTCAAACATTATTCGTGGAGTAGAAAACATGGGATAAAAAGAATCTCACATGATTTGTAGTTGGATATGATTTTTATCCAGCTCGTTGTGTGTTAATATCCCCTCGCCAAGGCTCGGGTATAAAATCCACACAACTCGTTGGATAAAAATCTTATCCAACTACAAATCATATGAGATCCTATATACACTCTACAGTCACTGAAACGTTCTACTTTCCTACCTTAACGGTGTACGAACGCTGAATGAACACAGATCGAACGGTGAGTTAACGATGTGCGAACACTGAACGCAGCTTGATCAACGATGTGTGAATGGTCAGTGAACGCGAACAGAGCACGAACGCGAGCGCAAAGTGAACGATGAACGAACGGTGAACGCAAAAAAAAACGATTTATTCGGAATGCCTCTGATCTTTTCCTGACATTGAAATTACTTTATTATTCTATAATTCTAATTTTTAGTGATAAAATATAAATACACAATAGATAAATAAATAAATAAATAAATAAATAAATAAATAAATAAATAAATAAATAAATAATAAAACATTTTTTCTGCACATAAGCATGTCCTAAATCGATATTTTAATAACATGAATTTAATTGCCCTGAAACATGTGTATTTGTTACTGAATGCGTGAAGTATTAATATAAAAAAAAATTAATTTACTTATATATATATAGCAAAATGCTTATTCTTTTAACTAATTAAATAATGTGGACTTAAGAAGATAAAACTGCTACTTATAAAACGAATTAATTACATTGAACTCGGTTGAAACAATTATACATGTATTTCCGCGAAGAAGCGATTCTGAGTTTCACAAAAACGGATTTTTTAAATTTACAATTGTCTATTGGCGTATTGCAGAAATTTAAAATTCTAATGCAAAGTTTATGTTTCATTTACAATAATTTATTATCTGTTATGATAATACTCGGACAAGTCGATTGAAAGAGGCAATCAAATAATTTGTAATAGATCAAATTTTCAATACTAAATAAGTCATGTGATGTCCTAGTTTTTATTGAACAGAGATATGTACGAGAGAGAGAGAGAGAGAGAGAGAGAGTTAGTTAATCCCCTCCATTCTTAGATATTTTTTGTATCATTTAAAATGTTTTATTATCTTTCCTAAATATTCCAAGCAGTAAAAGTTATCATCTTTTTAAGATTAACAAATCTATATGACAGTAATCATCAGCTTTTATTTTCCATCGACAAGTGACTGTTCACACGGTTCACAGGAAGCCAAGTCCACGTGCTTGTCCTGTCAATCAAAATCATTCGACACAGTAGAGGTGTGGAAATCAGTTTACCGAACATGTCGAAGGCAAAGTTTCCAAAAAGTTTTTTTTCTATCATTCCTAGATCTGATTTAAGAATTTCTTCAGAAAAAAAATAAATAATGGGAATATATACTTAAGGATTAAAGTTGAAATTTAATTGAAACATATTCCACGCCAATTTAAAATACTACTGTCGGCATATGTATACTTTGAAATACTATTGTTTAATATTATTCTAAACATATATTCCAAGCCCTCTGATTGGCTTAAACATGGTCACATGATTAAGTATATAACAGCATATAGATTTGAGTTACTATTTATAGAATCTGAAATGCATATCGACTTGATGTTTCTTAAAATGGAGGTAATTTATTGTAAAACAAAAAAATAATAGTATTGATTTCATAATTATAGCTACTACAGTTTATGACTTGATGTTTCTGAAAAAAATATATACTTCAACGTGTATTCAAATTGTATTGTTCTGTAACTGATAAGACGTAACAATGGTCTGAATTAGGATCTACTTAATATCAGAACATATTGAAAAGCTTTGTCAAAATTGATACAAAACATAATCAAAAAGATGTACATTTGTAGTATTTTCAATGAGTAAATCATCTAAATTACTCAAGAAATGTAAAGGAAACACATTTATATCAAACAGCTAAAATTTTGATTTCTAGTCTCTAAGTGTTTTTGAAAGAAAACTTGTGGCTAAAGTTCCCATTTTTTGAAATTGTTTTTTATCAACTTCTGTAAAAAATAATATTACAAATGTAACCCTTTGATGAGGTCAATCCATAGATATATCGACTTCACAGAAAAGCATATTGACCTCGCACTTCGTGCTCGGTCAATATGCTTTTCTGTGAAGTCGCACTTCGTGCTCGGTCAATATGCTTTTCTGTGAAGTCGATATATCTATGGATCGACCTCATCAAAGGGCTATATTTATATGATAACTATTTTTGATGTTTGTTTTAAGACTGATTTTCTTAAATTAAATATTAACTAAGATATACTGAAAATACTGACTTAAAAATTGATTTCGGGAGAAAAACTCCAGGGAGGTCTTAATTATACTGAATGGCAAACATATATTAAGGTACGGTGAAAGAAAGGAATTTTCCCACTCTTATAATATAAAGTAAAGTAGAAATAAATTGTAATGTATCACATTTTAAACAGTTGGTCTTTTCTAAAAGGATCACTTCATTATAAATAGGGATTTGACCTATAGGACCGGGCTTGGTTTTTTCTCTACAAAAACCTTGTCGATTTCCGTTCTGATTAATGGCATTAGGCTGAATACATGTAATAATTTGTTTTCCTAAATCTTTTTTTTCGGCGAGTAGAGGTGTGAGGAACCCTTTCTTTGATTTCCTGAGTTTGTTATCTCAAAATGTAATAATTGATATTTGTCTTAACTTCTCAATAAACATAATGGTAATGTTTACTACCTCTGAAATTCTATTCTTTATGTTTTTTAAGGCAATTTTATCCGTGAATGTAGTAAAACATTCCATTAATCTGTGCAAATTATATAGGCCTACATCAAATCCGAGGAGTACAGTTACTGATATGTATGAACCCAAAATCAATGTTATTAAATTCTACAACTGACATTCATCGCAGCTCAATGCTACCAAGAGTTCCTGTATTGAGTAACACAGAGTGAGTTATTTTTGTTCTCGAAGAAAGTGTGCTTATACTGAGGTTCGTTCCGCCTGACTGACAACTGTACTATGAATTTTTACGATTTGATATCTCTGTAGTGTTTCTTATATCAAGAATGGGCATGCATAAAGGATATATAATTGAAGGAAATTACACAAAGCTATAAAAAATATTAAAATAGTGTTTGAAAAGGCGAAAATTAAAACTTTAAAAGTGTGGTACCAGGTGGATTCGAACCCCCGACTTTAAAATGATAGTGTCTACGGTGAAATAGTCCGCGCATATATCAACTGAGCTAGTCTGGCTATAACAAATATAGGTATAAATTTGAAGCAGATTATCAAAATCAGGTTTCCTTATTTTTTGTAGGTTTTTTGTGAATTTCGACCCTAGGGCAGGGATGCCCCTAAAAAAATCCTATTTTAAATTAATCCTTACATCCAAACCTATCAAAATATCACAATTTTATTTAGGGGCAGGCCTGCCCTGAAGGACTTCTAGGCCAAAATTCATGCAAAAATCAACACTTTATCGGACAAAATGGTGTTTAGGCCAACTTTGGAGGTTTATTGTAAAGTTGTAAATAATAAATTTAAGATATAAAAAACAAATTTGAAAAATTTAAACATATATAAGGTAGAAAACAACAAATGAAGATTAATATTTAAATGTCACTTTTTCCGGGAAATTTTTCTCTCCTATAGGTCAATTCTTTTGTTAAAGCGAATACATCCTTTAAATTCACAACATCAATTTTAATCAGCTCTAACGATATTTAATTAACTGAGTATCTGCAGTACTGTTCATAGGTCTCAGACCTACATGTAGTCTTAATATGTTTTCGTGCATTTTTTTTTAAAATACGTGTTAGAAATCATTTGTGTGTTTGTGTGTGTTTGTTTTCTCGTCTTGTGAAAGACTTTGATTATTATCCATCCATCCGTTTCTGTCAATTCGGTATGCAAGATTATACTCTACGTATAAACAATTTCTCAAAAGAGGTAAATTATTGACAAAAAGGATGATGAAACAAAAGTAATCTCCTTTAAAGTCCTCATCTCGAAAGTTTTTTTGTTGATACAATGACCTTGTCAGCAAATACAATTTATCATTGAGTCAAATGATGACTGATGTTTTTGTTTCCTATTGTTAGTACATTATTTACACACTGAATTGACAACAGATTTTCCCGTTATTTCCGAATCATGACAAGGAGCACATGGCGAGTGTTGCAAGTCAGCCGGGGATGCTCACTCCTCCATGGCACCTGTTCCCACCTCTAATTTTTTGGAGATCTGTGTTTGCATTGCTGCTGTTTTGCATGCCTATAAACTTTTGATCTTAAATACTGTTCGTTATCTCTATATGTTTCATTTCATTGCAATGGAAAAACTGAAAGTACTTTAGTCTTTAACTCTGAAGGAAATTGCATGAAAATGTGTTATGTTACTATTATTGCTAACTGGTCAAAGAGGCCAAACTGTACATCTCTTAAAATGTACCGATGTAAAAATTGAAAACAAAAGACTGTACATTACTCAAGCATTTTGAAAACGTCTTCATCAATGCATCATTTATCTGATGTTGTTATCGATGCTTTTATTCTAGAAATTTTGTCTCATTGCTTCGAAAGACAAATGTGAATCATTGTTTATCAGTTCTGTTAAACCACTAAACAAAGTATCAAAAGACACTTTAGGTCGATGGTAAAACAAATGATAATATTAGCCAGTGTTGATGTTAACAATTTTAAACAACATTCCACCAGAGCCACTAGTGCAGCCAAGCTGGCAGGTGTACCCATTGAAGATATGGAAAATGCTATTTGGACTGATTCAATGGCATTTCTGAAGTATCATGATAAAATTATTTGTTCAAGATAAAAACTGACAAGTTTATTAATGCAGTTTTAGATTTTACTACTTAGTTTGTAAAAAAAAAAGAATTGTTTATGTAAAAAGGATTTCAAACATTTCTTTTTATAAGATTACATTAAAAAAACAATATCTCTATAAAACCTAATGTGAATCTTCAGTATGGTTAATAGCGTGGAATTGGAAAATTTATCGAATTTTGCTTGGAAAATAAAGTTTGATTAAAATTCTTTGCAATCAACTACATACTGAGATGAGGTATCACATACCCTAATCACTATTTTTGGTTCGAATATTTTGGTTATTTTCTTAACATATTATTGATTAAACATTGGTTATTATTGTTACTTCTCGATATTTTTATTATCTTTTTGAAAAAAAATATTTTGGATTTTTAAGCACAGTTAAACATTTGCATCTTCTACAATATGATATATACGTATATTAAACAAATCATGAAATCATGCAGATTCACGTGTGTACTAACCAACAAAGGAGAATAGTATTTAGAACAGATATATACATAATGAATTGGTCTCTGATTTGGGTATATTAATTTAGCTTATCTCTCATCATTTTCAACAAAATTCTTTGAGATTCCACTCATGGGTATTTGTTGAAGAGTCTTAACTATGTAAATATGTGATATGTCTAGAAATATTGGCAGGCACGTGCGCTGAAATCTGATCGATAAATTATTACTCAAGAGATCAATAACCTTTGTACAAAGGGTGTAGATTTAATATTTTTATTTTTATTTGTTTTCTCTGAGAAAACTTTTTAAAAGTTAGTGGAGATGATTTCTTGATATTTATACGGGAAAATAAATTAGGCAAATCGATAGGTCAGAAGCTATGGAGGCCAAATATGCGCGCTAATCACGTGCGGCTGTCTTTGTGTTTGGCGTCAATGTGCGAGGATTATTGATTTTGACTTTGGAGGCCTCATGTAATTAAAATATATATGTCTACGTCATGAAGACCTAAATTTACAATTTTATTTTACAATGAAATGGAAATATATGGCATCACTGTGACAGTCTAGTTAGTATAATTTGCCAGGGATATCAGCGATAGTTAGAAACGTGGGATAACGGGCTTCCCAGTGATTCCTTAATTGAACTTAATAATAGTTCAAGTTAATAAAACTTGTAGGGAATGGGTCGATAAGGGAGTGTCGGGGCGTTTGCAGCACGGCTGTAACGGTTCCTGTTACAATTGGCACATTTCGTCAAGTTATGTTTTGTTATCATTGATTACTTTAAAAAAATACATTTGATTTTTTAGATTGCCTTGTTCCATATACCTTATACATAACTAAGAAGTTTAACTTTTATAAGGTGTTTATGACATAAAAGATTTTTATTTATAGATGGTGCAGATTTTGCAGTCATTTGTCCCTACAACGAGACTCTTTGTGAACGTCCTTTTAGCAACTTTCTACGTTCTTTCCTCAAAGTAAAACAATCTGTAAGGAGAGTTGATGTGCAGACAATGGAAGATGATGTTATACCTTGTTTTCTTTTATGTGCTAATTTGTCGAGATTTGCAGATGACGTAAAGGCAATATTGGAAAAATGGCATACTTTTAGAAAATCTGGTAAAATACTTGTTAAATGTTCAAGGTATGTTTGTTAATAGATATATTTGATAAGCCAATAGTAATGATTTTTTTTTCAATTGTTTCAGAATTCAATGTGATGCTTGTGATTATAACACACGTCATTCACGCTAAAATTGAAGGATCCTCAATCGAATTGCCAAAGGAATTGACCATGCGTCATTGTATCATTTATCTTAGTACAGATGACAAAAACAAAGAACGTAAACGGAATAAAGTTGCAGAAGAGGCCATTAAAGAATTCTTAAACATAAAACCTGCAGATTCACTATTTCCTTTTTTCAGGAAATGATAAAGTATTCCATTCCATGTACGAGAGATAAAATCGGAGCTTCGGATATGTATCTTTATAAATTAATTTGGTATTACCTCTACTCACATTAAAATAAAAACACAACACAAACATACATTACCAGCCAGCCGTGATTGCTGGACGCCCGTAATTTATTAAGTACTGTATTACAACAACACTTTCAAAAAACATATTATTCATCACTATATTAATGCTGAAAAACATGACATAACCTGTCCTTTTCTTTACATGACAGCATAATATTTAAAATTCGAAAGCCCCCTTTTACATAGCATCAGGGCCGGCCAGGCAAAAACTAGAGATAAACGATGAAAATTGATTTAGAAAACTCTAGAAAACCTGTGTCCGTTGCCAGGTGCCGCTGGATGCAGGGGGAGTTTTGAACGGACCTCACAACTTTTTTTTACCATATATGAATGTACTAACATTATATAACCATAATAATATTGACATGTGGAAAGAAAATATAAATCATGTAAAGTGTCGTCTAACTCGTGCCAGACACGGCGGCTAGAAGTGAATACCTGAATAACATTTCGAAAAACTTTACGCTTAATAGATATTGGCTACTAATGGAACAATCCATTATAATGCACTGTGCCGTCAATACAATATTTTTCCGCTATTACTGGCGAACCGCGGGAAAATATAATTTCATTATAAATGCTAGCAAAACTAAGAGAGAAAAATAATTCTTTTCAAATAAGGATCTATGTTGAATTTCTAACATATAATTCAGAAATGAGGCATAATGTTTTTAGTTAACTGTAATGTTAAAAGGGTTGGTCTCGTGATCATATCCCAGAAATCCCAAAAGGCTTTATAGAAGTTTTCATCATGTGCCAGCCCGTTTTACATCTCGATAAACTCAAAAAATGATACCTTATAACTTATATTTACATTTGTTGCACTTTTTTGCTCACAACGCTTTTTCTAGGTAAGCGTTTGAGTTAAAATGACTTAACAAAAAATAGTTCCAAGATATTGCGACTATTTATTTAGCACTGATTAAAAAATAAACAATTGCTTAAGTCACGTTAACAATACATTTTCTAAAGAAGAAAAGTCACAAGAGAATCAATGTTTATTTTAAAAATACGAATAAAGCTTTACGGAATGTCACTACTTCAGTTGAAGTTAAAAGGCCCCAAGGCGTCTATTTGAGGTTAAAAACACGCTGATTGAAAACAGACTTGGAGAGGAAATCAGGCGACATTCTGGTGATCAGAAAAGAACTAACATCGAAAGCAGGATGATTATATATTATCATTTGGAACTTGGAAGAAAGTCCTTCCTTGTTCACGAGCAGAAACGGTGAATGAAGCAGATGGAGCTGACAAGCTGGAGGCACTATACAAAAGATTTTTTCACGAATATGGTGACGCTACTTTTTGCCAATGGAGATTGCTTTTGTCCTATATACTCTGCACTCTAGCCATTGAGAGATCTTTTCTCGCAAGCACCTACTGCGACACGGGATCTCTCTTTATACGGTCTCATGCGAGAGACCGGTCTCCACATCTAATTATTGGATTAAACCGTACTGTACGACGTAAGGATCAACAACACACTCCCAGACTCGAGCAAACGGTCTAAGCACTGCACAACGTGGGTGACAATTTTGCAATGAAAAATTTTGTAAAAAAAAATATAATGATGAGTTTATGAAAGTTTGATAAAATAAAAAAGATGTGTTTTTGAAATAATGATTTCCCGTTAGAAAGTTGCTTGCAAAGGTTTAAATTGCTTAAATATCAAACTGCAATGCAGAGAGATTAAAGTTGTACCCAAAAAGGTCTCGTCACATAGAAGTTTATTATGCACTTATCCACTGGGTGTGAGAGGGATAGCTCTTTTATCAAACCTGACAAAGAGAACTATTCCCAGAGGGCTATTATTGACAATAAGAGTGAAATTAATATCTATTACCTTATCTGAAAGAATTAGGGGAAATTAGCGCAGCCACTGTGCATTCCTCATATTCAGTTAATTAGAATATGTCAAGACTTAGTTATTTAAGCACGTCTTCGAGCAGACAAATTTTGGGATTATTACATACCTATTTATTAATTCATATCAGCAAGTAATTTATTTAAGTACAAAAATATATTTTTAGGAAAAAAGGTTACATTATGATTGAGCTTTAAGGTGAATAAACACTTTCTTAAAGCCGCTTAACCCGAAACAGACACATATTATCTTACACAATAAAAGTACTTCATTACATAGATAATGTATAAAAAGAAATCATAAGAATGATTTAATAGTTTATTACAACAATCCTTACATGGAAAACGCAGATCCAAAACCTTATTGACAAACAGTAGTTCCAGACGGAAGTTATAAAGATCTGTTGTGAAAGCAATTTTGAAAAAATAAGTTTATCGGATATATCTAATAATAAAGATAATTCAAACGCCAGTATTTTTTTTTCTATTATAAGAAGCCTTAATCATTATACATCTTTTCAAAATTAAGAAGTTAATTGAATATAATCCATAGTAATTTTTTTTATTGATATGCATATTTAAAGAATAAAGGAAGATCAGATATTTTAAATGATTTTTTTGAAAGGAGCTAAAATATTGTCCGTGTACAGGTTATATATATATGTACTTAGTACTCCTACAAGTAAGAGCCTCGGTTAACGTCCCTTCGCTCCTTATATACCTCGGACTCTTACATCCGAAGGCCATTTTCTAACGAGCTCGTTCCGCCTGAGATTTTGGGCGGAACGTATTATGCGTGAAATAAACTGTTAACAAGTAATTTTCAGGTACCTACGTGTTTGCATGGGGTATGAAAGCCACAAGAAATAATAAAATCCATTTTATTCAGTGTGCATTATTGTTAATTAATGAAAATTGTCATTATTCCAATTTGTCACCAGAAGTACTTTCGATTTGACTTCACATTAATTTTACGGATTTTTTGTCAGAAAACGAAATTTTCGTTGCATTACACTGGTTTCGTTTCGTCAGATTTTCTGAATTCCATTTCCAAATTGTAAACAGACGACTTGTTTCAATTTCTGCTTCGATTTGAAAAATAATGGATTTATTGCTAATACGAGAGGTTAACAGTGTTTAATGCGTAAGTTTTATCGTAAATATTGAGTATTTTATTATTTCGTACCATTCGTTAATATAAAAAGCCTTATTTCTTAATAAAATAATTTTTTTCCACTTGGGGTTTCAGCGGCGAGAATTTTTACAATGGATGCTAGAGGTTACGCGGCGCCAAGTCAAAAGTATCTCGCCGTGAACCTCTAGCATGCTGGAGTAATGTACTTAGTTGTGAAAAAATGCTCGGGTTCGTTCTTCATGAGATAAACATGTAAGCGAGAAATTTAATTTTTCGAAGGTGATTTCACGCAATATCAACAATGATCAACATAGGATTATTTTTTGTGTGACCTAACAAAAATTATTTTTTTAACCTTTTGAATTTTGATATCTTTTAAAAGAAAAGGACTTTGGGGATATAATTTGCCAAAAGTTGAAACAATTTATGGACAATTATTTTTCAAGAAGAAAATCGAATATATATTTTTAGCGATTAGAATCGGACCAAGCAGCTTTAACATTTTTCATTAATACACAACAAAATTGCAACTTTTCTTAAGTATTAAAAATAAAATTATAATTTGTAAGATATGTAAGTACTTGTCAATCAAACTAGAGCAGAAATTCGAAGTTTCAATAACTTCGACATGAAATAAGATTTTTATTGTATTTTCGTGTGAAATCCTATTGGAATATATCAGTCGAAATATTATACAGAAAATTTGAGAAAGAACTACCTTAATAAATATGTGTCTATGCATCTTTAAGATTAACATCTCTCAAACAGTACGTTACATAATACATGTACTTGTACCAATTACTTAGATTTTGCTAATAGGTAATGAGCATCTCAAATGAATATTTATTATTGTGTCAACTTTCAAAAATGACTGATTCAATGTCTTTTTGTCCCCCGCTTTCGCAAAAGCGAGGGGACATTAAATCTCATTCGTCTGTCTGTCTGTCCGTCCGTCAGTCTGTCCGTCACAAAAACTTTAACCTTGCCCATAACTTTTGATTTAGTGGAGATATGACTTTCATATTTCACATGTGTGTTCCTTGTGACAAGACCTTTCTTTGGGTACCACCAAATTTGACCTTTTGACCTTGATCTTGGAGTTTGACCCACTTTTAAACAAAAATTCCAAACTTTTGAATAGTAGGTACTAGAACTTTCATATTTCTCATATGTATTGTTTGTGGCAAAACCTTTCATTGGATAACAACAACCTTGACCTTTTGACCTTGACCTTGGAGATTTACGTACTTATGAAAAAACTTTAACCTTGACCATAACTTTTAAACGGTGAGGACGAAGGCTTTCGAACTTCACATATGTAATCCTTGTGAGAAGACCTTTCATTGGATACCAATAACTTTTACCCTTTGACCTTGACCTTGGAGTTTTAATTACATTTCAAAAACTTTAACCTTGATTACAACTTTTAAACAGTAGATACTAGGACTTTTATATTTCACATATGTACTCCTTGTGGCAAGACATTTCATTGGATACCAACAACCTTGACCTTTTGACCTTGACCTTGGAGATTTATGTACTTATGAAAAATTTTTATCCTTGACCATAACTTTTGAACGGTGAGGACTAGGGCTATTGTACTTCACATTTGTGATCCTTTTGAGAAGACCTTTCATTGGATACCAATAACATTTACCTTTGACCTTGACTTTGGAGTTTTAACTACTTTTTAAAAATACTTTAACTTTGGTCACAACTTTTGAACGGTAGATACTAGGACTTTTATATTTTACATATGTATTTTTTGTGGCAAGTCCTTTCATTGGATATCAACAACTATGACCTTGACCTTAAAGATTTATGTACTTATGAAAAACTTTAACTTTGACCAAAAATTTTGAACAGTAAGGGCTGGGGCTTTCATACTTCACATATGTTATACCATCATCTTCTAATATAATAGATATACCTTTTTAGCCATGAGTCTATTCTGCTCTGTTTTTTGCCAAACGGATAACATAACACATAGTTTGTCGAAAAAGAGCATTTATTATTGAAAATGCCAAAAAATATTTTACATTTTGAAGTACATATGCTACACGTAAAAATCTTAAGCACAAGAGAGACAGTAAGTCTCATGTAAAAAAATATCTCATTACATGTATACAAAGATAAATGTACCTAAGATATACACAGTACAAATACTGACATTAAAATAAATGTATTGCCCATTGGACTAGTTATGGCAAAAAAGATGGGACTGTGAGAAAACTTTTCATTGGATATAAACAACTTTGACTCTTTGATATTGACCTTGGAGTTGACCTACTTTTAAAAATTTTTACTTTGGCCATCACTTTTTAATGGTCAGGATTAGGATTTTCATCCTTCAAAAAAATCAACTTCAATGTTACTTTCTAAATAAATGACATATGATAGGATGTTTGTATTACACACAATATGTCATAAAAATAACATCTCACCCACAAAGACACCGAAAGCGGGGGACCACACTTCTTTGAATTTGCTTGTATAAGTAAAGACTAATTTACGTTACAATCTGCAAACTTATTGGAAGGCATATTTTCAATACATTATATATACTTGTGGTATAATGTGTGTAACATGCTTTAAATCTAATAATCTTTTTAATTTTATATCGAAGGTAATTAATAAGTGAGTATAATATTAAAAACCTACAACTTTCTACAAACTCTTAACCAATTAACGACATATTTGTGAACACAAACAATTATACTGACTATATCTATTGAGTAATTACAATCAACTGTTTCCAAACATAATGTAAGAACGAGAGTTATCTTGTCAGCATCATGTCATGCCATTTTTTCTAGTTCCAAAAACATACAGCACTGTCAAAAATTCACAAATTTTAATTGAAATGTCAATCTATTTAGTAACAAAATATGATAGTCAACAAGTATATAAATCAAAGTACTGAG
The DNA here is from genome assembly GCF_032062105.1 of Saccostrea cuccullata. Taxonomy (NCBI): domain Eukaryota; kingdom Metazoa; phylum Mollusca; class Bivalvia; order Ostreida; family Ostreidae; genus Saccostrea; species Saccostrea cuccullata. The sequence goes on from NW_026932547.1 coordinate 450,655, forward strand.
AGTACTGATAGGCGGAAGCATGATTGCAAATTCTCATATGCAAAACTTTAATGACACGTATTTGAAGCATAATCTGTCTAAAAGGTGCATGGACACATATTTGAAGTAAATATTTTCAGTGATTCTGTATAATATCACAACTTATATATTTTAGTAACATTTCAGACAAAAATATTTTTAAAATGTTTTTTCATCTTAATGTTATTGAAACTTCAAATTTTTGGATGGGTTTGATTGACAGATACTTGCATTTTCAAAAAATTTACTTTTATTCTTAATACTTCGAAAAAGTGGCAATTTTTTGTGTATTAAAGAGAAATTTTAAAAAATTTAATCCAGAAAAATAATTATATTCAGAGTAGAAATTTTAGAAAGCAAAACCACTTCACAAGTATCGTCATTCCGCGCTAAGTGTCGAGTACACAGTTTAGCAAATTGGTCAAACCCGTGAAACATACACATTTTTTGTTAACAGGACACGGGCTTTGTAATTGTTCATGTTTACACTTCACCGGGTAATTGTTCTAGTCTACTCACCACAACTGCACGGACTGACAATATACTGTGTGTATGTTTTGATTTCGAACATTTCTCTTCTGAATTTTCTGAATTATAGTTCTACTTTTTGTCATTAATTTACAACGAGATTGCCACTTTTCCTAAGTATTAAGAATAAAATTAAAATCAAAACCGTCTAAAAATTTGACGTTTTAATAACTTTTAGACGAAATAAAATTTTTAATATATTTTTGTGTGAAATGCTATCTGAGTACATGTATAAAAGTAGTAATATTATACAGAAAAATATTAACTTCAAATCTTTGTTCATATACCTTTAAGGGCGGGGGTGGGGGGAGGGGTGATAAATATTTTGATGGAATCTAGCATTAAAATCAAAGAACAAGAATATACAATATGTCTCCCTTTTGAAAAGGATACATGAGAATAGATAAAGTATATATATATTTAGCAATTGGAACATTTCAATATTTATTTTTGAAAAGAATCACAAGTTAAAATTGAATTTTAATGCAAGTTGCAAATTTACTTTTATACTTTGAAACATCAAAACATTCAATAAGAATAGGAAACATGATATAACCATATCAAGACCACAAAGGAACAACATTCTGAGTAACGTTTCTACTCACTGATTTGAGAAAATAAACTCCATATGAATAATAACAATCATTCAAATGAAATGGAGGGTCAGAGAGTTCAAGGGGTGGAGCCTCTTGTGTCAATTTTAATACATATGCTTGTTTTATCTCTCAATCATTTTAGAAATGGAATACAACTGGGTTGTTTGTAGAGCTCTCCATCAGTGATAATAAGTGCCTGTCAGAATTAAATACTGAGTCTAGATACTGGTATGTCGTAAAAATTTTATTGCAGGCAATTATATCATGCATTACACATCGCAGATCACTTTCTCTACAAATTAAAATCAATTAAAAAGTATATTATATAAAACATTGCTGTAGAACCTGCAAAAGCTTCTGTATGTTTACATCACAAAAAGAAGAAACAATTAAATGACAACTGAAAATGAAATTTAGGAATAAAAAGATAAGTTTAACATGACTTTGAGTTATATCAACAACAAAAGAGGAGACAGATTCGCTTCTGTACACTAAAATATCTTTTTTAGCTTTCACAGAAGTTTAGGTGATCTAGCCCTTAGCAATTTTAACTTTTTGCCCTTCAGATATTTGATGCCTATACTAAAAAATCTGTCAAAACCTCATTGGTTACTGCAGATAGCAGTGTGAATCAAACAGTTTCAATTGCACTTAGCATCTGTTATAAAACAGCATAACAAAATTTCAATCAAAGCACGGGTTTCATGCCCCCAATTTGTTTCTCATATATATAGGTCATTTCTTTATCATGTCTTTTTCTTTTTCTTTTTAGAGAAAAGAAAAATAACAAGAGGCCCATGGGCCACATCGCTCACCTGAGTAACTTGGGTGATGCAGATTTTTACCAGATTCCCCCTATTGCTATACCTATCATGCCCAACAACCCCCTTCCCTTTTTTATTTTAAAACTTTAGAATCTAAACTACCCAAGGATGCTTGCACATAAGTTTCAGCTTTCCTGGCCCAGTAGTTCTTGAGAAGAAGATTTTTAAAGATTTGTTCTATATATTTCTATGTAAAACATGGATTCCCTATTGTAGCCATGCCCTACCCCCGGTGGTCATGATATTAACAATTTAATATCTACACTACCAGAGGATATTTCCAGATAATTTTCAGCTTTTCCGGTCCAGTGGTTCTTGAGAAGAAGATTTTTAAAGATTTGTAGTATATTTTTCTATCTAAAACATGGATTCCCTATTGTGGCCCCACCCTACCCCCGGGGATCATGATTTTAACAATTTAATATCTACACTACCAGAGGATATTTCCAGATAAGTTTCAGCTTTCCCGGTCCAGTGGTTCTTGAGAAGAAGATTTTTAAAGATTTGTACTATATATTTCTATGTAAAACTTGGATTCCCTATTGTGGCCGCGCCCTACCCCCCGGGGTCATGATTTAAACAATTTGATATTTGCACTACCAAAGGATGCTTCTACATAAGTTTCAGCTTTCCTGACCCAGTGGTTCTTGAGAAGAAGATTTTTTAGGATTTGTTCTATATATTTCTATGTTAAACTTGGGTTCCCTATTGTTCTCCCACCCTACCCCTAGGGGTCATGATTTTAACAGTTTAATATATACACTACCCAAGGATGCTTCCAGATAAGTTTCAGCTTTCCTGGTCCATTGGTTCTAGAGAAGAATATTTTTAAAGATTTGTTCTATTTATTTCTATGTTAAACTTGGATTCCCTATTGCAGCCCCGCCCTACACCTGGGGGCCAGGATTTTAATAATTTAATATCTACACTACCCAAGGATGCTTCAAGATAAGTTTCAGCTTTCCTGGCCTAGTGGTTATTGAGAATAAGATTTTTAAAGATTTGTACTATATATTTCTATGTAAAACTTGGATTCCCTATTGTGGCCCCGCCGTACCCCCGGGGGTCATGATTTTAGATATTTATATCTACCATACCCAAGGATGCTTGCACATAAGTTTCAGCTTTCCTGGCCCAGTGGTTCTTGAGGAGAAGATTTTTAAAGATTTGTACTATATATTTCTATGTAAAACTTGGATTCCCTATTGCAGCCCCGCCCTACCCCCGGGGGTCATTATTTTAATAATTTACAATCTACATTACTGAAGGATGCTTTCACATAAGTTTCAGCTTTCCTGGCCCAGTGGTTCTTGAGAAGATTTTTTAGTGACCGGCCCCATTTTTGTCTCTTCTTGATAAAGGAGACTTAGTCTTTTATTTTAACAATTTGCAACTCCCCTTTACCTAAGGATGCTTTGTACCAAGTTTGGTTAAAATTGGCCCATTGGTTCTTGAGAGGAAGTCGAAATTGAGAAATGTTTACAGACGGAAGGACGGACAGACGGACGGACGACGGACAAAATGTGATCAGAAAAGCTCACTTGAGCCTTCGGCTTAGGTGAGCTAAAACAGTTAATGGTCAGAGTTCTTTAATATAAAAATCAGCTCACTTACTACTGAATCTATTAACTAATTATTTTTAATTTTTCAAAATTGTTTTTGTGTGCAGTAAATAATTGGGATGATATTTCTGAGTGAATATTGACATCACGGCATATTTCAAACATCGGACAGTGTCTTCGACAGCAATCAGAATTCAGATGGTAATAGGTATTTTATAATGAGGCCGATACTCTCTGTGTCTTTGAATTACGACTAAGATACTTTCTGTGATCATACCGCTTTAGGACGAGGTCATTTGGTGGAGCTCGCAACTTATCTGAAAATTGCTGTCCACATCCATAGCATTTATTCACTAAACCCGCGAGAAATGTGAGGTGAAATGGTTGTTCTAAACTACTTTTCTTCGAAACAGCATAGTCCATGACTTCTGTAAAGGTCTTATTATTTCTACCTTTTCTAATGGATGTACCCTTTGGTTTCTTGCCTCTATTCCGTGGCATGCCTGTTAAGGAGATTGCTGTTAGATTTCTTTCACTGTTGTGTTTCTTCTTATACTGTTGTATGTAATCCGTTAATAAATTACAATAAAATGCTGTTGCAGTTGTATGCTCACAAAGCTTGTAACAGTTGTAGCGATGGCATTTCATTTCACACGTGAATAAGGTTGTGCATTTAGACCTGTGCACTTTAAATGGATCACTTGTTTGGTTTTTGTTCAGGACAAAAAATGCAGATTTGTCATCACACCCAGGCATTTGAACGATTCCATTTGAAGACTGAAAAATTATTTTAGAATCTTGGAAGATGCTTTCAAGTATTGGAAATGGAATGTTGGTTATATCTGTGGATTCGGCAGACGGATATGAGGTGAATAAAGACTGGGCAGCATCGTCAACAGGCCTATTTTCTACCACTGTTTCATCTCCTTTTGATTTAAGAGGTTCTCGGAGCATTCTGTTAATGAGAAATTTATCCTATTATTTATTACATCTACAAAGTAGTTGATATTTACCCCAATATACCATTAAAACATAACATAAATTTAAAAAAGGACCCTATATGAAATGATCCAATTTTGGCCCTCTAAAAATCAAGATTATAAAATTATATTCAGATATGCTTAATTGATATTTATTTTGTACAAGATGGATGTGGAGATAACGAACAGTATTCAATCTCAACGTCCATTAAACAAATATACAAAATAAGAGCAGAGCAAACACGGACCTCCGAAACATCAGAGGTGGGATCAGGTGCCATAGAGGAGTGAGCATCCCCTGCCGACCGGTCACACCACACCCGCCGTATGCTCTTTGTCATAATCAGGAAATAACGAAAAAAACCAGTCGTCAATTCAGTGTATAAATAATGGACTAACAATTGGTATGAAAAACGTCAGTCGGCATTTCATTCAATGATAAATTGTATTTGCTGACAAGGTCATTGTATCGATTATAGAATTTAAGACATGATGACTTTAAACGAGACTGTTGATATTCTTGTTTCATCAACTTGCTTGTCAATAATATACCTCGTTTAAGAAATTGTTCATACGTAGAGCATGCTCTTGAGTATCGAATCAACTGAGATATATATACTCCGTATGCAGGTGATGAAGGTATATTGCTGCATAAGTAAGGGAAGCTGACGATAAAAAAGTTAAAGTCATTACGTTTATCATATAGCTTGGTTGTTAAATTACCATTAGTGTCTTTTTCAAGTAAAATATCCAAGCATGAAGCAGAAGTGTCGGACTCTTGTGGTATCTTTTATCTCAAGCTCACCAGGATATATCGTGTCGACGTAGGAATGGAAATTATCATTATTAATCGACAGTACGTCGTCAACGTATCTATATATCGAGTTGAAGGCAACAGCAAGTGTTTTCTTCTTTTCACGCATAAGATTTTGCATAATTCTGCTTCATATGAATATAAAAATAAGTCTGCTAATAACGGAGCGGAATTTGTTCCCATGGGAATTCCAATAGATTGTTGGAATACCTGGTCTCCAAAAACCACTTAGATATTGTCAATCAGAAACTCAAGCATCTTCTTGTTCTCAACTTCAGAGTACTTATGTGTGCAATCAGAATCTGCTTTAACAAAATAATTTTTCAAATGACCAATGACAAGGTAAGTAAATTTACGAGTTCCATTTTTGTTGAAGAAGCAGCTGTCAATGATATCAAAAAGCCTGGATTTTAATTTGTCGTGGGGAATTGTTGTGTATAAAGTTGAAAAGTCATAAGTTTTTAAGCTGTTGATTTTTGTAAAGTCCTGTGATTTCAAATTGTCCAAAAGTTATTTAGAATTTTTAAGTATCCACATCTGATTCACTCCACTTCTTGAATATATAGTTGTACAGTACTCTTGAAGTTTTTCTTTCATTACAGTCAATATTTTAGTGAGAAGTAACAAAAGAGGCTTGGTTGAACACTTACTGGAACGTGCAATGTATCTTTGTTTGTAAGGATTCTTATGAAGTTTCGGAATCCAATATATATAAGGTAGTTCAAATTCATTTTGGCTCTGTGGAATATCAAAAGTATTCAAAACTGACAGGTGATTTTGAAGAATTTCTTCCTTAGAAAAAGAAGTATGAGTATAAGTAGGATTACCACTTGAAGAATTAAATCCAAGTTCTTCTAGAATGCAATTTATATAATGAGCCTTACAAACGAAGACAATGTTGTTATTTTGGAAATATTTTCAAAATATTTTTCACATTTATATGCACTAAATGGCTGTAAATGTCATGATAAGTACCGGTAATGCTATTTTTGCTATATAACAAAAAAACCAAAATATGCCTTTTTCTTGATTTTTTTTATGTGGAAAACATAGAGCGCATTGTGGAACATACAAATTTTTCTTTCACTAATACACGTAAGTATTGGATAGATTCATCTTTTGTAAAAATTAAAAGTTTGTTCTAAGCTGCGTGCTATATTTTTCTGGAAGAAAAACTGCTTGCAAATAAGCAGTTTTATACAAAATATGCTAAAATAGTGGGAAAATGTTAACATTATGATGTCTTATTTCTAAAACTGAAAATGACTAATAAAGGTCACATGTATAGCTGTACAAACTAAAGTTAAAATTAAGATATTAATTTTAAAGGACCATCGGTGACACTTATCATATATTGCTCTTTAGTATTATAAAATAGTGTAACTTTGAAAAGGAAAGAGGTCTAATATGTTGAACTTTATTTTGTTAATGAAATTTAACATTCTAGCACTTACTTTTCAAATACAGCCTCTCTTTGAGTCACAGACTTTCGCCAGTAAATATCTTCAGTAACTTCCAAATGTTGATATTCAGTTTTCAGTCTGTATTCACCCTTTCCTATTAAAGCTAATTTAACTTCTGTTTCCTGTCTTTTAACGATTTTTTCCAGAGAAATAACGAAGTCTTTCTCACTCATTTTTAATTTTCCCTCCTCATTCTTTCTTAGATCTCCTTTAATGATAGCATTCATGCACTCATTTGCATTTTGGTTGTATGGTTGAGGAGGGTAGCCAAGTCCAGCTAAACTTCGCAAATCTGCATTCATACAATTTTTGATAAGTTCAGCTTTATGTTCCAAGAAATAGTCCAGAAATGATAATCCGCTGGAATGACGAGACTTCCACTCATTTTGTAAACTAGACAACTTTTCGTCGAATTCCTCTGGACTCATGGAATCAACTAAACCCTTGATCTTAGTCTCATGAGATATTTTTCCAAATATATCCTCAATGTATGATTTAGCTTCTTTTTTCTGAATTCCAAGTTCTTTTAATTTTCTTTCAATGTTGTCTTGCATGTGAATATCGCATAATAAGTGTTTTGCTGATGTAAAGCAAACTTCAAATGCATCTGATAAATTCTTATCTCCATCAGTCCCAAACACTTTAAGGGATTTCATTTCAGGACATATTTGCAAAATTGAAGAAGAAAGTTTGAAATAACTATCAAAGTTTTTTCTCTGGTGTATTAAAATTGGCCTAATCATCACAGGTTCAGTGCCTTTTTTGGTTAATAGCATGGTATTTCGATACGTTGTAAATGTTACAGAAAAGCCCCAATGTTAAATGTTGTATCTACTCCTAAGACAGAAAAATTCTTCAGATTTGTACAATATTTCTGTACTTCTCTTATTTGACGATCAGTAGCCATGAACACTGTAAATTCAGGCACACAACGTACTTCACGGACAAAGATGTTTTTAACCTTTTCTTGTGATTTTGTGATAGAATCATGATTTTTTTTTCTTCAGAATTTCTCACAAAATTTCTTATTTGCTGCCTGTCTCTTGGTAAATATGCACCTCCCAATGCATTTTCAACACCACCTTGATCTTCAACTATTTTGTGGAAAACTGCCTTAGGTTTCATTTTATCATCATTTATCAGACATTTAATTTTCAACTTTGTTGTTTCATTTGTTCGCCTGTAGCTTTCATTTTTTTTACTGTTCTTATGTGGATTAGGCTGAAAGTAATTGGGTTCCTTACCGAAATAGTATTGAACAAATACCCGATCAAGTACAGTTCCATCAGTTTTTTCAAGATGTATGACAATTCTGTGTAGATCAGGTTGTGTATTGTTCACAAATTTATGTCTAATTGATTTTAACGCTAGACAATCTTTCAAATCATCTTTCATTTCACTTGAAATGTCGTAACCAATGTCATGAGTATTGACAGTATTTGTTTGCTTTCCGGTTTGTTTCCATGACCCCATTCCATCACATAAAACATTTTTCCAATGTCCAATAAATTTGATACTGTATACAAATGAAATATTTTCATTGATATGTGATGGAATGTTTTTGGCAATGTTATTTTCATCTCGAATACTAAGTAAAGTTTGGACAGCTTCTTTTGTGTCCACACCCTTTGATGATCTCTTATAAACTGGCATTAAGGTAGAATGGGATATCTCCATGTTATGACGTACTTCCGTTTGAAATATTGTTTTGATTTGCATGAGCGCGTATTATCGGGTCAAAAATTGTAGATACACCGTTCAAAAGAACAAACTGTAGCTAATTCAATGCAAGTTCACATAAGTCGGCATTTTAGATAAGATAGACAAAAAAGTATATAACTTTACTTTTAATTGTACCATGGACATTTAAAAAGCAAACTCTGTAAATCATATAGTTTGAACATTGCAGCTTTTGAACACTATTAATGAAAATATGTCTTTCAATTGTTTAACTGTCCACTACCCCAGGCATGGATAAGTATGAGGATTTCACATTGTGCTTAATAATTACCAGTCAATTATCACGTTAACCAGGACTGGTCGTCTTTGTTATTGAATTCAAGAAGTAACTGTTTGGTCACAAATCAGCTAGCTGTTGGATATAGGCCGAATACTTTTAAATGAATGCAATGGCTCGATCTGAATGAGACACGTTTTGAAAGCGATTGTCCGGGCATTGTCTTCAAAACAGTTCTAAGTTAAAGACTACCAACGAAAGAAAGTGCGATTTTTTATATCGGTGATAATTAAAATGTTGAATCATTTCTTAAATAACACCCAGATTTTTTCAACCCCTGGAAAATAAAGAAAGATAATTCTTCCGATCGGATCTTTTAATCCAAATATATTTAAATGCATCTGAAATTTTCCATATATATATATATATTTTCAATTTCTTTATTTCAATTTGCCGACATATTAATATACATTTTAATTGTAGATTTTCATGGAATTTTATCCGTCTGTTTTCAAGAAATGAAGTTTTCCCAGTTTTTTACGCTTATTTTTTTTTTAAAAAAAAAAATACGAAGACATATTTCTTGTCATTTTTGTTTTTATATACACTTGATATAAGAAAACTTCTTCCTATAATATTAAGCTTTTGATATAAGAATTATATGATAAAAAATCAGTTTTGTATTTCTCATTAAAATAATAAAAAAAATTATCAAAATTACGATTTAACATACTGATGCGTGATGGCATTTCAAATCCTCCTAATTTGGGTACATGAATATATAGCAGAAATTTCGTTTGGTATCCCATACCACCTTAAGGGGTCGTTTTGTCTCAAGTGAGGAAGAAAGGCTTATGGTGACGCTGAACGAGATGATAATGGCATAGGTGAAGAAGGTGGAACTTCAAAGAGTGGGGAGTCAATACTGGGCAGGGAGTCAGACTCACTTTCAGGCTCAGAGGAAATAGCTATGGGTTCCTGTAATGGAGAGTCTTCGTCTCTAAGCAGCCGTCGTCTAGCTTTTTTCAGGGATGAGGGTGATGTAGATGATGAATCAGATAGTTCGCAGATTTTGAAAGGTGACTTTTCTGGTGATGATAAGATTTCAATTATTTCATCAATATCCTCATCAATAACCTTTGTCGCAAGAATCATCCTCTTCAGTGTTGGTTTTTTTTCCAATCTGTTTATGGTTGGAAGTTTCTATGAGGAACTGGCCTCAGAATCCAAAATTTCTGAGTAGGTAAAACCAGTCCATTGAGGCTTAATAATGCTCTCTCCTGGGTGATAATCCTCCAGGACTTCATTTTCGAAGTCATCTGAGTTTTCGCCACTCCCTAAAAATTGTAAAATAAATAAATAATAAATAAAATAAAAAATACATTTATATTTTAGAGCTGGTACTAATCATTTATTAATACTGCATATTAAATAATAAAACTTAAGGGTTACCGGGAATTTTTTTTCTACTTTAATCTGATGTACGTGTAAGACATGTATTAACTATGGAATTACATGCAATACAGATTTGAAAAAAAAAAATATTCTGTTTTTTATTTTTTATTTATACAAAATTAATTTATACAATTTATACAAAATTTATTTATACAAAATGAGATATTCGAATAAAAGCATACCTTTGACTGCATCTGCATATGATTTCTTCAAGAAAATCTTCTTTGACATGATGGAATTTTTTTTCCTTACTAAACTGGATATATAATATATATTTTTAGGGAAGCAGTTCAATTTCTCGGAAAGTCTAGTAAGCAAAATATATGCCCAAAATTGAAAGGTTTCTGAGAGGAAGGAAACAGAATGAGGAATTCACTATATTAAATTTCTTCCTGACAGCGTCCAAACCCACAGGCCATGAATAGTAAAAGAGTTTTTGAGTGAACAAAAAGTTATTGTTTTGTCACATGAACAATATTCGCCAGATCTTTCAATCTTTGACTTGTTTCATTTCCTAAACTTAGGAAAACACCTTTCAAAAAGAAAAAACAAGTACAGCAAATTATAGGATCTGCCATTTTCCAGTATACGAAGGGTCATACACAAAACTGTATTCTAAAAACAATTAGAAATTGAATAAAAATGTTATGGACATGTATTTTAATTAAAAGAGAATATTTTAGTAAAATCATTAAGACAAAATCATAGAAAAGCGATTTTTGTTTCTTTCCGAGCACTGATGACATTATTTATTGAAAGCCCCTCGTAAACATGATCAGTATCAGTCACACGCATGTCATTAGTAGAGGGTATAATATTTATGTTTTTTTTCTCTCCTTTGTTATTTACTTGTTCAATGTAATCTGACGTTAATTGTTTTATGTAACACTGATCTTCACATAATGCCCTCAACAAAACTACTGCTTTCTCTCCATATTTAAATAAACTTGTTTCAGTTAAACTGATATCAAATTAAATGACTTTCCAATTAATTTCTCCAGTACCTCATCAATGACTTCTTTACTGTATCTCACTGAATGTTTACAGTTCTTCATATCACCATCCAGGCCAGAAAGCAGCTGTATCAGTTCTCTGTGGTTGTCAAGGAAGCCGTAATCTGACATTCTGCTGTTATTTTCCTCCATCAACTGAACTATTTCTGCAATTTCCTTCTTCTTTTTGTTTAACTCAGATTTTTTAACTTCTAACTTTTCATTGCTTTTCGTTAAACTGTCTCTAATTTGTTTTTCATTATGCTCTTTCATATTTGTCAACCTGGCCATTATCCCATCATAGTGCCTCTGAAGCTTTTTAATATCAGCATCGATTTCTTTATTTTCATTGATCTGCTGTGACATCTTCACTAGTTTCACATCAATCCCTGGCAATTTTTCTTCCCGAATCTTCCTCAGAAATTTAAGTAAACCTCTTCTCATTTGGCTGGCTGCCGTGGGTATAGTGTTTCATTCGTGATCTCTATGATCTGTTTTGGCACACTTACCACAAATAAATTCATCACAGTCCTCACATATAACATCAATAGGTAATTCATGAGTTTCACACATTTCAATATAAACTTGAGGTGAGCCCAGTGAATATTTTTGTTCACTGTCAGCCATGTTTGTTGAATGTTGCCTACCTAATATAACCTGGAAAGAATAGCTCATTGGACTTTAAACTCATATTCAAATTAATGACATGCAATGGTAAGACAGCTTGAAGGTGGACACTATCAAATTATCATTAAAAGACAAGGTAGCTCTAAATTACCAGAACAATAAAATTAGAATGAACATTATACCCCTTCCCGCAATCACGCATTTTAACGCATATACCACTTTCTGTTTTTAACACAAAATCATGTATATCCCCTTTCCCCGCAATCATGCATTTTTCGAGCACTTTCAAAAGTAATTTAATCGTTAATTTAATGCCAATTCCATTTTGTAAATACTAAAATCTCATAAAATAAGAAAAGTTATTATCTTTTCAAAATATTACATCATAATTTTTTACGCTAAATTTGACGATAGACATGTACAGCGCTATAAAGGGCTTGCGGGGAAAAGATAACGTCACATTTCTATGATGTGTACATGAAGCGTATGTTGTGTAACAGTTCAGTAAGTTGTAGAGTTAATATGCACTCCATATATATTAAACAGATCAAAGACACAAAAATCATTTCATGGGTAAGTATACACATGTAATTCATTTTTTTTCATCAATATTTAGAACTATTCTATATTTTACTGAGTTACCATTTTCTTTAACTTTGGATTTCAATTCTTTACACTTTGTAAAAGTTATTCATTTATTTTTTTAAATAATTCTGATTTGATAATAAGTGTAGATACTATCTGCTTCCACCATGATACTGGCAGCTGTAGACTATCTGCTTCCATCAGCTGTAGTCTACCCGAGGAGGAAAGACGTAAATAAAATGTAAGTGTTATCCATGTACTGATGTACAGGCGAGTACATTGTCTTGGACCTTTCCTTTTTCAGGTTCAATCTTGAGCTGGTGTGACAGTAAGGACGTATCAACGTTGTGACAAGGGTTATCTCCCATATCACAATGTATGTAGGATTTTATTCACTCTCTAACTCAAAAAAGCTCGTAATCCTAAAATTGTACGTCCTTTATTTTTCTCATCCATTACATAAACCAGCGCATCATACATGAGACAAAAAATTCTACGGGTTCCTTTTTAAACAGATTCTCAAACAATACAATTATTTTTTCCTCAGAAGAAACACTTCAAAGGATATAAAATTTTAATTACATTGTATGAAATTGCGGTACTTCTTGATCAAATGAATAATATACTTTGAAAATAACAATTTTCGTAAATACATAGATTATTAAGATACATAAATAATTAAGATACATATAATGCATAGCTAATTCTTCAAGACAAGAAATGGAACATACATGTACAGTCAACCAAAAGAATGAAATAAGAAACCACACCTGTATCAATTTTTAAGATTTTTCTTCAAACGGTCTTAAATAAATCTGCAGATTTTCCAACACAAATTCCAACACAATTAAAACGAATATATGAAATAAAAAAAGTATGCATATATATTACTGATACATAATAATTAGAAAAAACCTCCAGATAAAACTGATTGGTACCATTATTTATTACATTTGTCAGTAATTCTGATGTATTTTTTTAGTAGAAACAAAGTTCCACCTCTTTGTAAGAGAACAAAAGGAAGAAAACAGAATATTTTAGCTATTCAAATTTTAGCAGGCTTTTACCAAAATTACTACCCAGCTTAATGAATCGCTAAACGGCATTTCATTCGATCGTGAAAGGGGTAAAATATCTAAAAATCCCAGTTGTATCAATGTAATAATATATTTAAGGGATACAAATATCTATTATGTACATACATTAAATATATTTTTAACCTTTTAAACAAAACAGTTATGTTTAAAATGATTAGTACAATATTTATTATTACTACTTGTAGGTAATTAAAATTTGATATAAAATAATAAATACTAGTATTCTCCCTTTCATGTTCTAAGTGAAGCTGTTTTTATTTCCAATAATAAACTGAACAAAAAAAGAAACGCATAATCAGAATAATATGAAATTCTAAGTTTTCAGTTTAAACCTTCTATTATTTAAGCGATTTTAGAGTGTGTTGTGATAAAAATCGATGTTGCAAATTGAAAAGTCAAGTTGAGGTCATTTTCATTGCCCCCAAATTCAAGGGGCATAACAATATGTACTGTGCAAAGTCTCAATGCTAGTGGGTTTCCAATGTACGGATATCGTGGGGTAATATCATCTCATTTTAGTCTTATGCGAACAATTTATGCATTTTTATGCTGATTTTTTCATCCAGCAGTTGTAGCAGCAGTTTTTACAGCATGTTCTGAATCGCATGAGGTGATGAAGGGAGGGGGGGTGTCTGACGGTCCTGCCTGGTTGTGGTTACCTGCGGATGGTCAGATAGTGGTCTTCAGACGTTAGTTTTAAGGTTGCAAAGCCCATTGATTTATTTTAAATACAGTTGCAACTTCCTGTTACGTAGCTCCATTTAGTATCATCGTTAGCCTGGTTGTATTCAACTTTGTTTGGGCATGGCATTGCAGTATTAACACTGCAATCAAATCTTAAATATGGGTTTAATAAAAGTGTTAAAAGTTTCTCTAAATCCAAAATATCAATGAAAATAGACATCTGATTTAGAAGAAATCATGAAAAACACTACTTTCATAAACATGTTTAATCAATTAAATTAATAAAATGACTTACACTCTTCAAACATATAACATTAAAACCCCATGTTGTCCTTTAAATATGTCACAGGTATCCAATGATATAAGAAATAGTTGTTTCATGTACATTTTAAAAAATTCTTTGACTAGTAAAACAATATGCGTTTCTTTTTTTGTTGAGTATACATAAATTCTAAACTTGGCATTGAAACAACATGACAAGTCCTTTAACTCTTTACAACTTACTGAACTGTTATGCAACATACACTTAATGTTCACGTCGTGGAAATAGAAATTTACCATTTCCCCGCAAGCACCTTATAGCGTGGTACACGTTTCTCTAAAAACTCAAATATAACTTTTCTTATTTTATGAGATTTTTGCAAGTATAAAATAGAATGAAATTGGCATCAAATTAAAAATTAAATACACTTTTTAAAATGCGTGATTGCGGGGAAAAGGTATATGCGTGATTTTGCGTTAGAAATAGGAAATGGTATATGCGTTAAAATGCGTGACTGCGGGGAAGGGGGTTAATGGCTTTATTGTATCCCTAACACAGTCTAAATTAGCACAGTGAAAATGGAAGGTTCACCTTCATTCTCTGTCAGTAAAAACTTTAAGAAAGCTCCGTCAGGGCTTAGCAGGTGGATCTGGTTGATAAATGAGTCTGTAATTAGGATGTTAGAGAAAGTCACTCACTAAGATATCTGGTCTTAAGCTCAAATATATATTTAACGTTCAGTACCGAAACACTTTAACAAGTCCTTCTATATATCCCACCCACAATGTAAATTTGCATAGTGATCATCTTGTTGGATGGTACACTTCATAGTCTGTCAGTAAGAACTTCAAAAATTTACCACTAGGACTCAGCAGATGGATCTGTATATTGTTCATGTCAATAACAAGGATGTAACAGAAGGAGTCACATACTACATCAGCTGTCCAAAAGTCCTTTGGCAGGTTCTGTCCTTGGTAAATATTCTCCAAACGACCTGAAGGAGAGATAATTACTAGATGGCTAGTTTTGAGACTCGTACTGTTCATTACGCAGATAGTACTATAACTGTTCTGTGTGATTCTGCGTGGCACTGTAAACAGTCTAGTCTGATCGTCCTCTTGGTACTCATACTCATGGATGACGTCACCTGTCATTGTGATGGGTCTCACCAAACGTCTGGTGTGTGAGTCTAATTCGTACTTATCTGATTCATTGTCTCGTAGTCCACCGTCCACTGACTGACAGATTCCTCCTGGTACCAGTGGATCTGTACTGATAATTTTAGACACAGACCCTGATGGTGACAGACATCTGATAATATTGGTACTAGAATCGGTGAAATAAACATTACCTGTATCGGTCACACACATGTAATTAACAGTGATATCATATTTAAGTTTTCTCTCGCCTTTTTCATTTAATAGTTCAATGTAATCTGATATTATTTGTTTAATGTAACATTAACATTCACATAGCGCCCTCAGCAAAAATACTGCTTTCTCTCTATATTCAAATGTACCTGTTTCAGTCAAACTGATGTCATCTAAATCAAACGATTTTCCAACTAATTCTCCAGTTCCTCTTTACTTATGTCTCCTTTACTATATCTCATTGACGGACAACATCCAGGTCAGAAAGCATTTTTGTCAGTTCTCTGTGTTTGTAAATGAAACCGTAATCTGACATGGTGCTGTTGTTTTCCTCCATGACCTGAACTATTTCTGCAATTTCTTTCTTCTTCCTGTTTATCTCAGAATTATCAACATCCAACTTTTCATTCCGTTCTTTCAAATTGTCTTTCAATTTTTCTTCATTTTGTTCTCTGATTTCTGACATTCTGGTTATTATGTCATTATCATGATTCTGAAACTTTTTAATATCAGCTTCACACAGTTCTTTTTTTGTGTTCTGTTGTTCAATCTTCCTTAATTTCTCATCAATCCCTGGCAGATCTTCTTCCTTGATCTTCTTCAGAAAGGGAAGTAAATCTCTCTTCCTTTGGGTAGCTGCCGTGGGTAGAGTGTTCCAATCACGCATCTTATGATCTGTCTTGGCACAAATAAATTCATCACAATCCTCACATAACATATCAATAGGTAAATCATAGATTTTACACATTTCAATATGCTCTTGTGAAAAGCCCTGTGGATATTTTGGTTTACTGGCAGCTATATTTGTTGAATAATTCTTGTGTACCAAAAACCAGCAGTCATGTACTATCAAGAATAATGGACTTTAAATTCCAAAGAAACAAAGCATGCAATGATAAAACAGCTTGAAAGTCCACACAATCAAATATCGATCATCAAAACAATTTTTTAAAAATCGAAAGAAACTCAATACATTGTACAAGTCTCAGTCAATTCACAGGGACATTAATCATTAAAATGTAAAGATGCACCTGTAGGACTATCATCAGGACATACACAACGTACCGTATCTTCTTATAATTTTCAAAGATATTCGAAATATTAATTTTTGTACAATTACATGTTTTTCGACAAAAAATCGGCATGTGTTAACAGTGGTAATGAACATACAGAATATCAAATGAGAATATTTTGTTGCATTATTCAAAGAAAAATGTACAAAAATTACAAAACATAAATTCCAGATATTTATTTTTCCAGATTTGCTTTCAAAGAGGTGTACAAAACCATGCATTTTATTTATAAAAAAAAAAGTATGAAATCTACTCTATGAGGAAGATGTAAAGAAAATGAAAGTCACTTTTAGAGTTACAGGCTAGTGCATTGTCCGTCCTGTACATTAATCCTTTCTTAGGGTTTAATTTGACGCCTGTGTTGTAACAGTTAAGGACCTAGGACAGGAGTTATGTTCCTTGTCACAATGCATCAACTGTGTGACAAGAGTTACCTCCCCGTTTTATGTCTGTTAGATTTAATTAATTCTCAAACTATAAAAATACTATAATCATTTAAACTTAATTGGTGCCTTTAATTTTTTGACACCAATATCATATCATCTAGTGTGTCTGAAAGGAGTTAGACTGTTACTTTCAATGTCATTATGTCTATAGTGCTTTCTGTCAAATTTGATCTGCAGGAGGTATGAGAGTTACCTCCCGTTTAAGTTAAGATTGATTCACTCTCTAACTCCTTAAATATAACAATCACTAAAACTTTGTGCCTTTTATTTTTGACATCAGTGTATCTCGCATATTTTATGTCATATAAAAGTGCATTTCTAAAGACACTACCAAGAATATTAACTTATAAAACATTGTAGAAACAGATTTTAATCATTTATAACTTACTGACAAAAGTATTTCTTTATGGAATTCTACAATTCCACAACCTTTAAAAATTAAAATATTTCTTGATATAATGCATTTTCATTTACAAGTTTTCTTTTAAATACAACAAATTACTTATTTACATAGACAAGACAAGATTGATGTCTGTACATAGAATGCGTAGCAAAATCTTCAAGAGAAAAAAAAACACATACATATAGTTAAAGGAATGAAATTCTTAACCAATATCTGAATTTAATTCATAACTGTACTTCATATAGTCTAAATAAATATACTGATTTTTCAACACTGAATCCAACCCATAAGATATATTGTTCATAATCTATCAGTCATAATCTATCAATCTACAGTACAATTATTGAAGAATTCCAATACTTGAATTCCAATACATAAACAAAAGCACCAGATAGAACTGTCTGACTAGACCAGATAGTAATCTGTGCCGAGAGAAAAATGTACTACAATAATATAAAGCAGGACGTCCATGAATATGCATTCCCATTAAAACTTCAAATATTCAGCATAAACGTGTTTAATATGAGAAAATCAGAATGAAATGAATAAAGCTAGCTTATGTTGTCTTGAGCTTAGACAAGAGGGAATTAAGACTTGTGGGAAATGCCGACATAAAATTTAAAACATTTCACATACTTGAAATGTAAGATATTTTGAAATATTTACATTTGCAAATGTTTTCCTTTATTAATACTACTAAATGCAAGCGTTTTTATAACTGTTTAAATACAGGTACGGGGTTGAGAGGTCATAGACCTACGTTTGGATAAACGTTCGACGTAATTTCTCTTTGACGTCATAAAGGATCGACGCGCTTTTTGTGGTTTACATACATGCCATTGGGTTTGGAAAAATAACGCATTTAACACGTTAAAAGTAACAATCAGTCAAATATAAAGTATAAATGAGTCACAACTGTAAATATAAGTAATAAGGTATCATTTTTAGAGTTTTATTGAGATGTAAAACGGGTTGGCACATGATCAAATCTTTCATAAAAGCCTTCGGGCTTTATGGGATTTGATCACGTGACTATCCCGTTTTACATCTCAATTAAACTAAAAAAAATGATACATTATCTCTTAAATATTTACGTTTTAAAAAAAGTATGTCAAACAGTTTTATAAATGTACTAGTGTGTTTGATATACAAAACCTTGTATAATCTTTTTATCTCCGAGTTTTTTTTGGGGGGGAATATACATTTTTTTCGGTATGAACCTTACAGTGTATATGGGACCGTTTGATAATAATCATGTTTAGTTACTTCCAGAACCATAATGCATATGCTACTACAATTTAAATCAACACAAATAATTAAATTATAAAGCATACACTCTATTAAATATCCCAGTCACACTCAATAAAGGTTTACAGGGGAATACAAAATTCAGAATGCGTTATCTTGGTGCTTAAAGTGGAATATGTACTTTTAAAAAATATACCAAGTCAGGTGAATTTTATGAGGAAAAATAAAATGACAAGAATTCGGCAATGTAGGCTTTTATTTTTTATTTATTTATTTATTTATTTATTTTTTTTTTTACAATTTTTGCTCTTTCTGATAAAATTTTCCTGGCTTGCATTGGTATACTTTTCTAAAGTTTATATTACACTTTTAGCACAAAGGTTACATATTCTAAAATTTCTTTACACCTGTAAACCTTTACTTGGTGTGTCTTGTCCATATTTGTAATTTTATTGAAATATTACTGATATTTCTCAAGTCTATTTCATTTTCCAGTTCTTTGGAGAAAGAAATCTATGAATTATCCACTTTTCTAAACTTGTGACATGAAGTTAAGTCTCATCTTAAGTAAAAAATTGTTTGTATCATCTGCCTTTAAAAGGGATGCCTCTACCTGTGATAGTGATTTTATTGTTATCTAGCGGACCTAGCTAGTGTGCGATGATTCCAAGTTGATTATCGTTTTCCCCTATTACATGTTTTTTTTCTAAATTGTCCAGATGTGATCGTATGGATAGTATAGAGAATTTGATCAGTGCGATTTGTCTTTTGGACAATGTCTATGATATCTCATTCTTCAATTATCGAATTTTCTTTGTCCACATTTTCCATCAAATCAGTTTTTAATTTGTTTTAATTAGACTCAAAAATGCGCTTCATACATATCCTTTTCTTATTATTCTTTAAATTAAGACCTTCAGATAATAGTGTGCTAAAGTAATCATATTGTTCATTTAAAATCTGTTGTACGTACTTGAAAAAAGATAAAAACAATTATTACTATTATTTAAAGTATTGTTATTTCTTGCATTCATGGTAATTGAAAGTACATTTGATGATACAAAATAAAAAGCATCCTACATCTGACGACATTGAAACATGATCAGCATGTCTAGTGTAAAATTAATAAAAACAGACAGCTGTCTTGATTTTTAATCAAGGAATGTTTTTAAGTTTTATATTTACATTTTACATGTTTAAAAACAATTCAGATATACTAAATATTTGAATTTATTGCTGCCATATATCGTTTTATTAACGTTGCTGTAGCCACACTCTGACGTCACGTTAACGCCCGTTTCTCCGTGTGAAAAATTCTACGCTGGAGTATACATGAAAATGGTTTTCAAATTAATTTCAAAGTTGGCTTAGTAGAAAAACACAGCGAATGTAAATATTAATATTTATGTAATATGCTTGTGTTAGCTCAAACTTGAAAGTGAAAACAATGAAAAATAAAAACCCATATTGTATTCCTAACTCAGTATCGACTAATACAGTAAAATTCTAATTCTGAATGGAAGTTTTATGTCACTTTGTGTCAGTAAAAACTTCAAAAACGCCCTGTCATGCAAAGTTCAGGAGATCGATATGGTTTTTAGGTGGGTCAGTAACATGAATGTTACACGATACATTTAAGACTAAAGCTCATTGTCAGATTTTACAATCTGTACTGAAACACTTTCACAAGTCCCTCTCTATAGCCCACCCACAGAGTAGACTTGTATAGGGATAGTCTGGTTGGACAGTTCACTTCATTCTCTGCCAATAAGAACTTCAGGAACTCTCCGTCAGGACTCAGCATATGAATCTGTTTATTGTTTAAGTCATTAACAAGAATGTTACACAGGGAGCCACACACTGCATAACTTGGCAAAAGGTCCTCTGTCAGGTTCTTTCCAGAGTAGACAGATTTCACGTGACCAGAAGGAGACATAATGACTACCTCACCTCTGATTTTACTTGTACGGTTCACAACACAGATATCGCCGTTACTGTTCTGTGTGACCCGGAAGGGTAATGTAAACAGTCTGGTGTGACCGTCCTCCTGGTACTCATACTCATGGATGACGTCACCTGTCACTGTGATGTGTCTCACCAGACGTCTGCTGTGTGACTCGAATTTGTAAGAATTTAATTTCTTGTCAACCAAGGTGATCAGAAGTCCACCATCCACTGAAGCACAGATTCCTGCTGATACCAGTGGATCTGTACTGATGACTGTAGAGACAGATCCTGATGATGACAGACGGCGGATGGACTTGTCAGTGAAATAAATATAACCGTCAACAGTTACACATATGTCGCAAGGATTGATATCATGTTTTTGTATTATCTCACCTTCTCTGTTTACTTGTTCAATAAAGTTTGATTTTTCTTGTTTTATGAAACAATGATCTTCAAACAATGCCTCTAACAAACGTATTCCTTTCTCGCTATATTTAAATGTACTTCTTTCAGTCAAACTGATATCATCTAAATCAAAACACTTTCCAATTACCTTTTTCAGCACTGTGTCACTGACTTCTCCTTTACTGTATCTCACTGATGGATTGCTATTCTTTATTTCAACATCCATATAAGACAGCAATTGTTTTAGTTCTCTGTGGTTGTCAATGAAGCCGTAATCTGACATGGTGTTGTTGTTTTCCTCCATGAACTGAACAATTTCTGCAATTTCTTTCTTCTTTTTGTTTAACTCAGATTTTGTAGCATCCAACCTTTCATTGTTTTTCTTCATATTGTTTTTCAATTTTTTTTCATTACGTTTCTTGATTTCTGACAGTCTCTTTATTATCTCATCATAATGCTTTTGTAGCTTTGTAACTTCAGAGTCACAAAATTCTTTGTTTTCTGTGATTTTTTGTGGAATCTTTTCTATCTTCTCATTAATACCTGGCAATTCTTCTTCTTTTATCTTTCTCAAAAAATCATGCAGACCTCGCCTTCTTCTGGTGGCTGCCGTTGGTAGAGTGCTCCATTCATGATCTCTATGATCGGTTTTGGCACATTTGGCACAAATAAATTCATCACATTCCTCACATAACATATCAATGCGTAACTCATGCGATCCACACATTTCAATGTGCTCTTGTGGAGACCCAAGTGGATATTTTGGTTTACTGGCAGCCATATTTGTTGAATGAAATATATCTACGTATGACCTATCGCTGAGATAATGATTAGTCAGCTGCCCATTAGACTTTTAACTCGTATTCTTGATTGGCAAGACAAACAATTGACGGTACACACTATCATATTATCATCAAAAACCAGATCATTTTTAATCTTTGATAACAACGAATTTACATGTATTATTATAAAGTGACATACATCCACTCGTAAATTTTTTTTTGAATTAAGATTGAATATTATTTAATATTTATTGGGTCTACACTTCTTTAATGTTCATATTTCATTGATTTACATATTGTACTATCTCGAGTATTTATAAAAGGAAATTTGGAAAATATTAAAGCTTTCATAAAAAGTGCATATAAATGCTTATTGTGCCTTCACCCTTATATTAGCAACTGTAGATGAAGGTAAAATGTAAAGACAAATTCAAAGTTACCCATACATATATGTTGAGATCTGTGATCCGATTGTGAATTTAAATGAAAAAAAAAGTGTTACTTTCTTGGTCACCTTGTCTTTGAGATTTACTTTATTCTAAGTCTTCAAAGCATCATAATCACTTAATCTTGTGGTCATCTATGTATCACTCATATTTATTCATTTATATAACTGATATTTAATAGAGGAGACGATTTTCAAAGCTAATGTTTCTATCTTCTGATACTCGGTAGACACGATGAATTTCAACAAGCCGTTACCAGGCATTCATTTTATGGGACTGTTTTGGTAAAGATTTGATAAAGATACGTTATTCTTACACAAATATGTATATCAATGAGATTCAAATAAATAATATTCTTCAATCAATAAATTATAATAATCAACCTTTTAAAGAACAAGAGGCACATAGGCCACAACGCTCACCTGAGAAGCTTTGACCATTCTGTTCTTTATCAGATTTTCCCTTTGTAAAACATACTGTGATCCCACACTACACCAATTATCATAATTAAGACAATTTGAAATCTACACTGCCCCAGGATGCTTCCACATAAATTTCAGCTTTTCTTACGCAGTGGTTCTTGAGAATAAGATTTTTAATTACCCCACCCTATTTTTGTCTTTTCTTGATCATCTCTCCTTGTGATGGCACTTGGCACTTCAATTTAACAAAACAAATTCTCCTCCAACCAAGGATGACTTGTACCAAGTTTGTTTATAATTGGCCCAGTGGTTGTTGAGAAGAAGTCAAAAATGTGAAAAGTTTACAGACGGACGGACGGCTCGACAGACGGACGGACGACTCAGGTGAGCTAAAAACAATTATAATGAAAAATGATAAGTGCAATACGTCATATTATTGTTTGTAAAATATCTTCATTTCTGTATGAAGTTTGTCAGAGGTCAGAGGTCAATACGTGACCTAATCGTACGGCGCAATAATATCTACCAGCTAACTAGTACATAAATTATAAAATGACCTGCTCTACTTGCTTTTCATGTATCAAAATGAACAGAATAAGCAAGTGAAATGATAATTATCTTATTTACAATGTTAACAAGTACGTATTTCATTCAGTTTTTGGATATCAATTCATGTGTACATAGAGAAAAACCCCTAGCGTTTGTTTACTTTTTTTCGCTTTTGTCAGCTGCACAGTCTCTAGGCCTAACGTTCATCCTTATTTTGTGGGTACACCTTTGGTTAGATTTTCTTGATAAACTATTATTTTATCTTTAAACTCTATGCCTACTCACGATAAATGTGTAAATTTGTTGGAAAATATCATTGCAATCATGCCATGAGCAGCTGCCAAACACCTCGGCGTTTTCGTAGTTCGATGTAAAGCTGTCGCTAGTGTCTCCGTGTTTGTCAGTCTTTTACGATAAGTTTGCCTTTAGTTACTGAAATCGTAGAATGTTTTTGATCAAATTGCGAATTAACTTGCTCGGACAAGTGTCTCTATCCATTAAATCCATCCATACCTTTTCAGCGACCGAAATTCCTCCAACTTATTATCATCAAACTTTAGACGTGTTTCTTGTGTCTTTTCAGCATCGATTATCAATTTTTACGAATAAAAATATTCCCAGACAACAATCCATTCACTATTACTGATCACAAGTAGCCTTTCATATAATATTGCCTTCAAAGTAGATTCCTTAGCCTAATGACTTCGAAGCGTAACCTCCATGCAAGCCGATTTACACTTTGCGTCATTTTTCAAAATCTACGACGGACGGTTAGTGAAATAATTTAAATTCGAAAATATTCAATTGTCTGTCTCAAATGTATATATAAGTAATAAATAACAAGTTTATAAACTTCAATGGGCATTGAAGTGGGTCGGTACGTGATCAAGTCTTCTGAGAAGGCCTTCGGCCTTCACAGGATTTGATCACGTGACGACCCACTTCAATTCCCATTGAAGTTTATAAACTTCTTTTTTTTCTTAAAAATATAAACATGGTACATCTAATGACGTCGCCTACGTGGCGCAGCGGTAGAGCTCTAATCAAAAGTCACAGAATAAGGAAATGATTTGAGAAAATTGTGGGTTCGAATTACACTGTGTTCTCGACTGTTTAAACAACAAACAAACAAAGCATTAAATGACTTGCTGAAACTTATTGTAATATGATCAGCAAAACAATTGTAAGACAGTAAATTAGTATAACTAGTATGACAACGATCTTAATTTCCAATATCATATCAATAATAAGCGTGTGTAAAATTAAACGTTGAAACACAATGGCAAGTCTTTATTGTATCCCAAACTTGTTAGTTACCACTGAATGGAAGGTACATCTCATTCTTTGTCAGTACGAACTTTAAAAACTCCTCAGTCGTCAATATTCAGCAGATGAATATGGTTGTATTGGGAATCTGTATTGGAGGTGATAAATAGAGTCGCACACTGTGGTATGTGGACTTATCCCATTTTCAAATTCTATAGGTTTTAAGTTCTGTACTGAAACACTTTTACAGTTCCTTCTTTATATCCCACCCTCAACGATGACTTGCACAGCGATAATCTGGTTGGATGATACACTTTGTTGTCTTTCAGTAAGAACTTCAAAAATTTCCCGTCAGGACTCAGCAGATGGATATGTACATCGTTCATGTCAGGAACAACGATGTAACAGAAGGGGTCATACTCTGCATTACCTGGCCAAAATTCTTTGAGAGGTTTTGTCCACGGTATACAGACTTCATACAACCAGAAAGAGACATGATCACTAATTCTCCTACAGAGGGATTTGTACGGTTCACAACACAGATGTCACCTTTACTGCTCTGTGTGACTCTAAATGGATATGTAAATAATCTTGTTTGACCGTCCTCCTGGTACTCATACTCATGGATGATATCACCTGTCAATGTGATGTGTCTCACCACACGAGTGCTATGAGACTCAAATTTGTAAGGATCTGATTCCTTGTCTGCCAAATTGACAAGTAGTCCACCGTCCACTGACACGCAGATTCCGTTTGGTTCAAGAAAACCTGTACTGACGACTGTAGAGACAGATCCTGATGGTGACAGAAAGCTGATTGAATTGTTATTATAATCAGTAAAATAAATATAACCAGTGTCAGTCACACACATGTCATTAGCAGTGATATCATATTTTAGTCTTTTCTCACCTTCTTTATTTACTTGTTCAATGTAATCTGTAATTCTTTTTAGATACATTGATCTTCACACAACGCCCTCAACAAAACTACCGCTTCCTTTCCATATTAAAATGAGCTAGTTTTAGTCAAAGCGATATCATCTAAATCAGAAGACTTTCCAATTAATTTCTCCAGTACAGCATCACTTTTTGTTTACAGTTCTTCATATCAACATCAAAGCCAGAAAGCATTTTTGTCAGTCCTCTGTGGTTGCGAATGAAGCCATAATCGGACATGGTGCCATTGTTTTCCTCCATGAATTTAGCTGTTTCTGTAATTAATTTTCTTCTTGTCTAATCCAGTTTTTAAGACATCCAACTTATCATTGTTTTTTTCTTCAAATTGTCTCTAAATTTTTGTTCCTTATGTTCCATCATGTTTGTCAGCCGTGCCATTATCGCATTACAATGGTCTTGTAGCTTTTTAATCTCAGATTCACACATTTCTTTATTTTCTGTCATCTGTTGCGTCACTTTCTCTAGCTTCTCATGAATCCCAGGCAGATCCTCTTCTTTGATCTTCCTCAGAAGTTTTATCAAACCTCTCCTCCGTTGGCTTGCTACATTGGGTAGAGTATTCCAATCATGATCTCTATGATATGTTTTGGCACACTTTCCACAAATGAATTCATCCTAATCCTCACATATAACATCAATAGGTAAATCATGGGTTTTACACATTTCAATATGCTCTTGAAGAGAGCCAAGTGGGTATTTTGGTTTTCCTGTTGCCATTTTTGTTGAAATTTCAGGATATAACAAAATGTGTTCAAGCTCAAATCGTCATTAAACAATGTAAAATGGGAGCAGAGCAAACATGTATCTGCAAAACAGCAGAGGTATGAACGTTTCCCGCCCATTTATGACCTCAAAATGAGATAACAGGTTTAAAAGTATCAGGGAAATAAAAATCAGAATGGACTTTAAACTCACATTTCAAATTTATAAGACAGAGTAAAGCGTATACACTAAAAAGGAAAAATAGGTTGATAATTAAATGTATATGTTATGGGCTTACAATTCGTATGCCATGAATAACTTCAGTCTGCAATTAACTTAATGATAAATTGTATTTGTTTACAAAGTCATTGTATTAACCAAAGCACCAACGAAATGATGACTTTAAACGATACCATACCGGGTCCAAATAAATTCAAAGATTTTAAAACTAAATCTTTCACACCAGAAAGTGTTCATAAATAATTGAAATACAGTAATAATGATGCATTATAATTCTACAAGAAAAGCACCTGATAAATCGATTGTTCAGTACAATAAAATATACATGAGAGTAAAATAATGATTATAA
This sequence comes from Saccostrea cuccullata, assembly GCF_032062105.1. NCBI lineage: Eukaryota > Metazoa > Mollusca > Bivalvia > Ostreida > Ostreidae > Saccostrea > Saccostrea cuccullata. The sequence goes on from NW_026932547.1 coordinate 477,703, forward strand.
TAAATCAAACAATAAAGAACAAGGTTCCCATATTCCCTTTTTGGCCCCTCGAATTTCTGAAAAACTGAAACAACTTACTTAACAATGCATTTTACTACGCAGTATATTATTCAGACCTTTAGTGATTGCATGTAAATCAAAAAAGACGCAATTTTCTGGCTAACGTTAGTCAATGTATAATTATGACGTCATGAAATGCGTCAATTTTCTCTTATGCTCTAAGATTAAAGATTAAAGAACAATAATTCTATTTGCAAACTGTAAAAAATGTATCTTGTTTATTAATAATTTTAAGAAAATGTGGTGCATCACAGACTGATGGCAATTCAAAAAATTCTCAGGAAAATAAAGTGACAACATGAATAGGGACATTTCAGATAAGGTTGCTTTTAAAAAAAACAAGTGCGTTTATTTTTGCACAATAAATAGGGGTTTTTTTGCATGTTTTGGTTTTTAATCTCCCAACAACCTGTCTTTCTTTGACCTCTGCGCTAGTTGAAAACAAGTAAATATTATACAACTATTTACTGACTTTGAGAACAATAGAAAGTTTATCGTCACCCAAGATAGCAAACTATTTCCTGAAGCGCAGCTGGATAAAACAGCTTAGAATATTCCCGGATAACCCTTACCTCTGGTGCCAGGAGCCCATCGGATTTGATAGATTATAAATTACAGATTTTTAAAACAAAATTTGAATGAAATAATTTTCTTAATATATAAGAAAAAAAAGTATACAAATATCTTTTAGAATTGATAATCGATTTCTAGAGAACTAAGTAGCACTGCCAGTGGAGCACATCCTTTATCTAACATTGTCAATAATATGTACCCCCTACATAGCAGCACTATTAAATGAGACCAGATCTTTTATAAATCTCATATTGATACATTAGGTTTGTTTTTAAATAGTATATAATATATTTTCTTTTTTGTTTTCATATCATAGCTTTATTTTTATGTTTATGGAACAAATGCTATGTAAAATAATAAATAATTGAATGAAATAGATTTTTTCTCTTTTTTTTTTTCAAAAAAAAAAAAATCACAAAACAATATTTTTTTTCCATTTTATATTCTAATTAAGACATTTTTCTAGATTAACCCAAACCACTTGTACATTTCTACATTCAGAAACTTGATGTTTTGCATAAGGCGCCGTTTTGGTAATTACTGCAATAAGTGATATCACCTATTTAAAAGGTGACATCATAATATTTATGACACCTTTCCAGTTTCTGAAGGTGATATAACCTATTCGAATTAGTGTTATTGCCTATTCGAATAAACGATATCACCAACTGTACTGGGGTATTTGATTTGAAGTAGTGTTATCACCTTTTTAAAAAGGTGATATCGCTTTTTCGAATACATGTAGGTGATATCACCTACCCAGAAACTGAATCACTTACTCGAAAGCAGTAGGTGATATCACCTATTCCAAAGGCTATTTGGTCTGCGAATATCATTTACTTTCACTTCAGGTTTTTAATTCATCGTCCTTGGAAACAATTGATTACAGCTTTCCATTTAGTTTTTAACACCCCAGTAGAGCCTTGTTTTGCTCAATTATAATTACTAGTATTACACATATCTATCATGTATAACATAACAAAAATTTTGACAAACGCATGATAAATGTTCCATTAAGAAAATGCCCACTTAACATCATAAAGAATTAAAGGTACTGTAAATGTATTTAGCGGAAATTGAGTTCTGAAAAAAATTAGCGTAGATTTGATTTAGCGCATTTCCTGATGAACTTTTTTATGTATATAAGTACAAAACATTTAGCATTGTACTCGAATTAGAGGAAGTCTCTTTCCGCAAATAGCGCTAAAAAGAATATACAGCCAAATGTAATACGTTTACAGTATGCCACTCAGTCGTACCCCAGCTGGGTAAAAGTAATGACAGCTCTTTATATATATATTTGGATAAATTACACATAATATTCCATAATTATCACGCAATGTTAATCTTTTTAGTAACGATTTTACAACTTTAAAACTGCTACAGTCTTTTTCTTAATCATGGTAAATTGTCATTATATATTCATAGCTTTAAATTGATGATTCTAATCATACATATTTTCAGTCTTTTTTAAAAAACAATCATATTTTAAAAACTGATAAATACAGTATCTGATTATCACTCGTAGGATACTAGTAATTGATAATAAGTTTAATGAAACAAAACATAAAAATCTCTGTCTAATGACATTGAAACATGATCGGCACAATTGTCTTAATTTCCTTTAAAATGCATGTTACTAGTTTATATATGTATTAAATTTCACACTCAGTACTGAATCTCAAGGATAAGTCCTTAAGTCATTATACCCAACAAACATGTAGACATATATAGAGACAATCTGGATAGAAATTTACGTAATGTTACATTTTACATTCTGTATTGAAACACTTTGACAAGTCCATCCCTGTTACCCACCCACACTGTAGACTTGTATACAATGTAGTGATAATCTGGCTGGATGATTCATTTCATTCTCGGCCAGTAAGAACTTCAAAAATTCACCAGCAGAACTCAGCAGATGGATTTGGTTGTTTTCAATGTCAGTAACAAGGATGTTACAGAAGGAATCACAGGCAACATCAGTTGGAGTAAAGTTCTCTGTCATGTTCTGTTCATGATAGACAGCTTTCATACAACTAGAGTTAGACATAATCACTAATTTACCTGCAGTGGGATTTGTAAGGTTCACAACACAGATATTACTGTTCTGTGCTGTTTGACTCTATCTGGATTTATAAACAGTCTGGTCTGACCGTCCTCCTGGTACTCATACTCATGGATGACAGTACCTGTCACTGTGATATGTCTCATCAGACGTCTACTGTGTGACTTTAATTTGAAATAATCTGATTCCATATCTCTCAAGGTGACCAATAGTCCACCGTCCACTGCTTGACAGATTCCTATTTGTGCCAGTGGAGCTGTATGAATAATTGTAGCGACAGAGCCTGATGGTAACAGAGAACTGATAGAAAAGTTAATACAATCGGTAAAATAAACAGCACCAGTGTCAGTCACACACATGTCATTAGCATTGATATTATACATAGTTTTCTTTCTTTTTTTGTTTACTTCTTCAATGCAATCTGACTCTAATTGTTTCATGTAGCATTGATCTTCACACAAGGCCCTCAACAAAACTACTGCTCCTTCTGCATATTTAAATGCATGTGTTTCGTTCAAACAGATATCATACAAGTCAAAAGACTTTCCAATCAATTTCTCCAATACATCATCACTGATTTCTCCTTTACTGTATTTTACTGAACGTTTACAGTCCTTCATATCCACATCAAGGCCAGAAAGCATTTTTGTCAGTTCTCTGTAATTTCAATAAAGCCGTAATCTGACATGGCGCTCTTGTTTTGCTCCATGAATTTAACTATCTCTGTAATTTCTTTCTTCTTTTTGTTTAACTCAGATTTTAATAAATCCAACTTATCATTGCTTTTCTTCAAATCTCTCTAAATTGTCGTTCCATTTGTTTCTTGATAGTTGGCCATTACCTCATCAACATGCTTCTGAAGCTTTTTGATCTCAGATTCACACAGTTCTATATTTTTTGTGATCTTTTGCGGAATTTTCTCTATCTTCTCATTAATCCCAGGCAGATCCTCATCTTTGATCGTCCTCAGAAATTTCATAAACCCTCTCCTTCTTTGGGTAGCTGCCGTGGATAAAGTATTCCATTCGTGATTTCTATTTTCTGTTTTGGCACACTTTCCACAAATGAATTCATCACAGTCCTCACATAACATATCAATAGATAAATCACGGGTTTTACACATAATTATGGGAGCTAGAGGAGAGCCCAGTGAGTATTTTGGTTTACTGGCTGCCATATTTGTTCAAAGTTGCCTACCTATCAATAACCAAGAAATGAAATAAAAGTTGGGTAGATATGCACTTTTCAAGACATTGGACTTTGAACTCGTATTTCAAATTGACAAACTGGCAATGATAAAACAACTCGCAGGTGCACACTTTCAATTATTATGAACAAACAAGGTACTAGGCAGTAACTAATTATTTTCATAACAATTAAACTAGATTGAAAATGAATATCTGCTATTTCACAACGACAAAAATCATAAAGTGAGTAAAATCACATTCATGTAGATCTTTCTACCAATTAATATTTGAATTATTTTATATTTCTTTTCTTTAATTTAATGAATTTAACGAGGCCCGATCTAGTTGAAAATTACGAAAACGGAATGATAAAAAATTTCAATTTTTGGAAATATTTTTGTATGTATGATGCTAAGAAAAATTAGAATGAAATTTTATTACCTTGCCTTTATTGTAGTCAAATGGGGGCACTGTCAAGATATGGACCATTTTTGGGGTTTTTATACACAATTACATAGTAAAACCCTCCAATAAACAAAGAAATCGAAAATTAAAAAAAATACATGATGAAATGTTTTGTTTTTCACACATATCATGCAATTTTCATTCTTCTTATAAAAAATGAAAAGAAAATTGAAGGTAGCCTTTATTGCAGTGACAAGGGGGCATATCAAAACACAAAATTAGCACTTATTTTATCCAACTAGACATAAGTGTACGTAAGTGTGCCATGGATGTACATAACATCAATAAACGATTGCAATACTGTATAAGTTTCTAAAAAATAAATAATTCTTACATTTTGAAATAATTTTCTCTTCATGCTTTCTTTTTTTTTCTTTTTAAGCGACGTTGTTATCCGTGGAAAAAGGGGGGGGGAGGGTAAAGGCGACAAATGACGAATTTTACTAATATCATGTAATATATAGAAAAATGAAATATATTGGGGGTTGCATTGAAATGATTCATAGACTTATTTTTTAAATCAAGCTAATTCATGCATATTTAAGTCCTCAATAGAAAAAGGTGTGTATAAAGACTTCAACATGTTCAAGGAGAAAGACTAAAATCGTTTACTTTTGGTTGGCAGTGTTTGTTTTTTTTAACTCACAAATCGAAATAAAACAAGGTAAAATTAATGAATATGTACCAAGAAATTGATACCTCAAAATAAATCATGTTCCAAAGTTGTTTATCACTTAAAAAAATTAAAAAAAACAAAACAAAACATGTAAATAATAGAAATACCAGCTTTCAACATGTACAGTCTATAGAGTTACCAGGTATGCAAGATCAGCGAAACATTTTAGCGCAATTTGACGTCATTTTAATTGTGACGTTATTGTAATCAATTGTGACGGCAGTCAAGAGTACTGTGACGACGTGCTTGAGTCGACGCTGCGTTAAAACGTATGCGCAGTTCAACTAGATCGGGCCTCGTTAATTTAATTAATTCAAGATTTCTTTAATTTTTGTATTTCAATGCTTTAAATATTTGCAAAATTTATTGATTTCAATGCTTTAAATTTTTGCAAGATTTATTGATTTCAATGCTTTAAATTTTTGCAATAATAATAAATAAATTATTGATTTCATTCAAAGAATATTTTTAAACAACCATCAGATTAATTCTGATATTCTACTGCGTGTTATCTTTATATGTGCTTCCTGACTATAATACTACAGAAACTGAAATCTATCCGAGGAGGAAAGACGTAGACAAAATGTAAAAGTTACCAATGTACTGATTTCGGCGTGCCCATTGTTGTCGACCTTTTCTTTCTTAGGTTCTATCTCACAAATTTGGCGTGGCTGTAAGGACGTATGGCATGAGTCACGTTCCTTGTCATGATGCATCTACGATATGACTAGAGTTATCTCCCGTATCACAATGTCTACAGTGTTTTCTGTCATCATCATTGGAGTGGATTTTGTAGCATCACTTTGGTCAGGAATCTATGATGCATTACATAGATGACTTTTTGTTTGCTGGTAGAGCGCGTAGTAATACATGTGGTTTTTGTACCACAAACATAAAAAAAATAAATCTGTGTGATTTTCTTTAATAATGATGATATATTTTAAAATACGACAAATTACTTGAATACATAGACACAATACATAAAATGCGAAGCAAATTCTGTAATAGAACAAGAGATGTTTGTAAAACACTTATGCCCCCCTCCCCCCCCCCAAAATTGAAATTTTTCTAAGTCCAAAAGTGCACAACTCTGTCAAAAATGGTGTGATCATATCCAAAACATACCTTGACCAAGATATTCATCTGACTAATCTGTATACTAAATTCCAATTCAATATGAGCAACCTCTCCAAAGAAAATGAACAGAAACTGCGAAAATTTGGAATTTTTCTAAGTCCAAGGGGCATAACTCTGTCAATTATGGTGCGATCGTACCCAAAACAAAACTTGACCTAGATATTCATCTGACTAATCTGTATACTAAATTCCATTTCAATATGTGCAACCTCTCCAAAGAAAATGAACGGAAACTGCAAATAATTGGAATTTTTCTAAGTCCAAGGGGCATTACTATGTCAATTATGGTGCGATCATACCCAAAACAGAACTTGATCTAGATATTTATCTGACTAATCTGTATTATAAATTCCATTTCAATATGTGCAACCTCTCCAAAAAAAAATGAGCGGACACTGCAAATAATTGGAATTTTTCTAAGTCCAAGGGGCATAACTATGTCAATTATGGTGCGATCATACCCAAAACAGAACTTGACCTAGATATTCATGTGATATACTTGTATACCAAATTTCATTTCAGTATGTGCAATGGTTATGAAGAAAATGAACGGAAACTAAATGGACCGACAGACAGACCGACCGACCGACAGACAGCAGCAAAGTAATATGCCCTCCCTTTTTCGAAGAGGGGCATAAAAATGGCACATACATTAGTTAACCAAAAGAATAAAAAAAATTCCCATATGCCTGTATTAATTTAATAGATCTTCTTCATACGGTCTTAACAAATCTCCAGCAGGACTCTCAAAAACGAAATCACTTAAAAGTGTGTATGATAAATAAATCTACATACATTTATTGATGTTTAACAATTCTGAACAACAAGAGGCGCATGGGCCACATCGATCACCTGAGTAACTTGGGTGATGCAGTTCTTACCAGATTCCCCCTCTTGCTTTACCTATCATGCCCCACTACCCCCTTCCCTTTTATGATTTTAAGAATTTAATACATGTATCTAAACTACCCATGCTCCCATATAACTTTCAGCTTTCCTGGCCCAGTGGTTCTTGAGAAGAAGATTTTTTAAGATTTGTTCTATGTTTCTATGTAAAACTTTGATTCCCTATTGTGGCCCCGCCCTACCCCCAGGGATCATGTTTTAAGAATTTAATATCTAAACTATTCAAGGATGCTTCTACATAAATTTCAGCTTTCCTGGCACAGTGGTTCTTAAGGAGAAGATTTTTAAAGATTTGTTCTATATATTTCTATGTAAAACTTGGATTCCCTATTGTGGCCCCGCCCAACCCCCGGGGGCCATGATTTTAACAATTTAATATCTACACTACCCAAGGTTGCTTTTAAAAAAGTTTCAGCTTTCCTGGCCCACTGGTTCTTGAGAAGAAGATTTTTTAAGATTTGTTCTGTATATTTCTATGTAAAACTTGGATTCCCTATTGTGGCCCTGCCCTACCCCCGGGGGTCATGATTTTAACAATTTAATATCTACACTACCCAAGGATGCTTCCACAAAGTTTCAGCTTTCCTGGCCCAGTGGTTCTTGAGAAGAAGATTTTTTAGTGACCCCACCCTTTTTTGTCTTTTTTTGATTATCTCCCCTTGTAGGGGGACTAGGCCTTTTATTTAGACAATTTAAACTCCTCTTCCCCCAAGGATAATTTGTAAGGAGTTGAAAATGTGAAAAGTTTACAGACGGACAGACAGACAGACAGACAGACAGACAGACGGACGGACGGACGACGGACAAAATGTGATCAGAAAAGCTCACTTGAGCCTTCGGCTCAGGTGAGCTAAAAACGCTAGATAAAAGCATTTGGTACAATAATATATACCATATATTTTTTGCTAGAAGGTGCACACAATTTTTTTGTTTCTGTAAATACTCGTAGTTGTTATCATAATAATATATTTATGAGATTCAAAAACATAAATACATTTGTAAGATTGTCATAAAACACAATCTTTCTGACAAACACAATTATGCTAAGAGTGATAAATACAATATCTCTTATTATTACTTGTTGGGTAAATGATTGCAAGTTTGATAAAACAAAATTTAACACATTCAATTTCTAAAGACTCATTGAAACATGATTAACACATCAGTCTTAATTTCCAATACATTCTATGGAATATACTTGTATTTATAATTTTACACTCAGTATTGAAACACAATAAGTCTTTAATTGTTTCCCAGCCACAGAATAAACTTGTATAGTGAAAATCCGAATGGAAGGTTAGTTATTTAGTCTTCAAAAACTTCCCTTCAGGACTCAGTAGATGGATTTGTGTGTCAGGCGGGTCATTAATAATGATGATACAGAGGGAGTAACACACTACAGCGTCTTGACTAAAGTCATTGTCAGATTTTAACACTATACTGAAACACTTTGACAAGTCTTTCCTGGTATCCCACCCAGAGTGTAGACTTGTATAAAGAAAGTTTGGAGGGATGGTACACTTTGTTGTCTGTCAGTAAGAACTTTAAAAATTCACCATCAGGACTTAGCAGATGTATATGTTTATCGTGCCTGTTTGTCACAAGGATGTTACAGTGGGAGTCACACACTACATCTAGTGGTTTAAAGTTCTCTGTCAGGTTCTGTCCACGATAGACAGACTTCATACGACCAGAGGGAGACATAATGACTATGTTACCTGTTTTGATACTTGTACTGTTCACAACACAGATATCACAGTTACTGTTCTGTGTGACTCTGTATGGCAATGTAAACAGTCTGGTCTGACCGTCCTCCTGGTACTCATACTCATGGATGACATCACCTGTCACTGTGATGTGTCTCACCAGACGTTTGCTGTGTGAATTTAATTCGAAATGATATGATATATTGTCTCTCAAGGTAACCAGTAGTCCACCGTTCCTTGAATAACAGATTGCTAGTGGTGAAAGTGGATATGTACTGATGATTGTAGAGACAGATCCTGATGGTGACAGATGGTTGATGGAATCGTTACTAGAAAGGGTGAAATAAACATCACCAGTATCAGTCACACACATGTCACCAGCAGCGGTATTATATTTATGTTTTCTCACACCTTCTTTGTTTATTTGTTCAATGTCACCTGATAGCTGTTTTATGCAACATTCATCGTCACACAGTGCCCTCATGAAAAATACCGTTTCCTTTCCATATTCAAATGAACTTTTTTCAGTCAAACTAATACCATCTAAATCAAAGATCTTTCCAATTAATTTCTCTAGTACAGCATCACTGGCGTCCCCTTTACTATATCTCATTGACGGTGTACTACACTTCATATCAACATCTAGGCCAGAGAGCATTTTTATCAGGTCTCTGTGGTTGTCAAGGAAGCCGTAATCTGACATGGTGTTGTTGTTTTCCTCCATAAACTGAACTGTTTCTACAATTTCTTTCTTCTTTCTGTTTAGCTCATATTTAAAAGAATCCACCTTTTCATTGCTTTTCTTCAAATCGTCTCTCAATGTCTTTTCATGGCATTTCCTGATTTCTTTCAACCTGGCCATTATCTCATCAACATGTTTCTGAAGTTTTTTAATCTCAGAGTCACAAATTTCTTTATTTTCTGTGATTTGTTGTGACATCTTCTCCATCTTCTCATCAACCCTAGACAGATCTTTTTCCTTGATCCTCTTAAGAAATGAAAGCAGACCCCTACGTCTTTGCTGAGCTGCCGTGGGTATAGTGCTCCATTCATGATCTCTATGATCTGTTTTGGCACACTTACCACAAATAAATTCATCACAGTCCTCACATAACATATCAAGAGGTAAATCATGGGTTTTACACATTTCAATATGCTCTTGTGAAAAGCCCTGTGGATATTTTGGTTTACTGGCCGCCATATTTGTTGAATGTTGCGTACCGTTCTACATGTATGACCTAGCAATGAGATAAAAATATACCTGTATATTAGACTTTAAACTCGTATTTTTATTGACAAGACATGCATTCAGGGCACAGCGACACTATATTAAATCATCATCAAAAGCTATATTACTTTAAAACTTTGATAGCAATAACATCCAGAAAGAAAATATTTACTGCATAAATATCAGCTAATTCGGCGACAAAAATCATTAATTAAATGTGCAAAACATTTAACCAGAACAATGTATATCGTTTTTTGAATAAAGATTTTTTTCTTTTATTTTGCTGGGTCAAGACTTATTAAAGTTTTTGTATTTCAATTCTTTAAAGTTTGTTGGCAATTTATCATTAAGTGTAAGGGATTTTTAACAGCCATCGTATAGAATTTGATTTACTACTGCATGTTAATGCTATCTGTGCTTCCATGATGATACTAATAGCTAATCTACCCAAGGAGGAAAAACTTAGAGAAAATGTAAGAGATACTTAATATGTACTGATGTAGGCGTATACATTGTCTTGAACCTTTAATTTCCTAGGTTCAATCTGACACCTATGGTGTAAGGAGGTACGACACGCGTTACTTTCTATCACCATGTCTTTATGTGTCAACGATATTACAAGAGGTACCCCCACGTATCCCTAGCCTACATCTGTAAGATTTTATTCACTCTCAAACACCATAAAATGAAAATGAGTAAAAGTGTGCCTTTTATTGTTGAAATCTATGTACATTTCATATTCCGTTACATAAACAAGTACTTCATACATAAAAAAAATCCATGGGTTCTTTTTTAACCAAATTCCCATTATCAGCATTTCTCTCTTTGAGTAGACACTCTCAAGAATATCAACTGATATGAGAGTGTAGGTACAGATTTATTAAATAACTGTCAATAAGTAAGTTGTAATGATATTCTACAATTGCGCAACCTTTAAAAATTATAATATTTCTTGACATAATGGGTGATATACTTTTAAAGTGCAACAAATTACTTGAATACATAGACAAGATGAATTAAATGCATCAAAAATTCTTCAAGAGGAAAAATTGCGCAATATATTAGATAACCAATAGAATGAACAAATTACCATTTCTGTATTGATTTAATCAGGTTAATAGTTTTAAATCACGCACTCTTAATTAATCTATAGACTTTCCAACACAGAATCCATCGCACTAGAAATCATTTATAATAAAAAGATCTGCTGTTATATTATGAATTAACAATTCTAAAACAAAAGCACCAGAAAAAGCGGTGGTACAATTATACGGGTATATGCTTGTCTTCCTCCACTTATAACTGCTTCAATGTTTTGGAAAAAGCTATATAGTATAAACTAGTAAGGTGAATGTTTGAATGGAAGGTTCACTTCATTGTCTGTCAATAAGAACTTCAGGAACTCCCCCAGGACTCAGAGGATGGACTTGGGGTTATGTGGTTCGGTAACAAAAATGTAACAATGGGAGGCACACACTAGTATAACATTGGACTAAAGCTCATTGTCAGATTTTACATTCTGTACGAAAACACTTTAACAAGTCCTTTCCTATATCCCACCCACAGTGTAGATTTGTATAGTGATAACCTGGATGGACAGTTTACTTCATTGTCTGTTAGTAAGAACTTCAGGAACTCACCTTCAGGACTCAGCAGATGGATCTGTTTGTTGTTAAAGTCATTAACAAGGATGTGACAGAGGGAGTCACACACTGCATTACCTGGCCAAAAGTCCTCTGTCATACTTTGTCCACGGTAGATAGACTTGGTGTGACCAGAGGAAGACAAAATCACTAGTTCACCTGTGTTTTCACTTGTGCGATTCACAACACAGATATCGCTGTTGCTGTTCTGTGAGACTCTGAATGGCAATACAAACAGTCTGGTTTGACCGTCCTCCTGGTACTCATACTCATGGATGACATCACCTTTCACTGTGATGTGTCTCACCAAACGCTTGCTGTGTGACTCTAATTTAAAATCATCTGATTCCTCATCCAACAAGGTGACCAGTAGTCCACCGTCCACTGACTGACAGATTCCTCCTGATTGCAGTGGATCTGTATCAATGACTGTAGAGACAGGTCCTGATGGTGACAGACAGCCGATGAAATTGTTACTAAAATCGCTGAAATAAACCTCACCGGTTTCAGTCTTACACATGTCACTAGGATTGATATAATATTGTTGTTTTTTCTCCCCTTCTTTGTTCACTTGTTCAATATAATCTGACTCTGATTGTTTCATGTAACATTGATCTTCACCACCTGCCCTCAGCAAAACTACCCCTTTCTCTCCATATTTAAATAAGCTTGTTTCAGTCAAATAAATATCATCTAAATCAAATGACTTTCCAATGAATTTCTCCAGTACAGCATCACTGACTTCTCCTTTACTATATCTCATCGATGGTGTACAATTCTTCACATCAACATTCAGGTTAGACAACAGTTGTTTCAGTTCTCTGTGGTTGTCAATGAAGCCGTAATCTGACATAGTATTTTTGTTTTTCTCTATGAACTTAACCATTTCTTCAACTTCTTTCTTCTTCTTGTTTAACTCAGATTTAGCAACATCCAACTTTTCATTGCCTTTCTTCAAATTGTCTCTAAATTGTTGTTCCATATGTTTCTTGATATTTGTTAGCCTGGCCATTACCTCATCAACGTGCTTTTGAAGCTTTTTAATCTCAGAGTCACACAGTTCTTTATTTTCTGTCATCTGTTGTGACATCTTCTCTATCTTCTTATTAATCCCAGGCAGATCCTCTTCCTTGATCTTTCTCAGAAATGTTTTCAATCCTCTCCTTCTTTCGGTGGCTGTCGTGGGTAGGGTGTTCCAATCATGATCTCTATGATCTCTTTTGGCACACTTGGCACAAATGAATTCATCACAGTCCTCACATATCATATCAATAGGTAACTCATGGGCTCCACACATTTTAATATGCTCTTGAGGAGAGCCCAGTGGATATTTTGGTTTACTGGCTGCCATGTTTGTTGAATGTTGCCTAACGTCTATGTCTTAAAAACGGTAGTTATGCACTATCAAGTGCAATGAACTTTAAACTTAAATTCCAAACTGCCAAGACATGCAATGATAAGACAGCTTGAATGAGCACACTATCAAATATCGATCATCAAATTAAAGTTATTTAAAAATAGGAAAAAAATTCAACGCACTGTATACGTCTCAGTCAAATCACAGTAACAAAAATCCTTCATGTGTAAAATGTACCTGTAACACTCTCATAAAGACATACGTAACGTACCTTATCTTCTGATAATGTTTAAAGATATTTTAGATATATAATCATTATGACTATAGCACCATTACATGTTCTTAGAAAAGAACTCAGCATGTGTTACCAGGAGTTTTGAATAAATATCAAATGAGGAAAATTTTTGCATTATTCCAAGAAAGTATACAAAAAATACAGAATTTAATGCCATATACATGTATGTTATTCATCCACATTTTTTTTCAAAGAGGGGTACAAAACCATATTTAGACATTAAAAGTATTGCACACTAGTCCTCCTCAACTCCAAGGAAGAAGCAAAACAAGATGCCCATGGGCCACATCGTTCACCTGAGCACTGTGGATAGGTAAAAGTATAAATTGGTTTATTATTGAAAAGGTAAAATCCAAAAGTAGTCCCATGAACAATCATGGATTTTCTATCTTTGAGAAGATTTTTAAAGAATTTTCTTTTATATTTCTATGTAAAACTTTGGTCGGCTATTTTGGCCCCGCCCTACCCCCGGGGGTCATGATTTGAACAAATTTGAATCTACACTACCTGAGCATGCTTCCATATAAATATGATGAATTATGGCTTGGTCATTCTAGAGAAGATTTTTTAAAGAATTTTTCTATATATTTCTATGTAAAACTTTGGTCGGCCATTTTGGCCCCGCCCTACCCCCGGGGGTGATGATTTGAACAAACTTGAATCTACACTACCTTAGCATGCTTCCATATAAATATGATGAATTATGGCTTGGTCATTCTTGAGAAGAAGATTTTAAAGAATTTTCCTATATATTTCTATGTAAAACTTTGGTCGGCCATTTTGGCCCCCCCCCCCTACCCCCGGGGGTCATGATTTGAACAAACTTGAATCTACACTACCTGAGGATGCTTCCATATTAATATGATGAATTATGGCTTGGTCATTCTTGAGAAAAAGATTTTTCCTATAATTATATATTTCTATGTAAAACTTTAGTCGGCCATTTTGGCCCCGCCCTACCCCCGGGGGTCATGATTTGAACAAACTTGAATCTTCACTACCTGAGGATGCTTCCATATAAATATGATGAATTATGGCTTAGTCATTCTTGAGAAGAAGATTTTTAAAGAATTTTCCCATATATTTCTATGTAAAACTTTGGTCGGCCATTTTGCCCCCCCCCCCCCCCCGGGGGTCATGATTTGAACAAACTTGAATTTACACTACCTGAAGATGATTCCCCATAAGTTTCATCTTTCCTGGCGCAGTGGTTCTTGAGAAGAAGATTTTTAAAACATGCCACAAAATTTTCATTAATTGCCAATTATCTCCCCTTGAATGAGGGAGTGGCCCTTCATTTGAACAAACTTGAATCCCCTTCACCCAAGGATGCTTTGTGGCAAGTTTGGTTGAAATTGGCCCAGCGGTTCTTGAGAAGAAGTCGAAAATGTGAAAAGTTTACAGACAGACAGACGGACAAACAGACGCCAGACAAAATGTGATCAAAAAGCTCACTTGAGCCTTGGGCTCAGGTGAGCTAAAAATATGTCCTGAAATCAAAAATTCTTTTAACAGATCTATTTGCGGATAAAGATTTCTTTAATTTTCGTATTTCAATGCTTTACATTTTATTTTGTAGCGTTTATTCATTTAGTTTAAGGAAATATCTCTATCACACAACAACTGGATAAATTCTTTTTTACTATTGTATTTTAGTTTATGTACCGAAATGCTTCCATGATACTATAACAAAGTATGAAATCTACCCTAGGAGGAAAGACATAAAGAAAATGTATAAGAGTTACCAATGTACTGATGCAGTCGAGTACATTGTCTTGGACCTTAATCCTCTCTTAGGTTCAATCTAACACCTGCGGTGTGACAGTAAAGGACCTAGGACAGGAGTTACGTTCCTTGTCACGATGCATCAACGGTATGACAGGAGTTATCTCCCTGTCTTATGTCTGAAAGATTTGAATCATTCTCAAACTATAAAAAAACATCATATTCATTAAAACTTAATTGGTAACTTTAAGCTTTTGACATCAATGTCATATCATCTGGTGTCTCTGAAAATGGTTAGACAAGAGTTACTCTCCTTGTCATTATGTCTATAGCGCTTTCTGTTAACTTTGATCTGAAGGAGGTGTGAGAGTTAACTCCCGTGTAACTTTGTGTGTAACTTCTAAAAAATCACAATCACTAAAACTTTGTGCCTTTTATTTTTGACATCAGTGTATCTCGCATTTTTCATTACATAGACAAGTGCATTTCTAAAGACACTATCAAGAATATTAACTGTATAGAACATTGTAGGAACAAGACTTACTCATTTAAAACTTAATGACAATAGTATTTTGTTATGAAATTCTACAATTACACAACCTTTAAAAATTACAATATTTCTTGATATTATGCATTTACATGTACATGTTTACTTTTAAATACAACAAATTACTTATATACACAGCAAAGACAAAATGTCTGTACACAGAATGCATAGCAAAATCTTCAAAAGAAAAAAATGGCACATACATTAGTAAAAGGAATGAAATTCTATAAGGAATAAAGGTCTTGACTGATGTCTGAATTCAATTCAATATAGATCTACTTCATATGGTCTAATAAATCTACAGACTTAACACTAAATCCATCCCACAAGAAATTGTTCATAATAAACAGATCTACGGTACAATTATTGATTCATTACAAATCAAAGACAAAAGCACCAGATAGAGCAGTCTGACTAGGCAAGTTAGTAAACTGTGCAGAGAGAAAAAGCACTACAATATAAATATAAAGCAGGTCAACCATGATTATGCATTCCAATTGAAAATTCAAATATTCAGCTTACATGAGAATATCAGAATGGAATGAATAAAGCTAGCTTAATATGTTGAGCTTAAATTATTAAAGACAGGAGGAAATTATGACTGTTTGGAAATGCCCAAAGAAAATGTGTCACATTTTACACACTTTAGATGTAAGTTAAATATTTGTTTTAAATCTTTTCATGACAAACAATATTATGCATGTACTAGTGTATCTTTAACATAATACAATCATTTTAACTCTGAGTATTTTTTTCCTGGGAATGTACATTCTTCTTGTCTGAACCTTGCAGTGTATAAATTATGTGACCCTTAATAATCATGTTTAGTTACTTCCAGTACCATATAATGCATATGCTACTAAAAAGTAAATCAAAACAAATCATCAATGTATAAAGAATAAATTCTATTTAACATCTCTTTGAAAAAAAAAAATGTTTATAATGCCTCTTAATATGGCATCTGTGTCACAATGTTTATTTTTAAATGTTTCTTCAGAATCATACATGTATCTTTGAATTAATTACTATTTATTCATCTTTTAGTATAACCCCCACCCAATTCATTAAAAACCATTTTGGAATTCTCCCAATTCTCAGCTTTAGATGATGTTGCTGTAAATGAAATAAAAAATTACCAAATCCTGTGTATTAGCTGTTATTAATATGTGTCTTTTAACAAATATTTTACAAAATATATTAAATAACAAAAATAAATATGTTATACATGAAACTTTACTGTAATTTTCCTAAAAATTCATATCCCTTTATTGAGAATGCATTGAAAATTTTCAAAACAACATACCGCTTTTCCCAAGCATAATCCCTCAAGGTTAAAAGCCCTATTAATGATTTTATATTGTTTAACGCCGAGTCGGCAATTTTTTAGCCATATTTCGGCAAATAAAAGCCCTATTAAAGTTTAACGTTTTGTAAGATAATTATCAAAGCATTACATGTAAAAAGCTAAGTAGTTGCACATGAGTATTGATGTTCAAAAGCAAATAGTAAATACTATTACTAGGAATGTTGTGACAAAATTTTGACAAAATTATCACAGACATATTCCTTAAATTCAACATTTCAAATCTTTATATGATTACAATGAAATCACAATCAACATAAATAATCACCATAATGATATATTTACAGACAAACATAAGGAATGTGGCAGATAACATATTGATATCACAAAAATAAAACAAACAAAAAGAATAATACATATATGAGGCATTAATTAGCTTTTTTAACATTTCTCATTAAACAGTGGGAATTATGCAGTATATAATGTAAAACTTGTCAATAAAGACTATTCTAGAATGCAACAATATGTGGTAATTTACTCATAACCTGAGTTGAATTTGGTTCCTGACAATCTTTATAAATATTAAGATTAAAATCTATGACTTTCTTTTACTTACATTATACTTAATCATAAAAAATATAGAAAAAACTCTTAAATAACAACAAAGACTCATTTGAAATCTCTGTATATTTGAAAAGATTTCAAAAACATTACATACACTTAAAAAATTTGTTTTTCAAAATTTAAAATTTACTTTGTCAAAGTTCTCCTTTAAAAATTATTCTCCAAAGATAACTTGGAAATTTTTATCTAGACTTTTTATTTCTTAATTTCTCTTTTTAAATATCAAGTTTTCCTAATAGTTATTAAGTAAACATGTATAATGCTCTTCAGGTAAATATCTGCATTACCTCTATGCGGCTGCATTTCATTTCCGGAATTTTGGGTAATTATCAACTTTTCATTTCCGACATTTTTTAGTTTTCATTTCCGACATTTTTTTGTTTTCATTTCCGACATTTTTCAAATATATATGTAGTACATATATTAACAGATTTGATACTTTTACTAATTTAAAGGATTAAACAATACTAGTAAATAAATCATTGAAATCCATCCAAATCTATTAGTGACTCGGACAAGTATGGTGCTGTCACTGACATTTAATTTAGTGCACATTAAGGAGGCTGGAGGGTCAACAAATTAATTCAAAATTAACCACCAGATTTAAATTATTTTTTATACACGGTATGTTTAGCTGTCAACTATCATTTGACAAAGAAAAAATTCATATATTCTAGTTTTAGAATTTCATCATTTTGTATATCTTTATATGGAGCTCTCCTTTTAAAGGAGATTGAAATAGTCTATAAATGGCTGCCACCCCCTAGCCTCGTTAAATGTGGTGAAAAAGTTATATGCCCATTGACACTTTTACCTAGACTTAGTGCTATATGTATGCAAATATGTGTAGATGTTTTTTTTTATTATTATTATTTTTTACTAATATTGATATTTGGTATAAATACTTTTAAAATTCCATTTTCTTTTACTTAGAAAACATTGAATTGCTGCACAGGTAAATTCCGGAAATGAAAAGAAAATTATGTCTGAAATGAAAACAAAAAATGTCGGAAATGAAAACAAAAAATGTCGGAAATGCTATGCATATTTCCGGAAATGAAATGCAGCGCTCTATGCCTTTTACATGTACTTGTGTAACTTGTGTAACTGCTGAAATATGTATGAAAATTAATGCCAAAAATATTTTGACATTTTAAAATGTCCTTTTATTTGAATATATTTCTATAAATGTGCCATGCTACCAATTACAAGTAGTGCAAAACAAAAGGGATGTTCTTGTGAATTAATTAAAAAAACTTTAATTAAACCACGTACTTACTTCTATCTTTAGTTGATGAAAGCTTTAGTTGATAAATGCTACTGCAATTTCCCTTTATTAAGTTTGATCACAAGCAATGCTACATGTAGGCGCCAAAATACTAACTACAGGCACGTACTGTCCATACAAGTGTCATTACGTGTAATATTAAGGAAAAATACCTTATATCATGTATATACCAATCTAATTTAACCTTAACCTTGCACAAAATTTATTTCTACTTATAATAAGGTCTTCAATCCCTAATAGGAAGAAATTCAATGAAATTAGAAACATAACAGATATGTAGGCATTGAATACTCAGTTTATTTAGACATAGTTCCCATTTATTACTATAAGTATGTTTAGTGGGATGGGTCCTAATTCATGACCTTGAATTTTGGTAAGAGTTATCTGCCCTTTCTTAATTAATAAAAAAAATCAATTAAAAAAAATTTAGCTGGTAAAAAAATTGTTTTCAATTATCATTCTATTTTTAATATTTCAATGCATCTTTCCACCACAGGATTTATTGATATTCAAATTATTTGAATTTTTATTTTGAAAAAACGCTTTTCCCCATAGACTTCAATGCAATCTTTGTTAATTAACTACTCCTTAATTAATGAACTTTTTGAAAATTTCTCGTGGGCAATCCTTTTCCACTATAAAATGCTTTAATATAATATCAGAGTATTGTGTACTTGACAGACATTTAAGGGTAGAGAATTTGGTTAAGTATTAGTAATTGAAAACTAAACTAGGCTAGCTATAGCTTACTAATACATCTAAAAAAAAAATTAAATATATTGCACAAGATAAGAGTATTAGTTAATGCTCATATAGA
This sequence comes from Saccostrea cuccullata, assembly GCF_032062105.1. Taxonomy (NCBI): domain Eukaryota; kingdom Metazoa; phylum Mollusca; class Bivalvia; order Ostreida; family Ostreidae; genus Saccostrea; species Saccostrea cuccullata. The sequence goes on from NW_026932547.1 coordinate 497,308, forward strand.
AATGCATCAAAAATTAAAAAATAAAGTAAATATTGCATGACATTGCTATCAAGCAATAAATTATTACATTTAAAATGGAAATTTTATTTTTAAATTTACATGCTAAATCTATTCTCATGCAGCCAGATGAAAAACCAAAAAAATTAATTTCGTTGTGAATCTCAGAACTTCGTTGTCCAAGTATGTCAATTTACATGGAAAATTACACAACATTTAAATTCCCGAGAAATTTAGTTCCTATAAAGAACCAATCAAATAAAACTCTCTACTAAATCTTATTTAATGTTTAGCCTTAGAAAGGGAATTTTAAGGAATATCCTATTCATTTACCAATTTTTAATTTTCAGTCAAAGGTTGAAATAGCATATCTTAATTAATTACAATAAAATAAAACAAAATCTATAATTATATATACTTTTAAAAATATGTGTAGTCATCAAATTATCTGTTAATTGGGTACACTAGTATCACAGGCTGTACAAAATAAAAAAAAAAACATTAAAAATAAAATTGGTGTAAACAATAAAGTCCTGATATGATCATACATGTGTACATGGATTCATAAATGCCACAATACTACAGGTGTTTTAACTAATAAAGCAGTGCACTAATTTCATAAGAATATAAACTGTGTGACGCATTCTCTGTCTCCAATCTTTGCCTGCAGCTCTTGTTCAATGGCGTCAATTATTCTCCGCATTTTTCTCGTGGTCGTATTCGGTGTTATAATCTTTATTTTTGGAATTTGACTAATTTTCTCAGACTCCTTACTCACGGCAGCTTTCTCTTCCTCTAGGCCTTCTTTAAAAAGCTGGTCATCCTCAGTATTGGAATTTACATTTTGTTCAGAGTTAACATTTTCTTCTAATGGAAGGTCTGCATTTAAGATATTGTGAGTCTCCAAAATTCCGCATGAAGCTAGAACCATGTCGTCGAAATCTCGCGAACTTCTGTCTTTAATGTCGATCTCACTGTCATCTCGGCTTCCATGCGAGCTGAGTCTAGACCGTCGTCCAGAGTTGTCACTCCTGTTTTTATGTTCTGCTTTATCCTCAGCCTTCCCAGCATCCTCCTGGGCATCTGTCTTTGTGTCTAATTTTGGAAGATTAAATTTAGGGAGCTTAATCCCAGAACTGAGATTTTTCGTGATGTTTGCGAAGTTTGGAAAGAGATTCTTCCTTGGCTGACTAGGACTGCTGATCGGTGATGACATCACAGGACTGACCGACCTTGGACTATTTCTTGACCTTGACCTGGGTGTGTTTGACCCTGACAGTTTGGTTAATTCCCCAGCAGAAACATCTCGTGGTACGTGTAAGTTACTCAGTGTTTTCTCCTGTTGTTCTATGTAAATATTCTGAATGTCAGGATGTGGTTTGGTTTTCCTCCTGCAAAAAAGGTGTTTTATTTAGAGAAATCTGAGGAACAATAATATCCATGCATTAATGTTAAAGGATGATCCTTATTACCTTTTAATGTCTATCTATTAATAGATGCACATCTATAAATATCTAAATCGATCATTGAAGAGTCCACATTATCAAGGTTCTCTATAAATCATCAAATTTTGCTAAAATCTTATATCTCTTAAGAATAATATTTATTCTTTAAAAGTGTATTTCAAAATAAACAGAAAATGAATATAAAAGTACACATAAGCTGGCATCAGTTTTACTGACCTATCCAACTTGGTTTTGGTTTCCAGTTCCAGTTTTAGAGACAGAATTTCCTGGGCTGCTGCAAAGGCCTGATGTATTGCCTTCAGACTTTCTACAATTCAATTATAGTTATGATAAATGATTGCACAAACCAAAATCTAGATTTAAAATTTCTAGGCCTCATTAATTGCAAAACCTTTTCATGCATCTTTATGTGTACCTCTGGCATCTTCCGTGTTTTTAACAGCAATGATCATGTTGTTGAAGAGTCTTGTACGAGGTATTCTAAATGTATGGAAGAAGCCCTCTTCTGCATAGTGCTGGTAATGAATTCTCAAACACACAAACTTTGACTTGAAAATGGAAGGCTCGGCACCTACGGTGATATGTTGAGAATTTCAGTATTCATAACATAGAAATGTATTTGATACTCCTATTTATTTTTTGAAACAATCATAGAAATTTTAGATGATAGTACACTTAATATCTTTCAAAGAGTATATCTTTACATTTTACAAGAATATTAATATCATGCTTAATGACATCAATAATGCAAAAGGAAAAATCAAAGCTAAAAAAAAAGAAAACCAAGCAGTCAACATTGTTTTAGACATTGCATGATCCAGCAATGCCTTTCCCTGTTTTTTTTTTTGTTTTTATCCAAAAATTTTAGAATTTTCTTTGTATTTTATTAAAAACACATGCATTAATTGCTTTAATACAATCTAATTGTTCCATTATCTTAAAATTATATTAAAAATATTTGATGATTGGCCACAAGTGTGTATTGACTAACCAATCTCCATCTTGACGATGTCCTCGAGGAATATCCTCTGGTACTGTACGATCTGTTCCTCCTCGTCATCATACCAGGCTACGTACACCGACCTCTGGCTGAGGAGTAGGATAATGTCCATATCAAGTCTGTCCTCATCTCCTGTCCTACAAACAGAAAACACCAAACAATGAGGAGCAGGATAATGTCCATGTCTAGATGGTCCTCATCTCCTGTCCTACAAATAAAAAACACCAAACAATGAGGAGCAGGATAATGTCTGTGTCTAGACGGTCCTCATCTCCTGTCCTACAAATAAAAAACACCAAACAATGAGGAGCAGGATAATGTCTGTGTCTAGACTGTCCTCATCTCCTGTCCTACAAATAAAAAACACCAAACAATGAGGAGCAGGATAATGTCTGTGTCTAGACGGTCCTCATCTCCTGTCCTACAAATAAAAAACACCAAACAATGAGGAGCAGGATAATGTCTGTGTCTAGACAGTCCTCATCTCCTGTCCTACAAATAAAAAACACCAAACAATGAGGAGCAGGATAATGTCTGTGTCTAGACGGTCCTCATCTCCTGACCTACAAACAGAAAACAAAACACTAAAGGGGAGGACTTGGTAAAAAGGAGAATATTGTCCATGAATGCATGGTCCTCATCTGTCTTCCTAAAACAAAACACGAAAACTTGGTTAAGGAGAATGGTGATTTCCACTTTCAGTTTCTCATCATATCTTCTGTCCTACAGATGGAACAAATGAGAAATAGTTCCAAATTAGACATCAAGGAGATGAAACTAACATTATACATTGTAGTTTTTACACAAATTTTGTATGCAACAATTAATACAAAGCAATACTTAGAGAATCAGACATAATTTGCTTTCAAAATGTAATGAACAATTTTCACTCTTATTATTGTTTCAGAGTTGTTCCCCTTTGACAATGCATTTGTTTCCGTATGCTACATATACATGAAGGAGTGGCTATAGAGACTTTTCTGACTTTAATGTCAAGTCAACGACCTATCTTTGAGAAGTGTGGAAAGATCAGCAATAAATTAACATATAAAATTATTGGATAAAAATTTCTCATTCATCAAAGTAAGTTAACATTTTTCACATTCTTGATTCAAATTATCAATTTATGAGAATTCTTTGTAATATATTAAATGAAAAAATATTGCAACCCTTGCTTCTCTGAAAATATACCCTTATAAATTTTTTTAATATACCGGTATTAAATGAAAAAATATTGTAACCCTTGCTTCTCTGAAAATATACCGTGAAGCCTCATTTATCAAGAAGCTTTGGTTTTTAGTCAAAATGTCAGGATATTTGAAGCGTCCAGATACCTGAATTATCAGTTAAATAAGACAAAATAACGTTAAAAAATTCTGTTCCTATGAAAAATCCTCCGGATACTGAAACGTCCGGATACCTGGTGTCCAGATATCTGAAGGTCTACTTTAATATAAAAAAACATTATACATGTACTCCTATACCAGTAACATTTACTCCCTCCCCCTTTTCCCAAGTTTTTGCTTTACTTGATTGACATCTGCACTAAACTTCAGCCTCATCCCATTCAGTGGTCTTTTTTTCAAAGCTCTGTAATACGTACTGTGGGTCAGCGTTGATGAGACTCCAGCCCCCCATACACTGTTCCGGTTCAATGATCAGCATCTTCTTGGCGTCCTCGATCAGCATTTTGAGATTCTCCTCCTTCTCTAGGAGTTCGTTAGAGTCCTCCTCCTCCTCATCGCCCTCCGAGGAGTCCAGCTTGTCCGAGGACAACATCATGGCGTCCGTGAGGACCAGCTGACCCAGCATCAGGTCAATGGTCGCCTGGCGATAGCTGTCACGGAAACGTAGGTAGTACCTATATACAGAAAATCATATGTTTTTATATGAAACTGAATCATTTGCAAATGATTATAGAAAGAACAAGATAACGGATTTTGACTTGTAAACAATTTTTAAAGCCAATTTTAAGATTTTAGTTTATAGGATAAACATTTAACTACATCGATCAGCTCAAAAAGTGCTGATTCAGAATTTTTTTTACATTGTTTTAATAATATTGATATTTTTTTTCAAACCTGAATGACATACATTTAATGAAGTGAACACATCATCTTTATATCATTGAGAATATAAAGACAAATGTAGGTTAGTTATGTGATCAAATCCCATTAAGCATTAGGGGTTTTTTGACACATTTGATCCTGTACCATCCAGGGTCTATATCCTGATAGATATTTTGGAATGATAGTTATACTTTTTACATTTTTGACAGTGTTGCAATGAATACAAAAGCACCATTAACATTCTTAATAAAAATATGGGTAGATTAGAACTCTAATGGATTTCAACTACCAGTAAACGTAAAAAAATGTTTATATATATAATTCATGGAGTGTCCTCTTAGCACAAATATGAAATCTGAATTAATTATTTGCCTTTCTTAGCTCTTATATATGCAAACTAGTTTCATGACCATTAGAATTGTATGACAAGTACATGTACCAGACAGTGAATTTCTGTGAAAAAAATATTGAGATTTTTAAAATGCCTATAAAAATATCATTCCTTGTGGACATACCCTTATAACTTCATTCATTTCTAGAAAAGTTTGTTCCCAAAAATTGGCTTTACAAGTAATTCATACCATTGTTTTGAAAAGAGAGGTAAAAAATCAATTTGATACTTCAGTAAACATGCTTTTGTGAAGACGGTACCAAAAAAGTAAAAGTAAAAGAGCACATTTGAATCCATTTGACCAATAGTACTATACATGTATAATTATCATGCATCTAAGATTCACATCATCTTGTGGCTGAGTTCTATACCTGTTAGCAGAATTAACACCATCCTTCATCATGCCTGTAATTTTCCTTTCCCCTGTCCTAGTATAATCTCCCTGAATTGGAGAAAAAGAATCATGCTTAGAAAGTTCATGCAAATAGGATTAATCTTTTAATGAAAAAAAAAGTTTGGGAACTAGAAACAGTGATGAAAGGCAAATCTTCATTCCATCTGAAAAAGAGAACTTTGATGGCACATTTTGATTGAAAAAAGAAAGTTGTAGCAGATAACATATGCCAGGGTATTATTATACTCTGCAGTAAAGTGTGATTAAAAGATAGAAATACATGTAAAGCATTTTCTAGCCAGACTCAATCCACTTAAATAAAACATATTATGAATATGACTATGTGTTCTTTTCAAAAGTAAATGTAAACAACAATGGAAGAAGAAGTCAACCTTGCTATACACCTCTTTGTAGACCAAAAAAAGGTGAGCTTTGTATTCTTAAACCTTGCCACATATTTTTCTCTGATACTGAGTATAACTTACTTTATAATTCAATATCTGGGCAAATAATAAGAGCACAACTTTGTATTTACTTAAAGTTAAACACTCTGTGATGATGATCATACAGTTAAAATTATTCTGTCAAACTAAGACAAAAGGCCCATGACCATGGGCCACATCACTCACCTGAGTAGCAAAGTCATGCTTTTTTTTCAGATTCTCCCCTTGTAATACCTATTGTGACCCCCATCCTCTTGGGGAGTCATAATATGGACAATTTTAAATCTACCTACCCCTAGGACGCTTCCAAATAAATCAGCCTTTCTTGCACAATGATTTTTGAGAAGAAAATTTTTTCTTCCAAATATATTTCAATGTTAAACTTGGATTCCCTATTGTGGCCCAGCACTTTCCCCCATAGGACATAATTTGTTCAATTTAGAATCTACACTACCCCAGGATGCTTCCACATAAGTTTCAGCTTTTCTGGCCCAGTGGTTCTAGAGATTGAAGAAGATTTACAAATTTTTTTACTGTATATTTCAATGTAAAACTGAATTGGTTCAGTGGTTCTTAAGAAGTTGAAAATGTGAAGAGTATACAGACAGACTGACAGACAACAGGTGATCAGAAAAGTTCACTTGAGTTTTCAGCTCAGGTGAGCTAATAAAGGTACAGTGAGCAATGACCTTGCAAAATGTTACCTTCCCCCTCCCCAACCCACCTCCCATTTGATTATAATGGCTATAAGTCCACGTTTTGCTATGGAAAAACTGAAATAAGTGTCAGACGAAAAAGTAAAATGGGAGGTCAAAATGGCACTAAGTAACAAAGAATCTGTGAAAGTATAATCATTAAATTCTATTCAGTGGTATAGGAGGAGATGTAGATAAGAGATGGGTACCCCAAAAGGTAACAAATTGACAGAAGGACAGACATACAGATGGCTAGACAGATGGACATCTCAATTACTTTATACCCCCCTGCTCTTCGGTGGTCTTCTTCATGCTGGTTTAATATTTATATGTAACCAAACATATCATACATATCTAGCTATCTTTATTAAAAAATTTGTCGTTGTTCTAACTTAATGGAACCACACTTCTTTGCTTCTCAAGTGAAAATGTCTACAGTCCTTCAGAAAATACCTTTAAAGCTGCTGTTCCAGCGTATTGCCTGCTAATGGCATCCCCATTGTTAGCCCAGAGGACTTGGAAAATCCTCTTACAGTTTGTGGGGAGGGTCTCATCTGGGGGGAGGATCCCAAGTTTTCTCAGCTGATAAAAGTATAGATTGATAGCATCATTCATATAGTTTTATAAAATTAAAATTCAATACCTAGAAATATTGTATACAGGGAAATTTTTTGCCCCTTTTGCTATACCCTAATTTGGGTGAGTTTAAAACAGGGCAAATTCAAAGAATACAGTATAACATCCTTCACAAACTATGACTGGACGAATTTAAAACAGAGCAAAATTGTTTGCAAGTATGAAAGCCAAGGGGCAGAATTAAGACGGGGTGAAAATAACGTACCCTGCTTACAGTACCTGAAAATGTTAAATTAGAATGATTACGTACTTGTGTTTCCATGACGATTCTAGCTATGGCGGTCTGGCTGACATTTGTTCTGTCCAGGCAGTCTACACAGTTGACTCTGAACACCCCTCTTTGTTCACATATTGCACTCTCCTTGTTCAACCTTCAAAAGACCACAGAACACTACTGAACTGAATGTCTAAGTTTACATGTACCAGTTTTTCAGTTCTCACAACTCGAAAATGTAATTTATACAGATATAATTTGCAAAACCAAGTTCAAACTCACATTTAATCTAGAATTTTTTCACATTACATTTATAAAACTATCAGAGACTATGAAAATAAATAAGGGAGCTCACCAGCAGTATCTCATGAGTTTAAGCATGTCCGTCACCCCATCAGTCAGAATGGACACATTCTCAAACTTCATACCACGACTGAAAATAAACATAATAATCTAAAGTTCTTTTTAAGTTTACATTTTTTTTCATATTTATTAAGTTGTGTGAACAATTGTATTTAACCAAGAGATGTTTATTGTAAACCTGACTTATGCCCCCTCCCCAAAATAATAATAATTTTTCTCCATGTCCAAAGGGCATATTTCTGTCAAAAAAAGGGTCAATTGCACCCAAAACAGATCTTGACCTAGATATTCTTAAAAAAAATCTTTATAGTACTGAATATCATTTTAGTACAGTCACTACAGTGTATGTGCAACCTCTACAAAGAAAATTTGGAATTTTTCTAAGTCCAAGGGGCATAACTCTGTCCAAAATGGCTCAATCCTACCACAAACAAATCTTGACCAAGATATTTTTATTAAAATCTGTATACCAAATAAACTTCATTTTAATATATGCAACCTCTGCAAAGAAAATTAACAGCAGAAAAATGAACGGAAGCTGATGGCCACAGTGGACCTCGAGTCCTACCAACAGACACCATCAAAGCAATATGCCCTCCCTTCTTCAAAGTGGGACATTAATAACACAAATGACTTTTTAAAAAGGCCTGTGGGTCAAAGAGTTCAACTGAATACAAATCCTTTAAAAAAATTTACTGTTATAAAAATTGGAATGCCAATCAGCTCATTGGCTGCAGATCTTCAATGTCATATTGCATCTAAACTCACCAGTGCTCATGGAAATCAAACGAGGTATAGGTGATGTCAGCTGAGTTATACTCGATGATGTGGTTGACATATGCATCACTGAGTTCTTTCTCCTTTCCCGTGAGTTCCGCGAGATTGATGACACAGACATTACCATGTAAGGTGAGTTGTTCATCCCAGTGTCGACAGAAAGCTTCGTGAGTTTCCTTATGACCTACAATTAAGTCATAAAAATAAGAAATTTAAACAATATAGGACAATCCTAAATTCCTGAAAGAATTTAAAAAAGGGGGGGGGGGGCAAAATTAACTTTTCAAATTTTTTTTGGCTAGTAGATGAAAACTCATGGCTGAATTGGTGAAATTTTGGCTATGATGACTATGTACCCAGTCATATGTACTATACAGTCTGTATATGTTCAGATAATCAAAAGTAATGTATTTCATCATGCCTATGTGCAGTATTTTAAATATTTGTTAAAGTCAGGTAGCTCATAATCAACCTCCCATTCATCAGCAGCTTATAATTTCCCTCTGTTTTAGAAACTTGACAAAGATGATCAGAATGTCACTTATATATACTAAAATGACAATAAACTCTCACTACTAGTTTAACATACCGGTAGTAGCCAAATTGACCATGATTTATAGAAGTAAGTGGATAAACAAGGAAAAGATTTAAGAGCATCTGTCACTGGAATAGACAATCCTACTAATGCCATTATAAGTACTTAATAGATGTCCCTCCAATACACTAACCTATTACTTTACTTTGATTGATAAAACTTGGATTTCTCTTTCTTCTTTTATAACGTTTCTTAAGTCAAATCAATATACCCTATATTTACTGATAAGGAAATCAAATATAGAAGATATACGCTTTGAACGTATAGTATATAAATACACTGTTTATGTACTGACTTCATTATGTTGGCTATCATACTCTGCGTATAATTAAGCCGGCCGGGACAATGTGACATTTTTATGATAAATATTATTTACTAAATGTCCAGTAGTGTGAGAATTTATTATATCCTATCACTGTCCAATCCCTCAGCTCTATAAATCAGTATAGAGATAAATGTCTTTCCTTGATCTATCAGTCCTTAATTTAGGATTAAGGATGTGCTATCAAAATTGAAATTTGAAGTTTCAATTTCCTGAATTTCCTCTAAAGAATAGCATTTTGCAGTATAGTCGAGGATTTGATAATTATCAAAGAATTCTATTTCCTTTCCCATTTCCCAAAAGGCAAAGATCCCAGAGTGGTGTTTATATCTTCTTTTATGGTCATTAAATGAAAAATTAATTTGAAATGTTACAGAACAAATTCAATCAGTCTTTAATAGAAATTGAAGATAAAAAAATCTTTGCAATTGATCTGATGATGAAATACACCATTGATCTACCTTGCAAGAATATGCTATTGAAATTAAATGCATCATGTACACATTCCTTAACTAAAGTCCTCGAAGATTTCATAAAATAAAGAGCAGATAAAAAATGTGACTCATGCAGTGTTAGTTTTTCTTGGCATGATCACTTGTGTTTCTAGGAAAAGGCCTTCCCACTTTACCAAAATACATGTATATGTGTAACGCATGAATTCAATGCGAGTTAATAGTGTCATTCAGTACTGTGTGGCAATGGATTTGATAGCCGCTGGTCAGAAAGCTCAGGTGGTCAAAGAGGCTGCGTGTCTGATAACTGGACATTGAGGGGACCCGGGTTCAAATCCTTGTCTGGTTCATTACATTTTTTTCTCCTCTCCTCCTATTACATTTGATGTTGTGTCATATGCTCTAAAAGTGATGGCCATGTAAAAGACCTGCCATGGAAGAGCCAGGGTAGGGGTCTTTAGGGGACAAAAATCTTGGAGGAGGGAGGAATGTAGTGATCAGATGACTGTGGCTCTAGGAGATTCAGGGGGCCCTGTTCAAATTCGGTCTGATCCGCTGCATTTTCTCCCTCATTACTTTTTTGCCATATGTGCCCTGGAATGGATAGCTTAGCTGGGTGAATGAGCCTTGGTTGTTGTCTTTTGGTTACCTCATGGAGTAATGAGCTTTGTCAACATTCAATCAAAACACCCAAAATAAATACATGTACCACCCCCCCTTCTTTTTTTCAAAGATTTTATGAGAATTGATTATAGTGTCTGTATAGTGATCAGGAAGTATTTTTAAGTTTTTTCAATTTATCATTGATACAAATCAATATTAAAGTCCATTATCCTATTTAAAATTAAAGGACTTTTATCACTGTTACTCAAAGACTGCATGCATGCATGTGAACAATTCAGGGGATAATTAAGGGATTACATGTAATTAATGTATGCACAATCTATTTAATTAAAATACAGCTAATCCAATCAATGAAATTAATTTTTGTTAAACATAAAAATATCACATGGTGCACCTTCAGTTAATATTGATAAGGCTGGGTCATACTTAAGGGTTATATATCTGTTACATAACATCTAAGTGTGCATTGGCACTTTTAGGATTGATTAAAATTATCACAATTTTTAAAGCTGTACTCTAGCTACTCCAACAGATAGCAGTTCTTAATGCTAAAAGGCTGTTCATTAATAATGTGATGGGATAAATATTTCAAGTGTTTCATAAGACCACAGTTCTAAAAAAAAAATTATGTAATTACCAGCTTAAATATTGGTATGTGTTATTTTAAGAGTTACTTCTCTTTTGCAAATGTTTATAGTTAACAAAAACTAATCAAATTTATATTTAAAAAAATTAAAGTCCCATATCCTTTAAACAGTCAATATTAAGACACATTCTCCCTATTTCTTTACATAAGTTGAGATTTTTTTTTACACCTTGAGAGTTGTAACTCATCAAAGTTTGAGGCACACAATGAGTTAATCCCTGGACAAAACAAGCAAACAAATTCCTCTCATTCCAAAATATAAATTGTTATGTAAAAAGAGTCACTCGCTATAATAGCTAATTACCAGATTCAAAAGACATGCCATTCAAATTTGAGACCCTTAGAGATTTCCCCCCCTGAGGCACCTTGTAATTGCCTTGTTTCTGAGTTCTAATCAGTTTGTATTGTTGTCCCCTTCTGTGCCTCAAACCCTTTTTGGTTCAGCATTGTAAATGCAAGTTGTCAAATTTAGCCCACATTTAGTCTAAGTTTGCCCTTCAAACAAGCAATGTCTGTCGTGTTTGTGATTTTATCTCTTTACCTCACCTGTACAGGTAAGATAATTAATATTATATAAACACAATCAAAATCTACCTACTCCTTTAATAATATAGAAATTCAATTTTATACCCTCCTGTTTGTAAATTTTTATTTGGATGTTCATAAAAAGCTTTACAAGTTTCTTTTTTGGCACCTGGTGAAAAAAAATCTCTTGGCAATCCGTACAAGTCTCTTAAGAATGAACAATGTGTACTAGCATAACCTCTGCATTTTTTTTAAGATCATGATCAATATCCCGTTAATAGTTCATATTGTTTACCAGGCTTTATCAGTTCTTCAATATTTCACCGACTTTAAAAATCTACTATTTATTTTCCTCCTGAATTTAATCACAAAGTCACCTTGACTCCTTGTTGAAATAAAACAGCCCAGTAATTAACTAATTGCAGACCATAATTCATTTACCTATTTTAATTTAGAATTTTTTAAAATTGTTTTCATTCAAATCTTTTATTTTTGTACCATAAGTACTGGAAGTAATATATGTTTATCTTTTTTGAAATGCTGATCAAATATGACACACATATATGTCTCCCGCTTTCGTACAGGCAAACGGGAAATGACTGAAGGTGAAAGCCAAACATTAGTGACATTACTAAGTGACTAATTTAGAACTCTTTACATTCATAACTCAGTCTCATATAACAGCTGTATAAGAATGCTTATCATAATCAGTATCAATGTTAAATTTTTATCATGCATTCTTACATGTAAATTGTACCCATTGGCAATATAGGTACATTTTTATTCAGAGATTTAAATCTATAATGGATAAGTGACTATGAATGCTGTTTTTTGATTTCATCTGTTTGTTTTTTTAAAATTCAAACCACATCACTGAACTCTCAATCAAGAAAAAATCCTAATAAAGGAGAATAACTCTTGTTGGCTATCTAAGTCATTAAGTATTTTGTATGGGTGTTTTTATTTTATTAAGAAATTGAACTGTTGAACAGGTAAATGGGATGATATACAACTGTCATTCAAAATATCACGTGCTCCATCTCGATGGTTTGCTGACTATAATGCTAATATTTATTTCTGTTTTGTTACAGATGCTGCTGGCTCTCATTGGGGTTACTCGGGATTAAGTGGTAAGATTTTGATGTGTTATGTCCTCAGAGGTTAAATTATCATTAGATAAAGCTAGGTGTCGTCGATATGTACATTTGAACATTTTTCTAGATTGAAATTGTAAGCAGAATATCTTTTTAATAACATTAATCAGTTTTAATAATCAATAACCAAGGCATGCAGACTGACTTTGGGTTAGGAGCATTATACAGAGGGAGAGGGTTACTTATTATGGTGTGCATAGTAGATACATATACTGCTGTGGTGGACTAGATTACTCTATATGTCCCTGGATTTAACATCATAATTCCATGTTTATATACCACTATACAAGTTAGAGGAGTAGAGGTTAAGCACTGAGATGTATTCAGGGTCATTTAAGGACAAGGAATCTTTCTCATTGAAACGACTTGACATATTATTTATGTCACACCAACGATTTTACTAGAATGAGGGTTCAAAATGGACTGTTTAGGAAAAAATTTCTTAAGCCGTTAAACTAGACAAATGAGTGAGGAATATTAATTAACTTCATTAAGAGAAAACGAAGCTAGGTTTCTCATTTATTTATGTTACTAGGTTTTCTAGATTCTAAAATTTACTACATGCATTCTCTTTGTATTTATAATACATTTGTAAAACAGTGCATTATCCGTATTGCTGTGCACAGAAATCAGACTCTGACAAGAATTTTTTTTTTGTGTTTGAAAATTTGAATTATAATATCAATATACTGGTATAGATTCATATAAATCAAATAATCCAAAAAGGTCAATATTTGAGCTACTCAGTAAAATTTTAGACCGAGATTCAATATCCCATTATGTTTATATTCTCAGAGCTCTTTTTCTTTATTCTTTCACAGCCTTCTCTCTTACTAAACTTCAGGAGTACTCAGTGGCATTGCTAGCTGAATAATTTGAAATGTGCATTAATTATCAAGATGAAAATATTCTTGTACTACAAGTAAATGGCATTTCTTCAAAAACACATGCCTTATATGAAATTATAAATTTGCATTTCTGTAAATATTCTTTTGCTATTAAAGTCAATGCAAGTCTCAAGAGAGAGAGATCGAGACAGAGTCGAGAGAGAAACAGAGAGAGAATGAAATATGGAAAGAAGTGATACATGTTTATACATTGAATTACTAAATTAAATGTATTCTTTATAAGATTAATAGAATGATATTGCATATATATGCTATATAATGAAATTCAATAAGTTTGAATTTTCAGCTTTGGTTTAATTTTCTTAATTTTGACAGATCATTTTTGACTTTACTGCCAAAAAAGACACAAAGAAATTAATTGCTCTAAAAAGCTCAATGACATACTTGGACATTTAACCTTTCAAAACATAAAGGGTTCATTTGTTAACACAGTGTTAAATAATGCTTGTTCTTCTTAATCGGCAAATAATCAGTAATTAAATCAGAATTAATCTGCATGCACCTTTGTTTTTAATTTATGAAATCATCAATGCATTCTAAATTTGAATAAGGGCACAGTCGCACACCTTCTATTAAATGATCAACATGCTATATAAAGTGAAAATTTAAATTCTGCCACAGTATTTAATCTTGTACATGCATATTATGAATATTTATAGATTGAAAAATAAGGAAGGTTGCCAATTTCAAAATTTCAAAACAATTTGACATATACGTTGACCAGTTTAAATCATGTCCGATATTGACAACCAAACCATCTTTATTCACTGCATACCCCCTAAGTATACATTATTTATCAAAATAAGATCAGGGTCAAAAAACAAGGTCACATGTAGACGTACGTTGACTTCTAAATGAAACTAATATTGGGACTGAATTATATTATCTAGCTACCTCTTTATTTATTTATGTTTATACATGTAGTATTTCAAATTTATGTCAGAATTGGTAGTGAAAGCTGCCTCTTTGAAAAGATGGAGGTAAATTTTATTATGGTATCATTGATAGAGTGTAAATTAGATTCAATACCATATCTGTACTGAAGAATGGGGTTATCATTGTTTATAAGTAGTTCATGTAAACAAGCTTGTTATTGATATCTACATACATGTATATTTACATTTCCATTACATAACAGTGATCACAAATTCATATGTCCCAATTGATATTTGTTAAAAAACGATACTTTAATTGTTTTAATTATATTGAAAATGTAAGCAATTAAGACTTAACAAAATTTACCATTTTATATTACATGTACTATGAGTTTTAAGACACTTCACCAGCTCATGCAAAAAAACAAATGCATACATTTGTAATAAATGTTAAATATGAATTTTGATTTTGTTTTTCGTTACAATTCAGGCCCCCAGCACTGGCACAAGCTGTTTGACAATGCCTGTTCTGGACTGAGCCAGTCTCCCATTAACATTGAGAGGGAGAAGGCGATCTATGACCCCGCCCTCAATGACTTCGCTATCTGGCACGACCCCCCACAACCGGGCTCGTACTTCGACGTCACCAACAACGGACACACAAGTAATGCATTTTATGTGTTACTCTGCATGTATTAATGTCTTTCAGTTGCAAAAAGAATCAAATGTCAAAATTAAATCTAGTACCTTATTTGAAGTATTTTTAGCATAAAATAATTATTTAAATTTTTTAAAAGTATCAAATAACAAAGCAAATATCTTGTATCTAAATGGGATAAAGTATCAAATGGAATCAGAGAAAAAAATCTTTATCAAACTCTGACATAACTGCATACTGATAAAATAGTTAAATTCATCATTTCTCATCTCTCCTTTTATTAAATTAGTCCAAGTTGACACAGTGGGTCCATTTTACGTGACAAATGGTGGTCTCCCCGCAACCTACAACACAGTCCAGTTCCACTTCCACTGGGGCCACAAAAATGACCGCGGGTCAGAGCACAAGATTGATGGACGCGCCAGCCCATTGGAGGTATTCATATCTAAAGAAAGATAACTCCAGCTTACAACTGTAAAATCAGGATATTTGAATTAGAGTTATTCCCCTTTAATTGTGTTTTCCTCTCTGCTTGCAGCTTCACATTGTCAGTTATGATTCTGATACGTATGACATGATCACAGAAGCCATGGTCCAGCCTCAGGGTCTAGCTGTTCTAGGAGTTATGTATGAAGTAAGGAAACACACTCTAACACCAAACTGAGAGAAAAATTTAAATACCATTTTAAAAATTATAAGTAGAGCACTTAATAGAATTGACGTACATCGCTAAAATGAACACTGGCTGCTATACTCAGCTATGATAAATGTTATGAAACAGCCAAAAATGTTAATTTGATTGATTTTTAACAAATCTTTTTTAATTAACATATATTAAAATTAAAAAATGGTATTTATGTATCTCATCTTGAAGATTAAAATGCATAAAGCAATGAAAAAAAAAAAGCAATTAAAATGGTCATACCATACAGTAAGGTAGTTTATGTTACATTCAATTCAGTGTTTCACACTTAAATACATGTATTAATGAAAGTAAACAAGGGGTTGATTACCTAACAGGATTCTTCCTATATGTCTATTTATTTGAAATTGACAGATCGTAGATGAGGACAATCCTGCGTTGGAACCGATCATCAACGCCATGAACACAGTCAGAGATCCAGGTAATATAAAATTCAGTCAATTAACCACAAAATTCATCAACAAGAACGTAATAAACAGCCACCTACATGGATTTGTCTTACTAAGTCATTTTGCTGTTCAAAACAGGAAGTTAATTTATCGTTATTGCAGGAGCAAAGGTCAAGGCCCGAATCGATGCCCAGCCCATCAGAAACTTTCTCCCTGAGGATACATCCCGATATTTCCGTTACAATGGATCCTTGACCACACCCGGATGTTTTGAGAGTGTCATCTGGACCGTGTTTGATCAGAAACGCACCATTTCCCACCGACAGGTAAAAACAATTATTATCAGGTAGTACATTTTTAAATTAATTTTTGTAGTCGAAACATAGGATTTCCAAGTCCATAGGAAATCAAATTAAGCGCCACATAGACATACTGCAACTAACTCAAAGAACTAGGCAACCCTGATGTTCTTCTCTAAAATTAAAATAATTTAATAAAGAAATTAATAATGAAATATGCCAAGAAAGAAATTTCTTATATTATATACCACATTCCCTGAATATGGTTTATTTCTGGAATTTTACCTATTTATTAAACTTCCGAAAATTCTTCCCATTTCTACGACTGTTATTCCTTTCTTATTAATACAGATGAGAATGTTCCGTACTCTCCTTCAACATAAAAAGAGACAAGACAGGAGGAAGAAGAGGAGCACTAAAGGTCGCCGTGAGCTGGCGGCTGAGGAGGTCCTGGACGAGGTGGGAATAAAAGGAAAGGTCCTCGAGGAGCTGTCTCTGGAGTTACAGATGGAGAAGAGGCAGAGGGAGCAGGCTAAACTACAGGAGGGCACCATTATAAAGGTAGAAAAAAAATAGTGGACCTCAGACAGAGGGAACAGGCTAAACTACAGGAGGGCACAATTATAAAGGTAGAAAAAAATAGTGGACCTCAGACAGAGGGAACAGGCTAAACTACAGGAGGGCACAATTATAAAGGTAGGAAAAAAATAGAGGACCTCAGACAGAGGGAACAGGCTAAACTACAGGAGGGCACAATTATAAAGGTAGGAAAAAAATAGTGGACCTCAGACAGAGGGAACAGGCTAAACTACAGGAGGGCACAATTATAAAGGTATGTAACTGGAGGGAGGAATAGTGTCCTCATGTAGACAGCGGGAGCAGGCTAAACTACAGGAGGGCACAATTATAAAGGTAGAAAAAAAATAGTGGACCTCAGACAGAGGGAACAGGCTAAACTACAGGAGGGCACAATTATAAAGGTAGGAAAAAAATAGTGGACCTCAGACAGAGGGAACAGGCTAAACTACAGGAGGGCAAAATTATAAAGGTAGGAAAAAAATAGTGGACCTCAGACAGAGGGAACAGGCTAAACTACAGGAGGGCACAATTATAAAGGTAGGAAAAAAATAGAGGACCTCAGACAGAGGGAACAGGCTAAACTACAGGAGGGCACAATTATAAAGGTAGGAAAAAAATAGAGGACCTCAGACAGAGGGAACAGGCTAAACTACAGGAGGGCACAATTATAAAGGTAGGAAAAAAATAGTGGTCCTCAGACAGAGGGAACAGGCTAAACTACAGGAGGGCACCATTATAAAGGTAGGAAAAAAATAGTGGTCCTCAGACAGAGGGAACAGGCTAAACTACAGGAGGGCACAATTATAAAGGTAGGAAAAAAATAGTGGACCTCAGACAGAGGGAACAGGCTAAACTACAGGAGGGCACCATTATAAAGGTAGGAAAAAAATAGTGGTCCTCAGACAGAGGGAACAGGCTAAACTACAGGAGGGCACCATTATAAAGGTAGGAAAAAAATAGTGGACCTCAGACAGAGGGAACAGGCTAAACTACAGGAGGGCACCATTATAAAGGTAGGAAAAAAATAGTGGTCCTCAGACAGAGGGAACAGGCTAAACTACAGGAGGGCACCATTATAAAGGTAGGAAAAAAATAGTGGTCCTCAGACAGAGGGAACAGGCTAAACTACAGGAGGGCACCATTATAAAGGTATGTAACTGGAGGGAGGAATAGTGTCCTCATGTAGACAGAGGGAGCAGGCTAAACTACAGGAGGGCACAATTATAAAGGTATGTATAGAAATAGTGTCCTCATTATACACAAAGTAATAAAGGGAGGAATAGTGGTCCTCAGACAGAGGGACAGTATGTAATAGGAGGAGGAATAGTTGTCCTCAGGCATAAATCACAAGGCCATTCAGCAGGAGGGGACAATTATAAAGGTAGAAAAATAGTGTCCTCATTGTACACAAAGTTATATAAAGGTATGTAATAGGAGGGAGGTATAGCGGTCCTCAGACAGAGGGAACATGTCAAACAGCAGGAGGGCACAATTATAAAGGTACAAAAATAGAGTCCTCATTGTACACACAAAGTAATATAACGAAAAAATAGTTGTCCTCAGACAGAGGAAACAGGCTAAAAAGCAGGAGGGCACAATTATAAAGGTATATCAAATAGTGTCCTCATTATCCCATGTAAACAATATATATTGGCAAGGAAGGTCAAAGAAAATGGTCCTCATAAATATTGGAATAAATTAATTAGCTAGGTGAGATTATAGTTCCCACATTTACAATATAAGGTTTAAGTTTTCATCTGAATGCCAGGCAGTGGTAAGATGTTGTATATCCCAGTCAACTGGAGTGGTTGATTTGGTTCAATGGCCCTTAGACTAAATTAGTAAGGTAAACACAGTTTGTCATATTAGTCATGTATTATTAAAATGGTGAGGGAATATTCTGCCCCATCATTGCTAATCTGTTACATTATTAGAAAGTATCCATAAGGTGTTTTTCTGATTGGTATGTTACATTGTGAATACAAGAGTTTATTTATTATTTATCATTATGAAGCACTTACAAAACAATGCCTTTCCGATCGTCTGATCATTTGAACCTAATGTTGTCCTAGTCTATGAAACTTGGAGGCATATGGCACAAAGCGTGCAATAATAATTATATTTTCACATTTAAAAACCAAGAAAAATGGATAAAATGTGAGAAAAACCTTGAGGCTACATTAGTAATCATACAAAACTCTCCTGTGTGCCTAAAGTTATTATAATTATATAAATATAGTGTAACATTAGATGGCTAGAAAGTCAAATTACGAAATTATTTTAGCCAATTATTAGCATTCTCCAAATTCTCTATAAAAAAAATGGACAGTCCTTTACTGCCCTAAAATACAGTCAAACTTGCTTATAGCAAATGATGCGTATGATGAACTGATGCTCATATCAAAGTGATTTTATATTACCCATGGATTTATACCAATTATCAAAATAGTTTCATATAACAAATTCTGTTTATAACAAAGCAAAATCACCTGTCCTTGGCATATCTTAAATAACACAGAGATGGTTGTGTCAGCTATTCCTCAAATTCAACTTCTCATCAAAGATGAATGAATTGTCCATGAACTTGTTATGAAATGTATTGCCAGAAATACAACTTGCATGAAGAATTAACATGGTTATGTAAATCAAACAAAGCATGTTCATTTTGAAGCACGAAAAATAATGCTTATTAATATTTGATGAAATTCCTGAAGATTTGTGGCATCTTTGCATGCTGGTCTATACCAATTTCAGCTTTAATTTTCAAAAATACATATTCTGAGAAAAAAAACTGGTCAAATTTACATCTCCTGGCCTTCAAATTGCATGCCGGGCCGTCTAATAAATTTTACGTTGTTTCTGTATGATTAAATTCCAAAAGATAGAGGCAAAAGGCTTTGAATATTCTGTTAAAGTCAATCAGAATTTCTGTAATTGATTGGCCAAAACAGTAACAGGATTGACAAAACAGTGTAACAGGATGGACAATGAAATCTACATTTTAAATAAAAATTGACTTTTTAACACTTTATTGGTTAGGAAAAGAGAAATAAATGTAGAATAAAAACATGATTTTGTCAAATCTGGCAAATTTGAGACAATAAAAGACATTTATGTCCATCCTGTTACGAAATTTAATTGTAATTAAAAGTGCTATTAAAATATTTATCAGTTCAATTTTTGTTTACTAAAGGTACTCTAAGCTGTTGCAAAACTAAGAATTTTTCATAATTTTAAGAAAAACAAATGATGAAACTTAAATATGTATATAAATACCAGGATAATTTGTCCCTCCTGTTACAATTTCTGTCCATTCTGTTACAAGAGTGCATGTTTAAGTTATAATGGCACTATTTGAAGCACTAACTTACTTCAATATGATTTACAAAGTTTTTTAACATGTGTTATTAAACTTATATTACTTAGAAAAATAAAAGTAATTGTTTTTATTGTTAAAACTCAAGATATATGAAGTCCATGCAGTTTTCCTTACTGTTACCATATTAATTGTAACAGGAATGACAGTAACAGGATGGACATTTCTCATATAAATCACCAGTTAGTTAGTATAACGTACTCTTTTTGCATCATCGAGACATTGAAACAGTTTCTTTGTAACTTAGTTAATCTGATTGTTTTAGCAGAATAGACAATTTAAAGAGTACTTGCATATTATGAAGGTAACAGATAGGACATATTTTCATTATACTCTACCAATAAGACAAACTTATCGACCTTTGAACCCTTTCTTTACTCACTTTCAAATCATGGCGCTCATAAACTTGAGACAACAGAAAATGATGATATATTGTGGATCATGAAAACAGTTCCTAGGAAAGTGAGATAACTTTTATTTTAACATTTTCTTTCTGGTAACAGGAATGACATAAACTGGAGGGACATGTTACTTCCTGAATGTTAAATGCACAATACTAGTCTTTAGTGGGCGGCATAAGTAAAACAATCATATTTAATTAATCTGTAAATGAATTCAATTAATATGAGGTGCAAAATTTGTACATATCTTCACAGGGTAATATTTTCCCTATCATTTAAATAAGCGCGTTATAAAATCTTTGTTAATGTGACATGGTTAACGTTTACTGTTAAATTTTACTCGGAATGCATAGAATGTTTTTTTATAAAACACCTGGGAGATGATCATAAAATAACTTATAAGTTGTATGACCATGTATATTAACCAACGGGAAAAAAATTCACTCTAAAAAATGTTTTTCCTTTTATTCTGATCAATAGACAAAAAAGTGGACTTTTTTTGAAAATGACCCTTTAAATAAGACAATTGTTTGGAATCAATGTTTTAACCTATATAAACATTTAACCTAATTGAATGGTATAGATTTTCCCTGTCTCCCCATTTTTGTAAAGTACGAAAACAACCCTTGTTAGAAAACCTATATGAATCAATACACTATAGGTTTTCGTTTGGAATTGAAAATGACATTTGAAGCAGCTGCAGTTTCTTCAGACAAATAAATCTTTTTTCAAAAAAGATTAAAATAAAATACTTCATGCACTAAACTGATTGTCACATTGGTAATGTTTTCGAAACTGCGTAAAATGTAGTTCAACAACATGTGCTTCTGTAAGTTGCGTAAGAATATCAAGTTTTTGTCTTCTTTCTACGCAATCTACTATTTCAGATACTGTGTCACAATTACAAGTATATTATTGCATAATGTTTATTTACAATAGAAATTTTAAAAAGTTTCAGTTTTGTTCAAACATATTTGGAAAGAAAAAAAAATCATTCAAAAATTTTATTTAACATTATTATTGAAATGCAAGTTTTAAGACAAAGTTGTATGACTCTGACCTAGAAAAATGACTTTGACCTACAGAACTTGGAACATGAGTCCATGACCTTCTTATAAAATATGAAATCCCTATCCATAAATATATAATGACTATATTGCTCCAAAAATATTTCAAATTAAGATGATAGACAAAAAAATTCAGAAACAACCAAAGGCACTTAAAACTGGAGCTATCCCCCTGCCAAAAAAGTATATTTGTCCCGAAGTAAATTAATTATTACATTGTACTCCCATTTGCATCAACCTCAGCCACCCACTCACAAACTAATAAGAGCATTTCTATCTGATAATTCCCCTCCTACTACCTTGTGAGGTGATCATGTCACTGTGCTTTTTTAATAACACATTTATTTTGATGGAACTCCTATGATCCCAAAATAATTAAGGTTAAAAGAAATACTGTAAAAGCAAAAATATTCATGGAGGATTTAATTTCATTTATTTCATTGTTAACAATTATCAAAGAAATTTTCTAAATGACTATGAATTGAATAGTGTTATGTATTTTAAAACAACGGAATTACATGCTCACGAAACTAGTGACAAATCAACGAAATTTCATCCCCATGAAAATTTGTGCTTCTACAGTATATCATTAAGTTATCTGTATTCAAAATTATAAAATTACTATCTATTGTTACAGGAATACCAAATGACGCACAATATGAGTGAAGACGAAGCGGTGAAACTGGAGGACATCCCCAAAGCCTTCATACAGGAGGCTCTGTACGATAATTACCGCCCAGTACAGCCGCTCAACACCAGGAAGGTGTACTCCTCATTCAAGATAGAGCCCAAAAAAGGTATAAATAATGGCTGTTGTATAACATACAGCATAGTGAAATTAGCAGTGGCTGGAAACTAGTTTTCAGACAAGTCAATTTGTTATCTGAGTCTGATTAAAACTTAAAATGTATTTATCGTAATACTTCAACATTCCTATCTCTCTTATAAATGGGTTGAAATCAAACATTTAAAAAGTTGTGTTCACTTGCACCTGACCTTTTTGCATTTCTAATTTTTTTTTTCTATCGTACAATGGACCAAAATAATTATTATGAACAGTTCCAAATTGATTGGTTATATACATTTGTTTTTATCATCCAATCAAATCTTGTATCTCTGTCTGCATCAATTTGGCTACAATTTCAGTTGACCTTTTAAAACCAAATATTGACTACAAGGTTGTGTTTGAGTTATTATTTAATTATTGAATCATAAAATGAAACAGTCACTTTGGCTTTTTCCTTTTTCGTCAATGTGATAATTTAGCAACCAAAACTGACGTGCAATGTACATTTTTACTACCTGTTTAACTCAATAGAATATTGTACATCTTCGAAAATTACACCATCATTCGAAACTCAAAACAGCAAATATTGTAAATTAAGAAACAGAGAGAAGTAGTGTTACTGGTACATCATTTTCTGACATTAACAACAGACCTGTCAAGTCTGATAACACAGATTATGCAATTTACCAGTTAGATAAGTGAATACAAAACTCTCTTGAGAAATGCATAATATTATTGTTTTCATTTTCATTGCAGGTCCCTCAAAAAAGATTCACTGGGGATACACTGGGAAGAAAGGTGATTGCATGTCTAGAAATTAAGATGCATAGACTGCTTAATCAGGCTTATTAACAAGAAATTGCTTATAGAAATCATATTTCTCCAAAAATATATAGTTCAATTAATTCATGACATGCCATATCAATTATTGAAAATTTGTCTTGTGTCTAAACCATGAACTATTGCACATCATTAGGTGAAAAGAGTCAACCATACAAAGATAAAAAAACATAAT